>NC_048220.1:122216191-122442664 GCF_002007445.2 Ailuropoda melanoleuca | reverse complement strand
ATCTTTGGGTTCAAAATGAGTCTCTTGTAGACAGCAAATGGATGGGTCATGTCTTTTTATCCAATCTGCAACCCTGTGGCGTTTTATGGGAGCATTCAAGCACCATTCACATTGAGACTGAATACTAAGAGATAGAATTTTAATGATGCCATGTTGCCAATAAAGTCTTTGTTTGTATCGGTTGTGACTTTCTGTTCTGTATCACTCTTGGGGCCTTTTTACCTTTATAGAACCCCCCTTAATATCTCCTGTAGGGCTGGTTTCGTGGTTACGAAATTGGTTAATGATTGGCGATTTTGGAACGTCTTTATTTCTCCATCAATTCTGAATGACAGCTTTGCTGGATAAAGGATCCTTGGCTGCATGTTTTTCTCTGAAAGAACTTTAAAAATGCCCCCCCCAACACTTTCTCTCATTCCATGTCTGCGTTGACAGGTCTGACGTAATTCTGATCCTTTGCCTTGGTACGTGAGAAATTTCTTTGCCCTGGCTGCTTTCAATACTGTATCCTTGGATCTAATATTTGCGAATTGCACTATGACATGCCGTGGCGTAGGTTTGTCCTGGTTGAGCTTGGATGGGGTCCTCTCTGCCTCTTGGACACGAATGCTTGTTTCCCTTGCTAGATTAGGGAAGTTTTCAGCTACAATTTGTTCAAATATCTCTTCTAGACCTCTGTTTTTCTCCACCCCTTCAGGGATGCCGATGATTCTGACATTGGATCGTTTCATAGAGTCAGTAATCTCCCGTAATCTACATTCGTGGGCGTGGATTTTTTTAAGACCAGCTTCTATTTTCGTTTTTTCTTCTACTAACCCATCCTCCAATTCGCTAACGCGTTCCTCTGCCTCGGTGACCCTGGCCGTCAGAGCCTCTAGTTTTGACTGTATTTGGCCCACTGAGTTTTTAATTTCTNGATTTTTAATTCCTGCCAGATTCGCTCTCATTTCCGCCCTTAGAGATTCTATATTCTCATTGACATTTTCATTAATACTTTTTTCAAGTCTACACATCATCTTGACCATTGTTACTCTGAATTCCATTTCTGATAATTTGGTTANGTATTAATTCTGTGGCCGAGGCCAATTCTGTGGCAGAGGCCACAGACTCATTATCTTTTCTTTGCTGGGGGGGACTTCTCCTTCTCGTCATTCTGATGAAGAGAGATTGCAGGGTTGTCCAGAGCCCAAGTGTTGACTGGGACCCAGGCCGTGCGCCCTTGTTTTATAGAGATCTTAGGGATGTGGGCTTCTTCCTTAAAGAGTTTATTTATTTATTTGAGAGAGAGAGAGACAGTCAGCAAGAAAGGGAGCACAATCAGGGGAGTGGGAGAGGAAGAAGCAGGCTCCCAGTGGAGGAGCCCGATGAGGGACTCCTTTCCAGAACGCCGTNTAGGGATTCTATATTCTCAGCAACGCTTTCTCTGATGCTTTTTTCAAGTTTACTCATCATCTTGACCATTGTTGCTCTGAATTCCATTTCTGATAATTGGGATACATCCATATGTATTAATTCTGTGGCCGAGGCCAATTCTGTGGCAGAGGCCACAGACTCATTATCTTTTCTTTGCTGGGGGGGACTTCTCCTTCTCGTCATTCTGATGAAGAGAGATTGCAGGGTTGTCCAGAGCCCAAGTGTTGACTGGGACCCAGGCCGTGCGCCCTTGTTTTATAGAGATCTTAGGGATGTGGGCTTCTTCCTTAAAGAGTTTATTTATTTATTTGAGAGAGAGAGAGACAGTCAGCAAGAAAGGGAACCCAAGCAGAGGAGTGGGAGAGGAAGAAGCAGGTTCCCGGTGGAGAAGCCCGATGAAGGACTCCTTACGGAGCGTTGTGATCACACCCTAATCCGAAGACAGGTGCTTGGTGACTGCGCCACTCAGGCGCTCCGGGTTGTGGGCTTCTTGATTTTTCAGCCTGCCTTCTGGGGGAGGGGCCTGCCTGCAGGTACTCAGAAAACCCTGTTTGGGTAGGGTCTCCGCGTCCCCTGCGAGGGGGGATGGGGATGGGCACGCTGTGAGCTGGTATTTCCAGGCTTTTGTTCTCTGGCGGCTTTCCCTGGCGGTTTGCTATGCCTCTTCTGAGAGAGCAGCAGTGGCCGAATCTCAGCCTCTGTCTCAGAACAGAGGGATTGCGGACCGTTCTCCACTGATGTTCTGGCCACTTTCATTCTTTTTCTGTTGGTGCTGCTCAACCCTGCAGCATCCAGGGATGCGCGCCCCACACCTGGCGTCCCAGCCCTCACTTCCAGGGCCGGCGTGTCTCTGTCCTTTGTGTTTCTAACACCGCCAGCTGCCCCCGCGTGTGCTCCCGGAGCCCCCTGTCTCAGTCTGAATCCAGTGAGCACACCGGAGCTCTGTTTCAGTCTGGTGGCGTGCGTCCCCCGCTCAGCTCACGGTCCCAGTCTGTTTTCTCGCAGGTGCCGGTCGGTCTGCGAGTCTGCCTGCTCCCCGCGCAGGTGGCTACCGCTTCCCGGCGCCCGAAGGTGGCGGCTCCCTCCCCCTTCCGTTTATCTTCCAATATCTGTGCGCGGTTTCACGGCTCCCCGGTTCGTACCTCAATACTCAGCACTGGAGATGTTTTTGTAGAGATCCAGATGTATCTTCCTGCGTCTCAGGCTGATTCCGTGGATGTTCAGGCTGGTCTGGTACCTATACAACTCGGCTCAGGGGACCAGCTGAAAAAGGGGTTCCCTACTCCTCCGCCATCTTAACTCCAGGCCTATAATGGAGTTTTATAGACAATAAAATAATCTAGTGAATGACATCCCATCACCCATCCCTCTTCTATTAGAAACAGTCATTAGTTTTAGCCCACACTCAAGAGGAGGGGATTATAAAATGCAAGAATACCAGAAGGCAGGGATCATTGGGTCTGCCCACCACAGCACTATTGAATCCTTTCTGCAGGACATAGGGTGTGAATGAACAAATTAATGAGCAAAACTGAATCTATCTTTCAGTATTTTGTATTGTCTTATTTCTGTATTCATAACTCCCCAGAAAAACATGTGTATGAGTTATTTATCACGGTGTCACAAACCGTAGCCTCAAAATAGTGGCTTAAAACAGCAACTATTGGGGGGCACCTGGCGACTCAGTCAGTAGAGCATGCAACTCTTGGTCTCAGGATCGTGAGTTCAAGCCCTGCATTGGGCGTGGAGCCTACTTAAAATAAAAAATAAAAAAAAAGAACACACAGCAACTTATTTGCTCATTATTCTGTGGTTCATCTATTGAACTGGGCTTAGCAGGGCTGTTCTGCTGATCTCCAATGGGGTTACTTACATGGCTATAGTTAAACTGCAGCTTGACTTGAACTAGTTAGTTGATTTAACATGGCCCCACTCACATATGTAAGAATCGTGCTGGCTGTAAGCCAGTCCACATGTCTCCCACAGGCCCAGTCTCCTTTGCACAGTGTCAGAATTCTAAGAGTAAGAGAAGCTGCAAAGCTCCGAAATCGTATATTATTACTTCTGCCACATTTTATTGGTCAAGTAAGGTCCCAAGGCTAGCCCAGATGCAATGGGTGGGGAAATAGACCCCACCTCTTTCCCATTCTAGAAATGTGCAAAGTTCAAATCTAAGAACTCTTCAAGATTTACCTAACAACTGTTCCAAAATATCCACCTTTGTATACAAGAGCATTTCCTAACTGGTTAAGTTTTAATGGCATTTAATGTTTATTACTGTTAAAGTATAGTTGTTAATTGATCTTTGCTTATATAAAAGAAGCTATCATCTCTGGATGTCTTTACATGTTAGTCTTAAGTATTGCTAGGTCTATTTATTTATTTATTTATTTTTGAAGATTTTATTTCTTTGACAGAGAGAGAGAGAGCACAAGCAGGGGAGTGGCAGAGGGAGAGGGAGTAGCAGGCCCCTGCTGAGCATGACGAGAGCTGAAGGCAGATGCTTATCTGACTGAGCCACCCAGGTGCCCCTAATAAGTATTAGTCTTAAATATTGCTAACTGCTTTTCTTTTCCTTTCAACTCTTTATTTTGATAAAGATTTCAAAGCACTTAGTAAATGGACCATAAAAGTACCAGAGAACACTGTGAGGGGTTCTTTTGTGACCTTAGAGAGGAGAAGCCTTTCTTACCATCACCCAAAATCTACAGACTAGCCTATTTGTCTATTCTGTGGGGGTGTGGATTCTTCTTTTTCCTTCTCCATGTGCAAATGTAGTCCATCTGTTCACTTACAACCACCTCTGCTTACTTTGCCCCAGTGCCAGTCCAAACGTCGCCCCACCACCCGCCACTATATTTCACTTAGCTTTATTTCTATAAATGTTCATCATAATCTTAATAATGACTATACCTACTTTAATTCAAAATCCCAGTAAACTTTTACCTTACACTTAATAAGTGAGATAGTGGGACACAATTCTCTATTTCCTTCTTCATGAAAGATAAGTTTAGAGAAGTCAAAATGTAAATAAGTAATACATAATCCTAAATTTGACATTGAAATTGGGTTGAATTTTTTTTTTTTTGAAGAGTTGCATGATTGGTTAGGTTTTTTAAAAATTGTTGCTTTTTTTTCACTTGCATTGAAGTTAAGTGTTGTGGTGGGTTTTGGAAAATTCGTAATCAACCAAACTATAGAAGATCTGAATGAGGGAGATCTGTTAAGATCAGTTTCTTGGGCCTCACATTTGCCTCACTGATTTTGTATTCTACTTCAGATCCAGTATCAACTCTGCTATCTCTCAAAACCAAGGTGTGGCCAATAAATGGCCTTCATCTGCCCCTAATCAAGAGATAGAGTCTATACCCCCTTCTCTTGAACATGAATAGGCTTGAGACTCTCTCAACCAATAGAATATGGTAGAATTTACCTTATGTAACTTCTGAGAGTAGGTCATTAAAATATCATGCACATCTGCTTTGTTCTCTCGGGATGACTGCTCTTGGAATCCAGCGGCCATACTTTGAGGAAACCCAAGCATCCTGTAGAGAGACCCACCTAGAAAGGAACTGAGGCCCCCGGCCCACAACCCTGGCTGAGCTCTCAGTTAAGTGAGCCCCACTATGCCAGCCATGTGAGTGAGCCATCTTGAAAGTTAATCCTTCATTGTTCCAGTTGAGTTGTCCCAGCTGATGATATGGGGAGCAGAGATGAGCCATCAATTCACGAGAAATAGATAACTGAAACACAGATTAAGAAGAATTTCCTTGGCTCACTCTTCTCTAAAGCAGAGTTGATTCTATCTTTAGAGTCAAAGGACTCCCCTCTTCTTGAGGTAAAACCACCAAGCCAGTAATCAAGAGGAATTGTTAACTGCCAACAGAACTCCGAACCTTTCATCAGCTTCCTTGTCCAAATAAGTAATTTAGTGAAAGCTGACTCTGCACTCATTTTATATGCTGGAGAATTTAAATAGGAGGGGTTAAGCCACAGTGGACCCAAGAGTCAGGAGAGCCTGACTAAGAAAAATAATCAAGTTAATGCAGCAGTCAAGAAGACAATAAAGTAGATATGCCCTTGAGAGCTCTAATGATGAGGGTAGGACCAAAAAAAAGTCAAGCCAGTCAAGTGATCTGAGCATGAATTTGAGAATTGTCACATAAATCATCTCTCTTGTTTTTAGCTCTTGACGGGGGATGGTGGGATGAGGTCAGATGCCAAAGAATTCTGCACACAAGGGGTTCAACATACATTATGAATTTAGTACTTCTTGCTTTCAGGAAAGATTGAATGCATCAAGTGATCTTTTGAAAATTACACAAGTGAGGGGCACCTGGATGGCTCAGTCGGTTGAGTGTCTGACTGTTGATTTCAGCTCAGGCCATGATCTCAGGGTTGAGACTGAGCCCCTTGTCATGCTCCTTGCTCAGTGGAGAGTCTGCTTGAAGATTCTCTCTCTCCTTTACCCTCTGCCCCTCCCCACCCTCAAATAAAGTAATAGACCTTTTTTTTTTTTTAAAGATTTTATTTATTTATTTGACAGAGATAGAGACAGCCAGCGAGAGAGGGAACACAAGCAGGGGGAGTGGGAGAGGAAGAAGCAGGCTCACAGCAGAGGAGCCTGATGTGGGGCTCGATCCCATCACGCCGGGATCACGCCCTGAGTTGAAGGCAGACGCTTAACCACTGTGCCACCCAGGCGCCCCAGTAATAGATCTTTAACAAAAAAGGAAATTACACAAGTAACATGAACACATTGTTATGATAAAAGATTCAAATAGGAATCAATTCTAGCATGCAAAAGTATAAAAGTCAACTTGCATCCTCATCCCCATTTTTACATCCCTCTAAATTAGCCAGGACTGTAGTTTGGTGGCCATGCTTCTTGCCCCCATTCTATGCATTTACATGTAACACATATATATACATTATACAGATTTTTAATATAAAAGGGTCATGCTATGTGCATTGTTTCACAAGTTGTGTTTTCCTCTTAATAGTATGTCTTGGAGGGGCACCTGGGTGGCTCAGTCATTTAAGCATCTGCCTTCAACTCAGTTCGTGATCCCATGCTCCTGGGATCGAGGCCGTGTAGGGCTCTCTGCTCAGTGGCGAGCCTGCTTCTCCCTCTCCCTCTGCCCCTCCTCCAGCTTGTACTCTCTTTCACTCACTCTGTCTCTCAAATAAATAAATAAAAAATCTTAAAAAAAAAAAGTATGTCCTGGGAATCTCCCCATATCAGTGTATTTACCTCTATCTCATGCTTTTTAGTAGTTGCAGGGTATTTCACAGTGTGGGCAAATAATTCACTAGCTCAGTTCTGCGATGATGGATATTTATTCCTAAATGTTCACTGTACCAACAGTGCAATAAACCTCCTTGTACAAACATCTGTGTGCAACTTCAGGAAGATAGATTCCACGCCCTAAGCTCATGTCCCTCATTTCCCCCTGACACAACACTCACATAATCTCTGATGTCCCTTTTTTTCTGTGCCTTTCAGAACCGTTTCTTCAGTGACTTCTCCCCAGGCGCTGGAGGAAACAGAAGACTCCAGTGGCAGGAGAATTAAGCTACAGAAGCTGAAGTCAACTAAGACCTAAAATTTGACATGAGTATCTAGTTTCATTCTCCCAAAAGTTTCTTTTTTTTTTTAATTTTATTTATTTATTTATTTATTTATTTGAGAGAGAGAGTGAGAGAGCACACGAGTGCACGACCCGGGGGGAGGGGCAGAGGGAGCAGGAGAAGCAGACTCCCCACTGATCCCCACTGAGCAGGGAGCCCGACGATGGGGGACTCCGGGGTGGGGGGGGGCGCTCAATCCCAGGACCTGGACATTCTGACCTGAGCCAAAGGCAGATGCTTAACCGACTGACCCACCCAGGTATCCCTCCCAAAAAGTTTCTTAATAAAGATGGCCTTGAAATATGTTTACCTTTCTTGTTACCTCTACTATTTTTAGTTTTTTGGGCAAAGTTAATACTTGATTATAAATACATGCTTTTAAAATAAAAGAAAGGAAGCCTTGTAACGTGACCTAGAATGTTTCAACTAAAATTAGCCATCTTCTCCCACTGTAGATCCCCACCTGAGGGTGAATGACATATCCGCTTCGAAGCAGCATTAACTTCTTTGCTCCACCGGCCTCTTCTTGGGCAGATACACCTGCCTCGCATGTTAGCTGCACTAGCCGGTGCCTCATAATCTTCAAACCTTAATGTCTTTTCCAAACATCATTTAGCCAAGTCTACGTCCTAGCTATAGCCAACCCTGTGGTCTGTGCTACCAGTTTTACTTTTACTTATTTGTCTCAATAAGGATTGGGGGCTGGGAAGGAAAATGAATAGGTTAGGCATGCCTCTTACAAAGGCCAGACCAGTGGGAGGTTTCAAAGGCAAAACTGAATACAATCAATCTGTACATTAGAGTATTCCCTCTACTTTGGTGTATATTTGAAAGTTCCCATAACATAAAGTTTTAAAATTGTGGCAATAGGGGCGCCTGGGTGGCACAGCGGTTAAGCGTCTGCCTTCGGCTCAGGGCATGATCCCGGCGTTACGGGATCGAGCCCCCACATCAGGCTCCTCTGCTGTGAGCCTGCTTCTTCCTCTCCCACTCCCCCTGCTTGTGTTCCCTCTCTCGCTGGCTGTCTCTATCTCTGTCAAATAAATAAATAAAATCTTTAAAAAAAATAAAAAATAAATAAAAATTAAAAATTTTTTAAAAATTGTGGCAATAAATAAATTAATATAATAAATCCTTTTTGGATGGGCCTTACATTGCTGAATTGTATTCCACCTGTCAGGTTAGTAAAGCCATGGCATTTCCTACATCTATGTCAAAGATTACCTACCGGCACTGTGTGCAGTGGGCCTGTGGACCTGTCTCTTGCTTCAACAGTGTGTGGCTGGAACAGACCCAGGGATATGCCTTCTTCTAGCCTCCAGCCTCCCTCCAACCTCTTTTCCAGTTGCAACTTTCAGAACTATCTTCTTGGCCATCTTCTGCCTTCAGACCAGCCAACCCTGTAGGTTGAACTTAGCTCCTTACTGTCGGTCAACCACGAGCTTCCAGATTTACCAGAATGATTCCACCAAGGTTGTGGGACTTCACAGTGCCTGGATAGACAAAATCTGACTTGTAGATGCCTCCCTGGATGAGACTAATTGAAAAGCAAAGGAGGAGTGCCCAGAACACTGGGCCTCCTTTGAAGTTTCTTGGCTGAAGATAGCTGGATTCTTACCACAGCTCAAGGTTCTCATCTAGGGAGTTAATGTTTAAATTAAAAACAAAAAACCAAAAAAACAGGCACCTGTGGTAGTCACGTACTTCATGGACTCCTTGCCTCCTCGCCCTTATCACACACTGCCCCATATATTATTATCCCGACCATTAAAGTTACCTTCTCCTCTTTGCTTTGCACTTGGGCCTAACGTACTGCTAAGACCCCAATAAAAGTGGAGACAAAGCTTGACTCAGGGCCTTTCGCCACTGGAGACTCTGGTCCCCGGGCCTCTCCTTTCTCCTAAGGTGTCTGGAATAATCTTTCATTTGCCATCTTGGGGTTTGCTCGCCAAACCCGACACAAGATGTGGTCCGCCGTCAACCCCCCTGGCCAACATGCATCTGGGAGCCTCCTACACCTACCACTTTCTGGGCTTCCGTTCCCACCGCCAGTCTGTGGCCCTGGAGGGAGCTCGCCACTTCTCTCACAGGTTGGCTGATAAGCACGAAGGTGCTGAGCACGTCCCGAAAGGCAAACCCAGTGCGGCAGCTACGACCTCTCCCAGGGCTTGCCGAAGCCGTCCCAAGATGAGTGGGGTAAAACCCGGGCCACCACGGTAGCCACCACGGGTCCAGAGGAGAACCTGCAGCGGGCCCTGCGTTCAGCCCGAGCACACCCTCATCTCTGCGACTTCCTGGAGAACCTCTTCTTAGACGAGGAGGTGACAATCCTCAAGTACATGGTAACAATCTGACTCCCTTCGGCAGGCTGGGTGGGGAGAGTGTGTCTTGGAAAGGCTCACCCCCAAGTGCAACGAGGAGCCTCCTGAGCCCGGCAGCTCTTGAGCGCCCCCTGTAGCAATAAGTTAGAACTTCTGCCCACGCCTCTCCCTGCAGCCGTTAGGTAGCTTTTTTAAAAGATCTTGTTTATTTGAGAGAGAGAGAGAGGGAGAGAGAGAGAGAACGCGCACAAGGGGAGCGGCAGAGGGAGAAGCAGGCTCCCTGATCAGTAGGCAGCCCGACATGGGGCTCGATCCCAGGACCCTGAGATCATGACCTGAGCCGAAGTCAGACACATAACCGACTGAGCCACGCAGGTGCCCCGCCACTAGGTAGCTTTTCAACCCACCTGGAGCTGTCTCCCAAGCTGTGGGCCGAGTGGAAGCAATAAAGCTTTCTGTAGGGCATGTGAACTAACTCGAATTTAGATAAAACCTTAAAAGAAAAAAAAAGCTTTCCGCAGGGGAGAAAAACAAAAAACAAAAAGAAAAACAAAAGAACGAAGATCACCGGCCATTCTAAAACACGTTTCCACCTGTGACCATAACTCCTGAGGGCTGGGACAGTCTCATTCCTGTTACCACAGGAATCCCTGCCTTGTTTGTGCCAGAAAGCTTCCTCTTCAATGGTGTTCTGTTGGCTTGTTTATTGACAGGCAGCTTTCAAATTGTCTAGCTTCAAAAATATAGGAGTTTTGTTAGTTTGTTCAAGATAGAAAAATAAGCCTGTACGGGTTATTGAAATATGAACCAAAATTCAAATCTCCAAACAGGTGTTCTGTTTGTAATTAGGATTGAGAAACAAGAGATTGACTTACCAGTGCATTGGCTGATGAGATTTAGTGGCTGAACAAAGGAGCAGAATTACCAGTGTGGGGTCTGGCCACCGTGCTTCGCGTTTCAGCAGAAGGAAAGGAAATGAGACTGACAAGGTGATGTTCTGTAAACAGGGAGGTTACACCATCTTCCATTTCGTTGGGTTTTTGTTGTTGTTGTTTATGGCCAACAAATCTTATTCTTATAAGAGAATTATGAAGCCTCTAAGATACTTCTAGGTATTATTTTCAGTGATGCTCCTTATCTTTCTTTCAGGTAATATTCAGCCCCTACAGTTACCTCAAATGCAGCACATCTCCCACTGAATTCTTTAAACAATGCACCAACAAAGGAAATGTTGTTTGCAAAGCCATCCATGCACCTCCAAGCCTCATTGCGGCGCCCTTGGATGCCATAGCCCTCATGCAGACGGCTTCCCCCAGGCAGTCTCTAATGGTGTCCCTTCTATCATCCATTGTTTATAATCTGGAGGTTCCATTTTGCTATGACCACGTTCATGTCCATGTCCATGGGCCATGTCTGACAGCAAACTGACCTCCTAGGCATCTCAATATTCAGCTCTCCAGCCTTGGCCACCATCTTCCATTTCTGAAACCTATTACCGTGGTCGACTCACCTGCCTGTCTTCCATTAAGCAAGAACTGAGGGACATGCCCATACACTCCCAAATTAGCCCTCTTGTTACTCCCCCACCCCAGATAAATTACTTCCACGTATCTCAGTTAAGTGTGTGTGTGTTTGTGTGTGTGTGTTTAGGATAAAAAAATTCAAACCAAGCCCATGATTACAACTATGTGTGTTATTATTATTAAACTATGTTTTTAATAATTCCAAATGTAAAGAAAAGTTGCAGGATGCCTGGGTGGCTCATTAGGTTAAGCGTCTGACATTGGCTCAGGTCATGATCCCGGAGTCCTGGGATCAAGCCCTGCATCAGGCTTCTTGCTCAGCGGGGAGCCTGCTTCTCCCTCTGCCTGTTGCTCCCTCTGCTTGTGCTCTGTCTCTCTCTGACAAATAAATTAATTAATTTAAAAAAAAAGTTGCCAAAGTTACAGAGAACTCCCATACTGCCTTATCCAGAATAATCATTTGTTTCTGATTTCATCACATTTATTTTCTTTTTCTCCCTCTGTAATTATTTATTTTCTCTGAACCTCATTGAGTTTATGTAGCTCATGCCTTTGTTATACTCTTAATAGTTCCTTGTTTAGTTCTTAAGAACAAGTATATTTTCCTACATAATCGCAACACAGTTTCAAATCATGAAACTTAAACTTGATACATACTTTTTTCTACTCTGAAATCCATATTCCCATTTTGTCAATTATACCAATAAATTCTTTATAGCACTGTCCCCCTCTAGTACAAGCTTTAGCCAAAGATCACATATGCATTAAATTGTCATGTTTCTTTAATATTCTTCAATCTGGGACGGTTCTTTAGTATTTCTTTGTGTTTCATGTGATTGATGTGTTTAAAGAACATAAGCCAGTTGTTTTATAGAATGTTCTCCAGTTGGGCTTGCTAGTGTCTTCTCATGACTTGCTTCAGGTCACAGGTCCCCTGCCAGAATGGCACAAAAGTGATGTTTTTTTCTTCTCTGAGTATCAGATCTGGAAGCACACCATGTCGATCTGCACCCTGTTGGTTAATTTTGTTTTGTTTTGTTTTTAATTTTTTCCATTTTTTAAATTAAATTCAATTAATCAATATATAATATATTATTGGTTTCAGAGGCCTGTTGGTTAATTTTGATCAATGGATCCAGATGTCGTCGTTTTCCACTGTAGAGTTACTATTTTTCGCATGCAACTAATGAGCGATTTATGGAGACACAGTTCAGAATTGAGTAAATAACCTCTTCCTCATCAAACATTTCCCCCCTAGATTTAGCAATCATTGTTATTTCTTGCCCAAACGGTTCTTCACTATGAGGGTTGCAAAATGGTGATCTTTCAACAGTATCCCTCCTTCCATACTTATCAATCTATATTTCACTGTTAGGGAGGACCCTCCCTTGCTCAGCCCCATTTATTCAGTTATCTATCATCAGCATGAATTAATGGATTCCTATTTTATTCAATGAGTTCTGATCCTTTACTGTCCTGGTTTATCTTTAGCTCAAAAATTGTCCCAGACTTAGCCACTGGGCTGTCCTTGATAACAGCTCTATGTCCTTTCAATGAGTTCCTATCTCTCTTTTTCGTTTGTTTTTCATTTCCATACTTTCTGTTATATCAAAATGTTCCCATGTTCTTGGCTCATCTTGTGCTTTCTCAGCAGTTTCTCCTAGGAACCCTGATTCTTTTCAGAGAGAAACTGGGGGCACCTGACTGGCTCAGTCAATACAGCAAGCAACTCCAGATCTTGGGGTTGTGAGTTCAAGACCCATGTTGGGATAGAGCTTACTTGAAAAAAAATGACATCATATTTAGAAAGATACGGGCACTAGGTATATCTTTTGCATTTTAAATGAAAAACTTGACCTCCAATGACATTGCTCATGATTTAATTGTGGGTATTCTGTTAGGTTATTTAGGATTATATTTTTTATTTCTACCTGTTGTTACAAAATAATATAGAAATACTTTTCGCTATGTCTTCCAAAAATAAAAACAATATATGCTGTGAAAAATTCAGGAAATGTCTAAAAGTTCAGAACATGTTTAAAAATCTCCTGTCAGGACACAACTAGAAATGTATTAAAGCTTTGTTAAGAGGTTAAAATAATGACCCACCATTCTACTCCTAAGATTAACCACCATCAAGATATTAATGATAATTATCACTAGATAATCATATTTCACAGTATAAATATCCAAAAGTGTTTCATCAGAATACAATTATTGGATAATTCCTGTGTGTGTGCGTGTGTGTGTATTTCTTCAGAATAAAGCCCTAGATTAAGATTGCTGGATTAAAAATGTATGCATATTTATAAGCAAAGAAAATGTACCCAACATTTTAGTCATCAGAGAAATGCAAATTAAAACTGCAGTGAGAGGGCCACCTGGGTGGTGCAGCTGCCTGAGCGCCCGGCTCTTGGTTTTGGCTCAGGTCATGATCTCAGGGTCATGGGATCGAGCCCCACATTGGACTCCATGCTTGGCTCAGAGTCTGCCTAAGGATTTTCTCTTTTACTCCCTCTGCCCCTCCTCCCCTAAAATAAATAAATCTTAAAAAAAAAAAACCACATTGAGATACTTACAATTACTAAAATGCATAAAAACATTTAAACTGACAATACCTGGCTGTTGGCAAGGATATAGAGCAACTGGAACTCTATAAACTGCTTATAGAAGCGTAAACTATAGCAACGACTTCGGAAAACTAGCATTATCTACTACAGCTGGACAATCTTTAAGGCTGTGCCTTTGGTGTCACATTTAAAAAAGTGTTTCCCATCCCATAATTATAAAAAACATTCATCTACAATTTTTTCTTGCTTTTTTATGTTTTTACTTCTTACACTCAATCCTTAATCGGTATTGGCTATAAGTATAAGGTAAGAATCTCCATTTTATTTATTTTTTTGCAAAGGTTAGACTGTTGCTCTAACTGTATTTACCAAACTTTTTTTTTTTTTTTTTGAGAGAGAGAGAGAGAGCACGCACCAAGATGGGGGAGCAGCAGAGGGAAAGAGAGAGAATCTCAAGCAGACTCCCCACTGAGCCTGGAGCCTGATGCAAGGCTCCATATCTCACGGCCCTGAGATCATGACCTGAGCTGAAATCAAGAGTCGGGTGCTTAACCAACTGAGCCGAACTAGACTCTTAAACTTTATTCTTTTTCATTTACCTGTCTCTTCTGTTTTGATTTCTTATTTTTTCTGATATTTTGTGTTCTGATATGGTAACTATATCATATGCCTTATTATCTGCGGGGGAAATCTTCATCTTTTTTCTTTCTCCAAAATGTTCCTCATGTGTCTATGTTTTAGTCATGCCAGACCTCCAACAGGGAGGTCAGTGCCTAACCCCAGCAGGTACATTCAGTGTGGGTTAATTGGATGAATGAAGAGCTACTTTGAGCTCTCAAATTATCCCCTCTTAATAATAGTCTACATACCCTGTCTCCAATAGAGCTCCTCTGCTTTAAGTATTGTAAAATCTTAGGGCATGTAGAAAGTGAAGGCAAACATAAAAATTGTCCTTCATTCAAGTATGTAAAATAATTCTGCTACTATGAGTAAAAATGAAATATCTAGTGTCCTAAGTAAAATTGGAAGAACTAATTTTTTAAAAGATTTTATTTATTTATTTGACACAGAGAGAGAGATTGAGAGCACAAGCAGGGGGAGTGACAGGGAGAGGGAGAAGCAGGCTCCCCGCTGAGCAGGGACCCAATGCAGGGTTTGATCCCAGGATCCTGGGATCATGACCTGAGCCAAAGGCAGACACTTAACTAACTGAGCCACCCAGGCGCCCCAAGAATTAATTTATTTGAACAATTTTTTTTAAAGTAAACTCTGTGCCCAATGTGGGGCTTGAACTGACAACCCCAAGATCAAGAATCACATGCTCCACTGACTAAGACAGCCAGGCACTCCAAGAGTTAATTTTTCTTAGCAGGTACTTGATTTTGCCCTCAAAGGAGCAGCTACACTTAAGACCCATACTTTTTGTTTTATTTCATGAATGCAGTGCGAATTCAAGAGAGATGGTTGCAGGAGATGAGATCAGTTCCTGGATGAAAATGTGTGTTTAGAAATGTTGCTGATATTTCAGGGAAATCTCCACTGACTGAGCCTTGAACCAAATCCATGTGTGATGCAAATAGGCAAGGCCCAGTGAAGAGATGCTAATCTGAATTATTTAACCTCTTCTGTAATGAAAATTTCATGGTGTAATTTTATGTTTTTTTCTAAAACATATTTCAACTTGTATGACTAAGTAAAGCCAGCCAGTTTATTATATAGGATACAGATTTAGGTATGCAAAGACATAAACTTGTCTACAATTGGACTTAATTTCTATCTAAAGCCTTCATTCTGTCTTTGTCTGAAAACTTAATCTTTGTTAATTTGGGCTGAACTGTCCATTCAGGATGTTCTCAGTTGATTTGGGGGTTTCCCACTTCTTCCCAGAGTTGTATCCAGGCTCCAGGGAAGATCATCTTAAAGTCTATCAAGATGTGGTCACAGGATAGGAGGCGGCTCTATCCTGGTCTTTGCAGCCTGCTTACAACACCCCTTGGATCCCAGGACCCTCTTTCTTAGCTCTTCAGATCATTCTTGATGGCATGTGTCTTAGTCTCTTCACACTATAGTAACAGAGAAATTTATAAACAACAGAAATTCATTTCTCACAGATCTGGAGGCTGGGAAATCCAAGATTAAGTCACCAGCAGATTCGGTGTCTGGTGAGAGCCTGCTTCCTGGTTCCTGGTTCAGTCTTCCTGCAGTGTCCTCACATGGTGGGTGGGGTGAGAGATTTCTCTGGGGTCTCTTTTATAAAGGCACTAATCTCACTCATGAGTGCTCCACCTTTATGACCTAATCACCTCCCAAAGATCCCTACCTCCTCCTACCATCACAGTGGGGAGTAGGATTTCACATAGGAATCTGGCCAACCGTTCAGTCTCTAGCGGCATGAAAAATATGTTGCTCTTCTTCCCTGCCACCCTGGGCTACCTCAGGCCTCTCTTCCCACATGGCCCACCCAACCATCTACTCTACCACCCCCTTGATGGTGCTTGGAGAGTTCTTTGAAACACGCCTGTTCCCAGAGCTACAAATGGGAGTGAGACACTGATCTCCTTTACTCTGGTTCCCCAAATCAGTGTTGTGGCTTGTGGGGTCCTAACATTCCTCTGCACACATTCAGGGAACTCAAGGGAGAGGGGGAGGGATAGGGAGGAAGGTGCTACATGCCATTCCTTGCTCTCCAGAGACTCTTCCTCCTCACCAAAGGATCTTTAGTCAAGAGAGGCTGGGGAGGGGGGTCTGGGGAAGGGGCAGCAGGTGCCATGTCTGGCCATGAAGATGGCAAGAAGCAGTCTCCAAAGCAGCCCAAGAAGGCCAAGGAGACTGACGAGGAAGGTGAGGCATTCAAGCAGAAACAGAAAGAGGAACAAAAGAAGCTCAAGGAGCTAAAAGCAAAGGCCACAGGGAAGGACCCCTGGTTATAGGTGGAATTAGGAAATCTGGCAACAAGGAAGGTGTTCCTTGTGCCTGAGGGCATGGTGATCCTTAATTCCACTCCTGTGTAAACATCTGGACTCCCTGTCATAACATCTGTTGCCACCTGTAGCTAAAGTGAAATGTTGTCTTAGATCCTGCTGTACATTTAAGTATAAACTTTTGTAGGGGCACCTGGGTGGCTCAGTCCATTGAGCATCCGATTCTTGGTCTCAGCTCAAGTCATGATCTCAGGGTCATGAGATCGAACCCCACACTCAGCAGGGAGTCTGCTTAAGATTCTCTCTCTCTCTCTCCCCCTCTGCTCCTCCCCCAACACTCGCTCTCTCTCTCTTCCCCTCTCTAAAATAAATAAATCTTTTTTTTAAAAAAAAGAATAAACTTTTGTAAAAAAAAAAAGCAATCAATCATAAAAAAAGACGTTAGGGAGGGTGTGTGCGAGTGTGCGCTCCTCTATGATGGTGTAGGAATAACAAGCTTTGAACAGGGAAAAAAACATACCCATTAACTGTTTGAAATACTAGCCACCATGTTTTCTCCAACAGTTTGAATCATACAAAGCATGGCTTATGTTCTGTGCAAATTGTTGGGTCCTAGTCTCCCAGCCTTTGGAGGGGAGCATTTGCTGCACTAACTTTCACATCATGGTGCAGTGTTTCTGGGGCATATACTGCAAACTGGTTCACTCAACACCCTTTCTGACCTCCTCCTACCACGCAAATACTTATACGGCCCTAACTGTAAGCTACACACTATTTTAATTGCTTTATATTTATTAATATGTGCCATCCTCATAAAATCCCTATGAAGTAGATACCTCTATTATCCCCACTCTCCAGATGGAGACACTGAGGTAAAGAGAGATTAAGTAACTTCCCAGAGTCAGAGAGCTGGTAACTCAGTGGGGCTAGGGTTGAAGCCTATGCAGTCGGGATTCAGAATCTGTGCTGTTGACCACTACACTAGGCCACCACGGATCCAAAATGACTGTGTGGGCTGAAAATGGGGAAAATCCATGTTCCTAAATATTAAGTGATTTACACTCATAAGTATTTTACCTAAT
Organism: Ailuropoda melanoleuca; assembly: GCF_002007445.2. Classification (NCBI taxonomy): domain Eukaryota; kingdom Metazoa; phylum Chordata; class Mammalia; order Carnivora; family Ursidae; genus Ailuropoda; species Ailuropoda melanoleuca. Next base: position 122,425,203 of record NC_048220.1, on the reverse strand, counting down.
TTTAGTGACAAAAAATCAGAATTTGTAATGCACACTCTTTCCCTTAAAAAAGAGCCCTGGGGCGCCTGGGTGGAGCAGTGGGTGGAGCGTCAGACTCTTGGTTTCTGCTCAGGTCATGATCTCATGGGTCCTGGCATGGAGCCCTGCTTCAGGCTCCACGCTCAGTGGGGAGTCCGCTTGAAGATTCTCTCCCTCTGCCCCTCCCCCCACTTACTCTTTCGCTCACACTCTGGCTCTCTAAAATAAACAAATAAATCTTTAAAAAAATAGAGCCCTGGGGCGCCTGGGTGGCACAGCGGTTAAGCGTCTGCCTTGGGCTCAGGGCGTGAGCCCGGCGTTATGGGATCGAGCCCCACATCAGGCTCCTCTGCTGTGAGCCTGCTTCTTCCTCTCCCACTCCCCCTGCTTGTGTTCCCTCTCTCACTGGCTGTCTCTATCTCTGTCAAATAAATAAATAAAATCTTTAAAAAAAATAAAATAAAATAAAAAAATAGAGCCCTGTTTTCAAAAGTATCATGCAAAAATAAAAATATATGACGTTTTTTATTAGGAAATCCTTGGTGATTGTTAATAGGACTATGGCTAAATTCATACCACCAGTTTTATAGTAACAGCTCTATTAAAAAGATATATCAGCTCTTACAAGATCTTTCCCCTTTAAATTTCTCTTTCAGCTTGTGCATCTAGAATGTCTCCAGCTCACCAGTGAGTAGCCTTCATTTCATGAAATGTCTGATGAGTTCTCAACACGAGGTAGCTTCCCGCTGAGAATATTAGTCAAACACTGCTCTGTAACAAATTACCCCCAAATTTAGTTGCTTAGAACAAAAAAAATTTTTGTCATCTCACAGTTCCTGTGGGCCTGGAATCTGGGTATGGCTTTGCTGGGGTCTCTGGCTCAGGGTCTCTTACAAGACTGTAATCAGGGTTTCTGGGGAGACTGTAGTCACTTCAATGTTCACTGGGGGCAGATCTGTTTCCAAACTCATTCATGGTTATTGCCTGGCCTTAGGTCTGTCTGGCTATTGGCGAGACATCAGTTTCTTGCCATGTGGACCTCTCCATTGGACAGCTCACAAAATGGCATCTTGCTTCCCTCACACAAAGGGCTGTAAACATGGGAGAGAGAGAGAGAGAGAGAGAGAGAGAGAGAGGAAAGTCACAGTCTTCTGTAACCTAGTCACTTTTGCCATGCCCTATTTGTTAGAAGTCCCTAGGTTCAGCCCATACTCAAGGAGAACTTAATAAAGACATGACTGCTAGAAGCCATTTTAGTAGTTGCCTGTCACTCTGGGCCACTTTCTTCCTCCTGTCCATTACTGTTTTTACCATCCTGCCCTTATAAGATGGATTAGACCATGTGATGTGGCCAATCAGTCAAGCCGGACCTGATAGTTCATACTTTAAGCATACCCTGCATTCTTCCACTAATACAATGGTGTGCTTCAAAAAAAGATGAATACTAATGGAGGTGGGCTCGGGGGAGCCTTCTTCAGCAATGTTATTGTTAGGATGTGTTCTGGTATTTAGACTCCCAGATCAACAATCTGTAACATTTAGAGGCCTGAAGCGCCCCTCCCTCAGAACGTGCCTATCGCCTCGGCATTACATCCTTGAAAACTCTTTGTTCTACCCGTGCTCCACTGAACGTCAGGGAGTTAGATAAATTATGCAGGAAAAGACTCAAGGTTTCCCAGTCTGTGTTAGGGGCTAGGACATGCAGCTGAATAGAGGGACATTACCACAGGACTGTCAGGCTTGCTGTCCTTCCAAGACTTGGATCTGAACAGTCTTAGGGGCACAAGCTTAGATGTGGGGAGGCCTTATGGAGGATGGGTGGTTTGGGCAGAGGAGAAGAAACGCACTGGACAAGAAAGGTGCTGAAGATGGCATTCTGCTGACCCCTGAGGGAGCTTATCAAGTCGTCACCCCTCCGGGCTGAGTTCATCCTCTCTAAAATGACAGGATTGAAGCAGATAATCTCTACTTTTTATGAGTTAATGACACATAGAAAGAATTTATGATATCTAGTAAAGAATGAGTTTAGCTGTTTGAAAGAGAAAGGGATAGGTCAGTGCTGATTTACTAAGAAGTCACAGAAAACTACAAGACTTAAAAATAACGAATTTTTTTCTGATCTTAGCAAAATTTCATGTTGTTGTGAAGACTGTTGTTTTGTAAATACAGAGTGCCTTTCCTTCTGGAAACAACCACTTATTATTCTTCTCTTCAATACCCCCCCAACACACACACACACCCCATCCACATAACTACCACAGAAGCCACCATGTTAGTGCATCATGACTCTGCCTGTCCGCGAGTGACTGGGCCAGGTGGTTGCTTATCTAAGCAGGGACAATCTCACTCCCAACCTGGAGATTTAGAGCTGGAAACATGTGATGTCTGGTCTTTCTTAAGAATTTCAGGACTAGGGGCGCCTTCGTGGCCCACTTGGTTGAGCTTCCAACTCTTGGTTTCAGCTCAGGTCATGATCTCAGGATAGTGGGATCGAGCCCCGTGTAGGGCTCCATGTTGAGCATGGAGTCTGCTTAAGACTCTCCCTCTCCCCCTGCCCCCACCCCGGAACTCTCTCTCTCAAATAGATAAATAAATCTTAAAAAAAAAAAAAAGAATTTCTGGACTATAGGGGGTGCCTCGTGGCTCATTCAGTAGAGCATGTGACTCTTGATCTTGGTCATGAGTTCGAGCCCTACGTTGGGTATAGAGATCACTTAAATAAAACCTTTTAAAAAAATACTCTAATATTTATACGTAACATCTAATAAATAGATTTCAAATTCCTCTCTTGATAATTACTGTAAGCGAAAAGACACATCGATATAATCCTAGAAAGGTTTCAGAATGGATAAAAGATTTATAATAAAACTGGTAATCAGTTAATATGAAAGCTGCAGTGAGGTATCCAGGTGAAAGCCTAGGCCTGATGAAACTGGTTACCATGAGACTGTTGCCGACTAGGGTCCTTGGGCTCTCCAAGCGATGGAAATTTCCTGGAAGCCAAACTGGAAGTTTCGGTCTGTTTTTTTTTTCAACAAAGGCCTGGAAAAGTTTTTACAGAGACTGAGGTGGGAAAGGAGTGACATCAAAGCACGTAAGGGCGGAAGAGGTACAGGAAGTTGGGAACGCAGGTGCAGCGGACAGAACGTGCTCCTTCACGCATCTTATCTCTCATTAGCATGTTAAATCTCCACTCATGGGCATGATTTTCAGTACTAAAATGAGATAAAAAGTCAGTGAAAGGTCAGTGCTGGGGTCCACCTTGGCGCAGACTGGTTTGGTTTGGTCTCCGCGTCTTTGTAGTTGAGTCTCTCCTTTGGGCAGCATCCGGCTTCCGCATTCCTGAGAGATAGGCTACTCAGGAGGCACAGGGTTTCAGCTACCAAGGAATGCTGGGTTTCACGGTCAGTGTTGTGGGGAACCTAGTCCAGTCATCCCTGCTCTGTCTTTATGCAGCTGAAAACTAAGTGCTGAACAATGTGGTCATACCTTCTGTCCTTGGGTCCTTTCTCAAACTTTTGCTTATCATTGCTTTTATCATGTGGAAGCCAGCATGGACCAGGTCATGGACGGCTTTGTGTAGGGGGTTAAAGATTTGCATCTTCATCCTAAGGCAATGAGAAGGCCTTAGCGAATTGTATCTAAGTAAGGACCTGATCCAACTGACATTTTAGGGAGACTCTGACTGCAGAGTGGGGATCCAGTTGGAGGGAAACATGTGGAAAAATGAAATCAGAGACACTGACAGAGGAGTCCAGGGGTCTGCTCGTGCTGGTTAAGGCCAGGGTGGTGACAGTGGGGATGGAGAGAAGTGGAAGGATTCAGTAGACATGTAGTAGGTAGACTCAACAGGCATTGGGGGTTAATTAGGGTCAGGGAGTAAGGGGAAACAAGACATCTAGAACAGCTCTCAGATTTCTAGTTTGGACAACTGAGTGAATGGTACAGTCATTTTATGAAAACAATTCTGAAGGAGAAGCAAGTTGGTCAGTTTTCAGTCCTTTGTAAACACTCAAATCTTGACAAACGGATCAAAGCAGCAGATAAAGATTTGGAGATAAAGAGACCTTTAGGAGCATCTGGCAGGCTCAGTCAGTTGAGCATTAGACTCTTGATCTTGGGATTGCAGGTTCGAGCCCCACATTGGGTATAGAGATTACTTAAAAATAAAATCTTTTTTAAAAGATTTTATTTATTTGTCAGAGAGAGAGCGAGCAAGAGACCACAAGCAGGGGGAGCAGTAGGCAGAGGAAGAAGCAGACTCCCCTGTGAGCAGGGAGCCCGATGTGGGACTCAATCCCAGGACCCTGGGATCATGACCTGAGCCGAAGGCAGATGCTTAACCGACTGAGCCACCCAGGTGTCCCTTAAAAATAAAATCTTAAAAAAAAAAAAAAAAGATTTGGAGATCTTTGCATATAGGCAGAGGATAAGGATTTGAGGGTCACTTGTGTCCACAAGGTAATTAAATCCACAGGAATAATTATCACCCAGGAAGGGGGTTAAGAGTGAAAAGAGACCTAAGGAGGATAGAGGAAAGAATGTCTGTCAAGGAGACTAAGAAGGAGCAGCCAGAGGGGAAGAAAACTAGGGAAGCATAATAATTTGGAGCCCCTGAGAAGAGTCTATTTCATGAAGGAGGAAATGACCCATAGCACTGACCACTGAGGGAGTCAAGTAAGGTCACTGACAGTTCCTTCCCAATGTCCATTCTTTCCTTATTATTGGCTTGTCTTGCTTAGTCCTCACTGGAAGACAAGATGAGAACCAAAAAGTGTTTGGTAGCATGGACCTCACTGGGGCCTTTGGACAACGGACTCAGAAGTTTGCAGTGGACTGAGAAGTGAGTGTAAGGGGGGACAGTGAAAACCTAAGTGAAGAGGACTGTCTCAAGGAGTCTGGCTGGCTGGTGGAGGGCAGGGCATGGAGGTAGGGAGCATAGGTTGAGGGGAAAATAGGATCAAGGCATGCAAGTCTTGCAACAAGCTAGAGGCATTAAAAATACTGATGGGCAGGATCAGAAGAGACTAAAGGACCAGACAGACAGAAGTTAATAGAGAGCAAATGTTCCTGAGCAGATAACAAGTGATGGCAGCCAGTGCAGAGGTGCAGGGACTCCATATAAATAGAAGAAGGCCAAGTCTTCCACTGTCATAGGAGGGACGGGGGAAAAATAACGGGATAAAGAAATGGGAAGCCAAGGGTGGCAGGAGTGTGAGCCAGGAGCCACGAACTCCCTGAACAATGCTAAATTAGAGCCACAGAGCTAGAGAGAATTTTCCTTCCTATTTTATTAATAAAACTGCCCATTTCATCTCCAGTGATGGCTTTATTTACAAATATCAAAGCTGATCTTTTATGATAATATAAAAAAAATCTGAGACCAGATAGTCTAAATGTATGTCCTCCTGAATCAGCTTCTTTAACATGTATGACTGGGTCAAAAATTAAACAGTGGGGTCACAATGCCTAGGCACATCACTTCTGTATCCTATAGGATGGCTCTAATTAAAATAGCCTTAACTACCACAGCCAGAATGAAAAGAGAGGGCTCAGAAAGAAACTCACATGCATATCCACATGGAATAGAATGAAGTTGGACCTTTACCCCATACCACATACAAAAATTAACTCAAACGAATGAAACATCTAAATTATAAGAACTAACACTGTAACACTCTCATAGGAAAACATAGGGGTAAATCCTTGTGACCTTGGATTTAGCAACGGATTCTTATATATGATACCCAGAGAACAAGCAACCAAAGAATAAAAAACAAATCAGGGTCACCGGAATGCCTCAGTCAGTTGAGGATCCCACTCTTGATTTGGCTCAGGTCTTGATCTCACAGTCATGAATTCGAGCCCCACGTTGGGCTCTGTGCTGGGGGTGGAGCCTCCTTTAAAAAAAAAAATGGACTTCATCAAAATTAAACTTTTGTGCTGCAAGGACAATCAAAAAGGTGAAAAAACAACCCACAGAATGGGAAAAAGTATTTGCAAGTCATGTATTTGATAAGGAACTTGAGTCTAGACTATATAAAGAACTCTTGACTCAAAAGGACCATACAATTAAAAAATGAACAAAAGGTCCGAGCAGACATTTCTCCAACTACAAGGAAGACAGACAAATCTCAACAAGCCCATGAAAAGATGTTCAACGCCGTCAGTCAATCATCAGGGAAATGCAAATGAAAAATAAAACGAATACCACCTCATACCTACTAGGATGGCTAGGGTGAAAAACCAGGTAATAAACAGTGCTGGCAAGATGTGGAGAAATTGGAACCCTCATATGTTGCTGATGGGAATATAAAGTGGTGCAGTCACCTTGGAGAACAGTCTGGCGGTTCCTCAAGAAGTTAAACAAAGAGCTCCTATTTGACCCAGACATTCCACTCCGAGATTCATACCCAAGAGAAAGGAGAACACATGTCCGCACAGAAGCTTACATACAAATGCTTGTGACAGCATTATTCATACTAGCTAAGAGGTGGAAATAACCCAGTTGTCCAGACTGATCCATGGATAAGCCAAATATGGTATATCCATATAAGAGGTTATTATTAGGCCATACGAAGGAATACAATTTTGATACATGCTACAATGTGGATAAGCCTTGAGAACATGCTAAGTGGAAGAAATCCACCACAGAAGACCACTTGAATAAGCAAATATAGAGAGACAGATTTATTAGTGGTTGCCTAAGGCTTGGAGAGCAGGGGGGTTGAGGAGTGATAGCTAAAGGGTATGGGTTTCTTTTTGAAGTGATGAAAATGTTCTATAATTAATTGTGGTGATGGCTGTGTGACTGTGACTATATTAAAAACTACTTAATTGTACACCTTAAAGGGGTGAATTGTATAGTGTGTGAATTATATCTCAATAAAGCTATTACCAAAGGAAGGAAGGAAGGAAGGAAGGAACTTGCAATTGTAGGACAGCTTCCTTCCACACAGCCTGTCGTCTCTGCAAGTCACAAATACCGTCAACCACCTGGTCTAATTTGAGAGGTACCCCAAAATGTGGGTCCTTGGGGTACAGCCACAGAATTGTATCTGTGAACTGAGCCGCCATCATGTCATGCTGGAATTCATGTGTCTAAGTTGCCTTTTCTCTTGACAGCGTGGCTCCTCGCTGCCTGAGTCAGTCCAGGATAAGTTCTCCTTGTGTCTACAACACACTGAGCCCTTCTTCCCTATGCCATGTTATTGCGAGGAAAACCAACAAGTTTTGAATACGCTCACTCAGAACTATACTTCAAACCGGTTATGCAAAGGCAGGAAATGGTATGTGTTACATTACGTTTTTCTCACCACCTACTACAAACAGAAGCTGTTTAATTTCTTGGCTTTTAACTTTTTTTTTTTAAATCACAAAACATTTATTTCTTGAATTCTTGCTGTCCTTTCCCCATGCTCTGTAACTTGGAGGATTTGGGGGTGGTGCCGCACACTTGAGAATGTTGTTGCATTTTGAAGGGTTGGCAGGGATTCTTGGAACTGGATGATGAATATAGAGGTACTCTGTGAATTGAAACACTGTGTGATTCTTATATGATTTGATTCAATTAAATAAAAATTTCAACTTTACAGTCAGGATTGAATCGTATAATCACCTAGTTAATTTTGCCATTTCCTGTGAGGCCAGGGAGACAGTGCGGGTTAGATCTTCAAGAATTCTGGGAAATCAGGTCCTGTAGCCAGAAACTCTGAGGCAGGGTGAAACTCAACTTCCTGGTAGAAATAGGAAGGGCATTTAGAAGTGTCCGCAGGCTTTGAGGATATAGAAATGGTACTCCTTTATAAAGAAGGGAGGCACAAGCAGCCCCACATTTGGAATTTGAGGGAGAAATCAGGGAATTTATCTGGTGTGGATGCTCTCTAAGTAGTTATTACATAAGAATGCACCAGAACTCTACCATTGGATCTAGAGGAATGTCCACAAGACAATGTCAAGGGAGAAGAGATATGGTATAACAAACATGCCCCCCCCCCATTCATATGGTCTCTCAGAGGGTCCTCGTCGGGGTCAAGTGCTGGTTGCCACAGTGACAATGTGCTCATTCCGGTACTCTGTGCTGTGTCACTTTCCTGTCCTACTTCCCCACTCTCTCTCTGTGCTGCCCAGGATCACTCAACAAATAAACTCCTTGCACCCTAATTTTTATCTCAGAATTGGCCACCGGGGAAATGCAAACTAAGGCCCAGGCTAGGAGACCCTGGGTTGCAGCCATGATGGACCAAAGGCCCAAAGCAGGCTTCCTATACCCTAAGACTCCTGTACAACTGTAAGGAATAAGTCCCCTCGATTTAACTATGGTTGGATATCCAGTAAATCTAACTACATAGAACGATTACATTTTCAGTCAATCTGGTAGAATGCCATGAGTTGAACTGTCAATTTGGCTACAGAGCAAATGCGATGCTCTTCCGGTAAACGTCAGGAGTTTCTGGAAGTTAAAGGTAGGAAGGGGCTATCACTCCCTGGCACTATGACTACCATCGCCTTAGCAGATGGTGCTTCATAATGAAAGCCAGCCTTTGCCCAAATTAATAGATGTATGCACATTGAGTAATAGCGCAAAACAGTCATGTTTCCTGTACTTAGGTTGTGGGAGAAGTCCCTCTCTTTGTCCTCAGGCCAGGACCTGGCATGAAAGTTTCACTCCCAAGATCGATGCAATGAGACCCTGTGGTCCGTGGGGTGATGTGGAGGTCACGGGACCAATGGTGTTTTTATTTTTATTTATTTATTTATTTTTAAAAAGATTTTATTTATTTATTTGACAGAGACAGAGACAGCCAGCGAGAGAGGGAACACAAGCAGGAGGAGTGGGAGAGGAAGAAGCAGGCTCATAGCAGAGGAGCCTGATGTGGGGCTCGATACCACAACGCCAGGATCACGCCCTGAGCCGAAGGTAGACGCTTAACCGCTGTGCCACCCAGGCGCCCCCCAATGGTGTTTTTAGAGCTCGTGCTCTGCTCCAAAGTGTTTATGCTGCTGGGCCTGACAGATTTTTATCCTGTATGTCTGAGGATGGGGCCTTTGTGAGATTCCTAGCCAACCAGAGCTCCCAAGCATCCACTCATTTTACCACTGAGAGAGGATTCTTAACATCCCAGGGGCTGCTCAACAAATTCTCTGAGGCAGATCCCGAAAACATCTGAAGTGCTCACGGGCCGCCTTTGGAACCTGGATTCCTGTTCAGGATATTTCACACGCTAACTGCTCCTGGGTTGGAGATTAAATCTGCACACACGCACACACACACACGCACCCCTCTCTGTTTACATGAAGTATCTAAACGACTGCACACACAATACAATCCTAGCTAACATTTATTGTGCATTTACTGTGTGACAGACACTAAAAGGAACTGCTCTCCAACCGCCCAGAGCTTCAGGGAGGGGGTCTGGGAAGTCCCCATCCTGCAGAGGAGGAAACGGAGAGCTTGCCCAAGTCCCACAGTTCCTAAGCTGCACGTCAGGGGTTCAGAGGCAGGGAGCCCAGCTCCTCAATCACTACAGCACGCAGCGTCTGATGGGGGCCAGGGCCAGAGCGAATTTAGAGAACCCGAGAAATGTGACACTGATACTGTTAAAAATCTGAGAACCCGACCCAGAAGGAGGAGTGTGCCACCGTGGGTGGTCAGTAAGCGGCGGCCCGAGCGCGCGCTGGGAGGACCCGCGGGCAACCCTCGGAGCTGGCAGGGGTGGCCCTGGTCCAACACAAAGCCCTGTCCGCAGCCGGCTAGCCCAGGCTCTCTTCTCCAGGCTTTGGAATGAGGACCAAGAGTCCGGCTTCACCGTGACTGGTCTCTTGAAGTCCCATCTGCCGCGGGAGTTGCATCCCACTTGGACGGGGAAGCCGAGAACGCTGGTGTGCAGAGCAAGGGCGGCCGTGACACTCAGGGAAGACTCCATGGGCCTCAGCATCTCTGACTAAACCTTCAAACACACACACAGTTGCTCTTCTTGCCTTAAGTTGTTGCAACCCAGAGTTCTCACGGATGCAGCCATTGAAACTTCCCAAGCCAAAAACATCGCATGACTGCCCCAGGGAGAGTCGCAGGCAGCGCGAGAAGGAACTGAAAGCAGAGGAGGTAATTTATAATAATGATCCAGGTAACAGAAAATGACGCAGAGGGACAATGGAAATGGAAAAAGGAGACTCAAGGCAGGGGGACAAGAAATTTCTAATTCCTTCCCTGAGTTCCATTATATCCTGGTGGCTAGGTAATTTGGTAAGGACAGGGTTTCTCTTCTCCCATAAAGGACCAATATACTTCCATATATTTTTTTTTCTGTTTCTTACTTCTTGAAGGATTTAAAATTTTCCCCAATGTTTATTATATTTCAAATACAGCAAAGTTTGAGGACTTCTGTGAATACCGTAGTTTCATGTACCCAGCTGTAGACCATCTCACCGACATTTCACTCCACTTGCCTTATCACACATCTAGCCACATCCCTCCCTCTGCCCATCCATTAACCCACCTTATTGTTGCTGCCATTCAAAGTCAACTGCAGACATGACATTTCTCTCTAAATAATTTGGTGGCAGTATCATTAACTAGAATTCGAGATTTGCTTAGTTTTTTCTTGTAATGTAAAATTCAAACACAATCCAACACATCTTCAACATATTTTGCCGAGTTTTGGCATGCATCTGCATATTCCCAACTCTTATCAAGATCCGGAATGCTGCAACTACATGGATAGAACTAGAGGGTATGATTCTAAGTGAAGTAAGTCAGAGAAAGACAAATACTATAGGATTTCACTTATATGTGGAATCAAAAAACAAATGAACGAACAAGAAAACAAAGACTCTTATTAAATACACAGAACTGGAGGTTGCCAGAGGGCAGGTGGGTGGAGAATAGGCAAAATTAAGGAGATTAAGTGGTACAAGCTTCCAGTTATAAAAGAAGTCACAGAGATGAAAAGTACAGCATAGGAAACAGTCAATAATATTATAATGACGTTGCATGGTGACAGATGGTGACGACACCAACCATGGGGAACATCCAGCAATTCACAGATTTGTCAACCAATACACTGTACATCTGAAACGGATACAGCATTGTACGTCAGTTACATTTCAAGGGGAAAAAAAAGATCTAGAATGCAACCTTCATTTCCGAAAGGCCCCTTCCTAGTCCCCGCCCCACATCTCCCTGCCAGGCGATGCCTCCTGCTGCTTTGGACAGTCTCGGGATGGGCTGTGTTCAGCTCTCCTTGGAGAAACTGCAGCAGTGTTCCAAGCCCAGTCCTCGGGGGCAGTCTGAGGGAGAAAATGTGCTCCGTCTGCATTCCTGCCCGACCCAAGACTGGCACACACTGCACCCTTTCAGGGCGGGGGATAAGCGCCACATTCAACGGGTCCCAAACCTCCGCGAAATTATCATTTGAAAAAAATCCTCCATTCTGGATTTTGGGTTAGGGGAGAGGTGAAAAGTAAGCCACACAGCCTTTTATAAAAGTAACACTCAAGTCTAAATTTAAAAAAAAGAAAAGTTAACTGCTTTACAAAAACTGGACTAGCTAGCCAAACTGGAAAGTCTTCTTAAAGGAAGGCCAGAAAATCTTACTGTGTGTCTTTCCATCTGATTATACACTTCATATCCCTTAATTGCTAGAGGCAGACAATGTAATAGAAGGATTAAAAAGAAAGAACCTGGGCCTGAACCACAAAATCGCCTGAGATACCTGTGTTTTTAAAAACACAAAAGCACCACTCCAACGAATTATTTTCCTCTTCAACCTAGAAATGATATTTACAATGATATTTCCCCATGACTAGCCTGGTTATCAACATACACAGCCCTCCTTACACTGGAATCCACACCACAAACAGGATCTCCCCTCACCCACGTCCATCCCAATATTCTTCAGGGCAGCATTTGCTGTTGGGGAGGCTGTTGGAAGGGCGTGTGGAAGGCCATGGTCATACAGACCGCCCCTTCAATGGTGGGGGGTGGAGGGTCCTGTCAGCCCCTCTGTCCTGCCCCGAGGCTGGTTCCAGAAATGCTCTAGAGCCCCAGCGGGGCATAAGCACAGCAACCACAGCTGAAGAGACTTTCCTTCTGTTGAGCAACTTCGGCCACAGCACAGGAGGGGCTTGGAAAACAGGCTGCAGTCTAGGCTTCCTCTGCCCCAGAGTCCCCTTCCAGCACAGGAGGTGACATGGAGGTGCAGGAGCCCCTGACCAATCCTGTTTCACATCAGATGAAGTATATCCCACTCTTTACCCACCCCTGCAAGTCCCCCCACTTCCCTCACCTGTAAACCCAGAAACAAGCAAAATCAGAAGAGACCGCTAAGTCCACCCAAAGTCCAAGAGCTATTAAAGAAATGTGGAAAACAGGACTAAAATCTGCTCATCTATAGGGTCCTAATTACTATTCAGGAATTTAATAGTTATCGAAGAACCATGAAAAGACTGGTAGCAATGGGGGCTTATTAAGTTCCAAGGATGTTTCGGAGCTGGCTTGGTGACCAGGAGCTAGGCCTGGCTAGACATAATAGGAGGCAAGCAGAGGAGGGGGACATCTTCTCCTGTCCCGGAAAGGGGAAGGGATGGCAGATAGGAAAGGTCAAGGAAATAGAACTCTCCCAACAAACATTAAGTGATAGGTCTCGATCCTCTAAGTGTTAAACCGAACAAATTAGAAAAAATCCTACCATCACACACCATTCTCATTCTGCCAGCTAATTTCCCCTTTCTGGAAGGAAAAATAAAACCTTTTCTCTTTCACGGTTTAACTGAATTCAGATCTCCTTCAGCAATAAAACAGACGTCTCATATTATATATGCCCTCAAAAAGCAAAGTGGTAGCAGTATTTTATTCCACATATTTAAAAAGCCCTTTTCCTTTATTTGCCCTATTTTATTGTTCTTCATGGTATTTCATCCCCACATGAAATTTTATTTTATTATTTTTTTTAATTTTATTTTATTATATTGTGTTAATCACCATACAGTACATCCCCAGATTCCGATGTTATTTTTTTTTTTATAGTAAACTCTACACCAAATGTGGAGCTCAGACTCATGACCCCAAGATCGAGTCGCATACTCTACTGACTGAGCCAGCGAGATGCCCCTAAAATTTAAAATATTTATTTGGTCGTTGGTTTCCCACCGCTACCAACCAACCAACTAACCAACGAACTCAACCCAACACACACACACACACACACACACACTGAACGAAATTGTTTCACACGTATCAACCACACCGAACACAGTATTGCTTGTAAATTGTGCTTTAATTTCTGCAATCAGATATGATGCAGTGAGATACAAGTATAAACTTTCATGTACATTGGGAAAATAGAAAGCACATTTATACAGATAATAGCCTAACAGCTTATTCCCTTTAAAAAAAAAGTTTTGAATGTTTTAAAGCTAATTTATCTTCAGTGTAAAAACTTGGAGGTATAAACAAACTCAAGATATTATATACAGTAAATTAATGTACATTTCCAAACTTGCACAGTGCAGCATTTTAAACAAAGTAAATGGTCTCATTTCAGCTTTTACTGTTAAGCATAATCCATATCTCAATCTTGAATAAAAATGTCACAATATATAAACCCACTGAGAATTCTGTACACAAATACAAGTTTATAGAAATCTGATTTCAAATATAAATACATAAATTGTCATGACCTTACATGTTACAACAGCTTATTTTTCTATTGTAATTTTTTTTAAAAAAAATCATAGAAAAATATTTCAATGCACATTCAACTGCTATGACAAGGGCCATGACCTTGTGCCTTTAAACCATACTTTGTGGAGTGTAAAGCATCACACCGGGCATTTTTGGAATGAAAATTACTAAGACTCTAAGATCAAAGAGGCTACTGCATAAATACTCACGTTATAATATGGTAACAAAAATAGTTCCATAGTGTATTCGGGAGGCAGTGGGGCAGAGAAGTGGAGGTTAGTGCTAGTTTAAGAAGGCCCACAGAACGTATGTTAAGGTAGCTAATGAACTAGTGTATATTTAAAATCCCTACTGCAAGCCTAACACTGAACTCACTAGTGAGACTCTTAAGGCAACCAAGACCAGACATGCATTTGGCCCCCAATACATGAATCCTGCCCTCTCCTCAACCTCTGTCATTTTAACAGACCAACCTGGCTCATGTGTCAACATGGAATGGGGAGAACAGCAAAGCAATTTCTTGTACATACAAAAAGACAATTCAGTGCAAACTGAGAAACTTCTTTGTCGACAGTTTCAAAATTTCTTATTGCCCTCAAGCAACTGAACTTTTTCTAAACATGTAACATTCAAATCGGGATCTATACTGGAGAGCAAATGTATATAAAAGGCAAACATTCAATTTGAAACATTCTAACATTAGTTTTCCCCCTTCCTTTTGTGGGATTTAACAGGGTTCCACTGAGAAAGAAAAAAATTGTCCTTAAAAGTGTACTTTCCTGCATTTAAAAATATGTATACCATTAGACAGCAGATCCAAGGTGACCAGGCATAATCAAGTTTCTTCTATGGCTTTTAAATCGTTGAGGTACTGTGGAAGAACCATCATCTCTGATATTCCTGCTTTGTGGCTTCCCTATGAAAGCCACGTTCAGAAGTGACCCTGCTCGTGTCTGCGCAGTTACAGAGACTTCGGGGAGACTGTGTGAGGGCTGTGGCGGCGGACTGTGGTCACAAATGGTCCCAAGCCTCGGCACACTGTTAGAAAAAGGCAAAGCACTTTCTAACACTGAAGAGGTTCCAGAAGAATGGGAGCTCCTTTGGGCAAACCAAAGAGATTCCCCCAGTTTAACCAACAGATTCAGCAGCAAGATCCTGGGACTCCGTGCACCACAGCAGGGAGCGCGGGGGGACGGCAGCGAGGGGAACAGAGTGGGCAGAGAGACCTGGAGCTGTCAGCACACAGAAAGGGCAGTGTGGCTGGTCGACTAGCCCACCAGCCCCACACAAAGTGACAAAGTCTATGCAGGAGGGGGGATGGCTGGAAATGTCAGGATGGGTGACAAGGGTGGAATTTCCCCAGCTTTTCTCAGGCAAGAGGATGTAGAAAGGAAAAATGCTATGGTTTACATGAATGCCACACATCTTAATACCTCTATGTGAGTCTTTCAATTTGCCATACACACATTGAATAAAGCTGAACTTGCTCCAAACTAAGATGGGTAGAGAGACACACACTGTTCCCAACGACCAGATAAATTATCTTGGCACAGAAAAGATCTGAAGTAAGTATCAAGTCCAAGAATGTCTGACCAAAGCCCTTTCTAGTAGTAAACCCACCACAGCAGGTTCTGTATAATACTTACGCATCAGACAATGGCCACAGTTCTATTATGGGTCAAGTAGTAATTCCTTTCAATTAATAATACTAGCGATATGGGTTTAATTGCATAGTCTTTCAGGAGCATGAAAAAAACACAAGAACCAGCTCTTTTCCTGAAGCCCCAGGATTCCTGCTACAGAGCCCTGGACTAATGCCTCGCCACCCCCTGCAGCAGGAAGCTTCAGTAAGCTTCTCCACTAAGCCGGAGATCACACGTGTTCAACTCCTGTCCCAGCCCTCCACTTTCCCCCTTCACAATCACTGAGCACACTCACACATCCCCCAGATCCACAAACTCATCTTCTCGTTTGGCCAGATCTTCTTCATCGCCCAAAGCTTTCCAGCCACTGGTGGGCAAGACTGGCTTCGAGGAGTGTCGCTGCAGCAGAGCAAATGGAAACAAAGAGGACAAGCGGGCAGAGCTCCTCAGCAACGAGGGGGCCTCTGCCGGAAGGGCCCCCTGGCTGTGGTGTCTCTCGTCAATTTTCTCTTGTAAGTGCTCGACTTCCTCCATCATTTCCAAGAGTTTGCTCATGGTGGCCACTCTGCCACCACCCAGGATTTGGGCTTCTGGAATCCAGCGCAAGTAGCGCTGGGCCCAGACTTTGATCTCTGGCCCCTCGATGTGAGGCAGCAACAGACCGTGGTAGTCCGTGGGCTTGCTGTGCCAGCTTTCATAGAA
Organism: Ailuropoda melanoleuca; assembly: GCF_002007445.2. NCBI lineage: Eukaryota > Metazoa > Chordata > Mammalia > Carnivora > Ursidae > Ailuropoda > Ailuropoda melanoleuca. Next base: position 122,409,156 of record NC_048220.1, on the reverse strand, counting down.
CTCTCGAAAGTTGTCTTGCAGCTCATCAGAAGAATTAATTAATTTGCTAATTCTCTTGCCCAGAAGGTTTTTAATTAAATGATCTGTTTCTTCCCTGAAAAATCCTCTTTTGGGAGATGATTTAGATTGGGTGAGTGGTAAAGAAAGTTGTCGTTGATGCTTTGAAAGAAAACACAAATAAAAATCTCTGGTTAGCCTGAGAGCAGTTACAATCACTCCTCTCAAAAAAAACAAACAAAAAAGGAGGGGTGGGGGGCCATAATCCTGCTTTAACAAGAGTCATGAGAAAACAGAACTGCTATATGAATGAAAAATCATTAAAAAGCAGTAACATGGTGGGGGGGGGATTCTTGTTTATTCCATGATACAAATGTTAGATGCACATCGCTTTTATAAACAAATGGGTGAAACCAGGCACGTATGGAACTGTGCAGAAAGGTGGGTTATGACAGAAAGAGAAGCTTTCTATTCCCTCCTCTCCTGGCCCAGATACAGTAAGTAATTTTGAAGAGCAAGTTTAACTCAAGATAGGCTGCCAATTTAGGGACGTCTGGGTATGAGGTCTATTCATTTTTTGATGAGAGCAAAATGTTTCTTCTTTGAGAATGTTCTGAACACCTGTGAGGATGCAGTGCTGACTTCCTCAAGATCCTATCGCTTAATGAACTACATTTGCAGGTTATCAGGCAGCCAGTGGGAGTTCAAGCCTATGTCATAAAGATTCTTTTGGACAAAGAGACAAGTGGGAGCAGAAGGAATCTGAGGAACTGGCTAAATTGGCCAGATGTTCTTGCCTGACAAGCTGCGCCGAGTAGAAAACGTAAGAGCATTTACATTATTTTCCTCCCCAGTAATTCTACCTGCAGCCAAAGCAAGGTGTTCTAAACTGAGAAGCACCAGGACGGGGCTGTGAAGATGGGTAAAGAGGTAAAAGGTTACAAGGACCCCCAGGCCCAATGGAGAGATCAGCAATGTCGGGAGACACGGTTTCTCCCCAGCTCTTTTGCTCCTGAGGTGTCCGATTGAAATAAGAAGTCAACAGTTTTATGGGCAGGCTAGCCCTATAGCTCTCTAATATATTCCTGCCAGTGGTTCTTCCTTATGGGAAAAAACGTGTTCTTTATTATGGAACACAGAATAACAATAAAAATATAAAGAAGAGGGACGCCTGAGTGGCTCAGTCAGTTAAGTGTCTGCCTTTAGCTTAGGTCATGATCCCAGGGTCCTGGGAGCAAGTTCCACGTCGGCTCCTTGCTCTTTGGGGAGCCTGCTTCTTCTTTTCCCTCTGCCTGACCAACTCCCCCTGCTTGTGTGTATGCACGTGTGCTCTCTGTTAAATAAATAAATAAAATCTTTAATATATATATATATATATATATATAAAGAAGAAAAGCCAAACCAGTCACAATGCCACAACTCAGAGCTGACCAGGATTTCTGACTTCCCAGCTGGGGTAGGAGCGCCGAAGGCCAGGAGTCAGCACCCGGCCTCTCTCCTCCCCAGGGGTCAGGGGGACTCAGTCCGGGGTGGGGAACCGCGGTACACAGGTGGAAGCAAACAGCCACTGAGCATTTACTGCCTGCCGGGTTTTGTGCTCAGTGCTTTATGTGCATCGACCTGGCCAATTCTCCCAGTCACTGTTCCTGCCTTGTTTTATGAGGAAACCAAGGCACAGAGATTAAATAATACACAAAGACCCCAGCTATAAAGTGCTAAACACGGTTTTACATACAGTCTGGCTCCAGAGACTGGGTTCTTCACAGAACTCCACTTGTCCTGGAAGCCCCTACTTTCAAGCCCTAAGTGAACAGCAGGTTCAGGAAGGGCAGGGTGGGAGCGGCACGCCTGGTCAAGGCTGAGGTTAACAGGGCCCGCAGGCGGGCCCGCCACCTCGGATGGTGATTCAAAACAAGCGCTTCGTGCTGGTCAGCCACAGCCTCTTCACTTGCTACAGAACTTTCCCGAGGCCATGTGCCCTCTCAGCAAGGGGCCGGCCTGAAGCCCAACACATGATGTCCTAACACAAAGGCTTCAAAGTTCCTTCAGAACTGCCCCAGCCCCAACTCCGCTTTAGCTGATACAATCTGAAATTCTCCGGCTCTTTGGCTCAAACTTCCCGCACCAGTCAGCTCTTGGAGCCTAGGCCATTTGCTCCTGATTACAAGGAGAAGGGACATTAAGAAAAACTGGATCTGAGCACAGAAATGAAATCCAGTCTTGCAAGGGGGAGCCTCAGTTTCCTCCCATGCAAAATACGGGATTAGGCCTCGCCTAGCTGTCTCCGAGGTCCCTTGCCCCTCTGGCCCAGGGCGGTTCTGAGATGGTGAACAGGTGAGAAGTGTGCATGCAGCCACCAGGGGGCACAGCACACTGCGGAAAAACTGACCTCTGGACAGGCTGTTCTGGAGCTCAGGGCAGTTCTGGTCCAGCTGGCAGGAAAGAGACTAAACTGGGAGGGGAAACATCCACCCCGGCCCTGAGGACCCTTGAAAGAGTAAAGCAACAGTTCTAAGTTGTTCAGCAGCTGGCATCTGCCAATGCGGGCTTTGGCTCACCTGGCCCCCAAGCCTCTTTAGAATGGAGCACCTCCCACACCAGGACAGGCCAGGCTCCCTGGACAGCAGGTAGGATCGGAAGTAGGGCAGTGGAGAAGGCAGAGACACATGCTGACTTGGGATTCACCACCACCGCTTTCCCTTTTGTGGGGTCTGGTGGGGGGAAATTCCAGGCCAGGAGACAGAGCTAGGAGATGGCATGGAAATCATTTCTCATCTAGGGAACTTGGGGGTTTTAATAACTTACAATCAGTAACAAATATCTGAAGGGATATCCCAATAATGTGACATTTTTGGTTTACAGCATGGGTCAGCAAAGGACAGCCCGTGGCCCAATCAGGCCCAGGGCCTATTTTTGTAAATACTGGAACACAGCCATGCCCATCTGCTTACGTGCCATCTGCGGCTGCTTTTGTGCTACATCAGTACAGGGGGGAGCGGCACTGGAGATTGTGCAGCCCCGAACAGGACAAACTGTAGATACAGCTCATGAAGGAAGGTCTTGCCATTAAAGACCCGAACCAGTACAGACAGAGCAAAACCCACAATCAATGCTCCTTTCACGCTGCTAACCACACTCAGGCAGGGGGTACACACGATCCCATGCAGCACAACTGTCTTGGCAGTAACATCCACAGGGACATTCAGCAAATGGCCATGTCTCATCAGGGCAAAGGCTGATGTGCTGAAAGCAAATGATTCTCATGGGCCCTGACAGTTTGCCCGCCACAAACCTTGACTCTGCAGACTGTTTACAGAATCCATATGTAACTTTTCTCCTTGCAACATAGGGATCTCTGGGCAGATGAAGGGGGTAAGACATGTGGTCATCTTACTTTGAAACGCGTTCCTTTCCGCTGGCCTTTGTCCAGTTTTGGCTTTTCCACATAAAGAGGGTTTTTGAGCAACATCTGGGCTTTGGGTTCAAACTGTACGGACCAATCCCACACGGTGAGCAGATTCAAAGGTTTGCTTTGTGTATCCTGGCTTTCCCTACCCTGCCAAAATAAGCACAGGTCACGACGGCTTCCAGCAGGGCTGAGGAGAGCAAGCACACAATGCTGAGAGACGCACCAGGAAGGGCGCTCCTGCCCTGCCCTGAGACCGAACACTCACGGGTTCCTCGTTTTTTAAAGGCTGCGGCTGTCAGTGGTTGTTCACTAAGGCTTTGGGTGGGAAGGGAGAGAGGGAAGAGGGTCACATTATTTTCCAGTGGGCCACGTGCCAGCCGCTGATGGGCACTTTCACCACAACCTTGCGAAGTCACTATTGCTCACATTTTATATTTGAGGAAACTGAGGCTCATGAAACTGAGGTGAACTGCCTGAGGTCTTGAAGCTGGTGAGTGATGGGGCTGGGATCTGGAACTGGGGCTGTGTGACCGGAAGCCCAGGTTCTGTGCCCCACTTCACCAAGGAATTTGGTAAAATCGCTCCCAAAGGGTCAGTTCAGGCAAACCTGCAGGCCAGCAGAAAGCCGGCCAGAGGCATTTAGCCTGGTTAGAAAGTAAAACTCACAGGAGCGAGGCCTCAAGGGAGACTAAAGGGAGTTTAAGATGGAAAGTAAAAGCCTAGCTTCTCTGCTCTGCCTCGTCTCCATTTTCTTCAGAGTAACTCCAGGCATCAGGTAAATGGAAGAGAAGGCTGACCATCTTTACAAAGAACAACGTTTTTTTTGCTTAATTCCTCAGCTCCAGCACTTGCTCTCCCAGCTCCAACATTTACTGTGTGGCATTGGGCCAGTTACTCATCCTCTCAGTGCCTCAGCACTTCAGGGCAAGAATGCAGATCCCACAGGGTGCTGTGAGAATTATCAATCCCCAGAAAGCACTCAAAACAGGGCCCAGTATATAGTGTTACACAAATATTTTTATCATCAAAACTATTGCAACCTACTTGTGAGTTGGGGCTTCTTTAATGCACAAGTTCCTAAGAGGGACTCTTACCATGTTAGTATCTTTTTGATGAGGCGAATTGAAGAAGAAGGTGCTAAAAATAGGTATGTACAGACTATCTGACAACACAGTCAGGTACGTCTCCGTGAAATCAAATGCTGGGGGATGCTGGTGCGCCAGCTGCCAGACACAATCTAAGAAAAGCAGGAACACAGGAACCTATGTGAAAACAAGACACGTATTACTGAGCAGGCACTAGAAGCCCAAGGCCAGCTGTCCCGAGTTCAGGGGCGGCCGTCTCAATAGTTGTGGAATAACCACTTCTGGGCACTACGCTCTCTGGGAAACAAACAGCAGACGCCATCCCATTCCAAGCAATGCATATGCTCAACTGAAGTTGCACGCCTGTAGATTAGTATCAGTACTCGGCAGTACTGATCTATGTAAAAGACATTTCAAAGATGAAATCTCTAAAATCTCAGTACCGAACAAGCACGGACAGATGAGCATTTGCACCTGATTCTGATGATAGGGAGCACTTTGAACCCCAGTTAAGCGAAACTGTTATCTCCCCCGAAAAGAGTTCCATTCTTCTCATTTGTAGATTGTAGTGCCAAAAAACTGTACTCAAATATTTTGAATTGTCAATATTCCTTTTCCCACTCCCCACAAAGACGGTGCAGGAGAGAGGACGGGAAAGAAGGCAGAAGCAGCAAAGGTGAGTTTCTAAGCTTTTTTCACAAATGTACAGATTTTTTAAACTGAGAGCCTCCTTTATTAGCTACCCAGAAGCAAGCCCTTTAATGGCAGAGATAGTTTTCCTAGGGAGCTTTGTCATTCACAAAATGTTTATCCTTCTGAGTGGCCAGTGACCCTGACTGGTGGGAAGACAAGCCATATCACAGCCTCTCCCTTATGACGACTGCCCACACTTCATGTAGCTCAGAAGAGAGGGGGCCGCCTGGGTGGCTCAGTAGTTAAGCATCTGCCTTCGGCTCAGGTCATGATCCTAGGGTCCTGGGATCGAGCCCCGCATCAGGCTCCCTGCTCAGCGGGAAGCCTGCTTCTTCCTCTCCCACTCCCCTTGCTTGTGTTCCCTCTCTCGCTGTCTCTGTCAAATAAATAAAATCTTTAAAAAAAGAAAAAACCCCAAAACTCCAGTATGGTCTCAACTAAACTCAAGTATAAAAATATAATTTTAAAAATTTAAGAAACTCGGGTACCCGGGTGGCACAGTTAGTTATACAACTGACTCTTAGTTTCAGCTCATGACCTGATCTCGGGGTCGTGGGACCAAGCCCCAGGTCGGGCTCCCTGCTTGGTGTGGAGTCTGCTTGGGCCGCTCACTCCCCTTTCCCTCTGCCCCCACCCTTCAAATAAATAAATATTTAATAAAAATAATTTTAAAAACTTAAAAATAAATTTAAAAATTTTAAGAAATAAAAGTCGTTACATATTAGAAGAAAAAGAAAAACCAACAACTCCAACATGTTGAGATGCTAAGAAATGTCTATACAGCAACTTTATTTTTATATTTTTTTCTTAAAGATTTTATTTATTAATTTGACAGAGAGAGAGCACAAGCAGGTAGAACGGCAAACAGAGGGAGAAGCAGGCTCAATCCCAGGCCCCTGGGATCACAACCCAAGCAGAAGACAGATGCTTAACTGACTGAGCCACCCAGGCACCCCTATATAGCAACTTTATTTCACACCTCATTTTCTGCTCAATGTATCATTTAAACAGAGTGGAAAATATCTGAACCTTACTGTAAAGTCAGGAAGATGGACTCAGTTTGGGTGACTTCTCCAAAGGCTGGGTGAAAGATCAGGCTGGATCTGCTCTTGGACTTATTCCCCACACAGTACCTGTCAGTTCTAACTTTCTCAAGATATCCAAAATATAGTCTTCCCCACAAAGTGTCAGCTCTCTCTGCCCATCATCTTATTTGAGTCCCATTAAGCTTGCAAAGTTCCTCAGAAAGGCAAAGTCCATTCTAAGACTGAAAATGGTGATTTCCATTCAGCTTGATGGGACACAGATGAGCAGAGACCAGGCCTGAAAAAAACCTCAAGGCCTAGCTGAGAAGCTGGGGTCTTCCAAGAACACACCAAGACTTCCCACCACAGACACATTTATTATCTGGAGTAAGAACAGCCATGAGTCATGCTCCTAGAATACAGGAACTTTACAGGTGACTTAATTAAAGAAAGTTCAGCTGTTTTCATTTTACCTTCTACAATCATTAATAATGCAGCCAAAGGAGTCTGCACAGCTGCAGCTGAGACAAGCACACCACAATTTGGGGGCTAACTAAACTACAAAGCGAACTCTCCGACGCTTGAACTCAGGGTCGAGGTGTGGAGCAATTCACGTGGACAGAAGCAGAAGAGGTTGTGTTCGCAGCGACATACACAGCCGATAAGGTCCTGGTGATGATGGCATTAACATAACCCCATGCTTTATTCTGAAAAGATTCATGTGTTATGTATTTTCTGTAAGAAACTTGTATAGTGGATTTTTTTTTTTTTTTGCAAAGACTAAGTTAACAGAAACTGTAGGAGTCTCTCTGAATTAATTTTTAAGTTTTACAAACCGATGTTATTCCCACCATGAAATAAATATCCACTCTTGGTGCACACAATTTAGCAGAGAAGGATCTGAACACACTAAGATCCCTTTCCTCAGGGAAGGGTTTCAATACTGTTTAAAGCATTCAGAGTCATCAAACGGTGCAGTGAACACAGCCTTCCAAACAAGACCATCAGCACGCACTTTGTAAGCAGTAGCCCTCCACCTGAAGACAGGTAGTAAATAAGAGATCTATGAGGACACTCACCTCTTCTTTGTCACTCTGACGGAGGTGGTTGCAGCGATCCAGGAAACAGTGCCCGCCCATGATCCACTCCTTTTGGACGAGGCTCTGGAAACCAACCCTGGTTCTACAGTGGGGGTCCATCATCACTTGCACCAGAGAGGAAAGGAGGCAGCAGAGGTCGGAAGCGTTCTCCTCTGAGAGGGGCCCCAGCACCAGTACAAAGAGGCAGAAGAGTGTGAAGTTATTCAAAGCCACCCAGAGTGCTTGCTCTTGCACAGTTTATGGCAGGATTCCCCACACCAAAGTCCGCCTGCTAACTGACAGTCAAGCCCTACTTTCCTGAAGGAGAAGGCCATGGGGAAACAGGGCAGTGTTTTCAGATTGAGAGACAAGCTGCTTCTGGTCAGTTTCGTACAGGTTCCAGCCTACTCCAGCACGAAGCATGGATGTGCTTACTGAATGAATGAAACGCGGCATGCCAAGTCCACTGTCAGCACGTGGGCATCCCGGTGTGCCACACGAGGGCAGAGCCATACCCATGATGGCGGCCTGCTGGGCTTCACAGACCTACTTCAAACCTCTTCCAACTGCTGTGTCAAAGCAAAAGTCCTCACTGGACCCACTGTTCCCCGGCCTGGCTGCCTCTCAGACTCACCTCGGAGCTCCTTTCCTGCACTCCCTCTGCTCTGGAGGAAGTGTGGTATCTCTGGACTCCCTTATTCCCACCTCCACAGCCCTTTCTGTTTCTGTCTGAGAGCACGGAGGTGCCTGCGTCCCTCTGTCTAGCCTGGAGGAGAAACTCTCCTCAGTCTACTACCACGCGCCCACCCTTGGAGCACACCGTACAAGACCTGTACGACAAAAATTCGGTTCACACACTTGTTTAGGACTCACAGCAAATAAGAGCACACATGACCATCCATACATCTGCCTTAGAGTTTTCAGATCCTAAAAGTCAGGGTCTACATCCTCATGGTTTCCCCTTTACACAAAGAAGTGCAACTCAAGAGGCTATTTAAAAATGCCCATGAGGATGATGGTGCTAGGAGCGGCTCAGGGAGAGAAACTTGAGAATGAATTCTAAGTAGGTAGGTGTTTCCACCATGAAAACTCTCATTCTGATCCTATAACCATGAGGCACTACAGGCCAGGCTTAGGCTTGAGCTTCTGTTTCTCTCCCAGGAGACAAGTCTCAACTACGGGAACACATGGACTTCAAAGAAACAGTTTTGTCTACGGAGTGCTACCAGTTTTGGAAACAAGTTTCATTTTTAAGGGAATCTTCCTTCTTGCATCTGAAGGATATTAATAGTACATGTGTGGGTAACAGGAAGAGGGGCTAGAAAAAGATATTTCAGATGAGACAACTCAGTCGTCCATCTGGGAGTGAGTGACTTCTCACACCTCAAAGATCCAGATTTCATTTTATGCAACTCTGACTAGTGCCGTCTGTCTGGCCCTGGGTACTTCCGCCTCTTAGACCCCAATCTACCCCCTCCTCCTTTGCACCAGTTACTCAGCACTCCTCTGCCACTGGTCTTATGTCTTTTTCAATAACACGCTTACATCAACTCTCTCATTAGGCTGTAAACTTCTAGAAGGCAGAAGTATACAGCTCTGCACATGGTAGGTGCTCAATAAATGTATTCAAATTGAAGTCAGTGAGCCAGTATCAAGTGGTACAGAAGCCCCAGGCAGACACATTTTCCAGCCTGCCCAAAGAGGCTAAATTTCAGCAGTCATAGAGTGCATCAGAGCAATGGTAAAAGCTTCAGGGTATGAAAGTGTGAGATGATCTACTGAATCGGAAGTGCAGGTCTATAAGAAGTTTAAAATATTCTAAACAGCAAACATAATATTTTAACTCAGATCTAACCAATTTCAGCAACCTTTAAAAAAAAAAAAAGCGGTTTACACCTGTTTTTACACATTCTAAATGTTCATGTCCTATTGGCAAGTGTAGCAAGTTAAGCCCACTGAGGAAAAGGAAATCATGACCCACAAAGTTTCTATGGCAACTGCACAAGGTTGTCAAACACAAAGGTATAAAAATAACAATTAAACCATCTATGCGTTTCTTTATATAAAAGGAATTATCAAAAGGTTTTAACTTTAATCAAGTGGAGTTAATATAAAACAAAATCCAAAGCACTGGAAATGTGAGCTTTGGTGAAGATACCAAACAATTCCTTCTTGGGCTGCAAATAGGTCTGCCAAGTTCTAAATGAAGGATTTATTTTTAAACTGTAACACTGACCTCAAACGCAAAGGACTCCAAGGTCAGGGTAGAAAAGAATGGGAAGGATTTCTACACTAGCTCACTCCTTTTATAAGACAATTCCATAAAGTTGTGTATACAGAAATTGAATCTCCAGTGAAGGAAAATGAAAACCACTCTTTGTGCTTTAAATATATTACCTAAAAGAAGAACGTTCATGTTCTGTGCTTCTAGACACTCTGTAATCTCTATTGCTTTTTTCAGGCAACGTCTAAATTGGAAAGAGATAAGAAAAGGGGCGTTAGTTCCTGAGGTTGGTATCAAAACGAGAAGTTTAGAGACAGAAAACTGAAAACTAATGGAGACGATCTCATTTGTTTTTCCACTTGAAATCCTCCAGTAAAGAAGCAAATTACCATTTACACTATTCAGGTACTGCAAGACATTCATTTGCCAATTAGAAACTGAAAAGTTTCAGAAGGGAATCCCAAAACTGATGTTAAAACATTCCTAGATGATTTTTAAACTATAAACTCTTATATTTAGAACTCATGCCTGAGTCTGGCCCGAGTCCTAGTAAGAGCCGCCAATGTCCACATCAGAAACTGTGCTGCACGCCCACATCATTTAATTCAAGGTCACTTGCCAGGCACGTCAGTGTGGCTGACAAAATTCAATATGCCCAGAAATCCCTTTTGTCTCTGTATACACTATTCCTTTCACAGCTTTGACTGTTCTCTACTTATAACTAGGGGCTTCACAATGCTGTTCCCTGCCTGCAGGGGCGCCTCTCCTGGCCGACTCTTCATTTGGTTCTCTGCCCACCCCACATAATGAAGGGTTCTTTTCTCTATGACATTTATCACTGTTTGCAATTATACATTCAAATTATGGGACATGTGGCAGGCTCTTCAAAATGTATTTGTTAATAAGGGTTCGGAGGGCTGAGGCTCTGTTCCACAAACCTCACTGGCAGAACTGAGAGAGATGCTGTGCCAGGTCAAGGGAAGAATTCTTCTCTTTCCTCAAAAGACTGCTAGGGTCAGAGCTATTCTCACACCCCTGATCATTTCTGTTCTGTGCCTCCCTTTGCCCTCTCCTTTACTTAACGGCAACTGAGAGGAGCTATTCAAAATATGAAGTAGGGAAGGGAATATAATTCTGTCTCTGGGGCTCTCAGCCTAATTCCCAAACCCAAAACTACTAATTGAGATTAACCATAAAGTTATGAAAAAAAGGGGGGCACCTGGGTGGCTCAGTCGGTTAAGCATCTGCCTTTAGCTCAGGTAATGATCCCAGGGTCCTGGGATTGTGCCCTGCAATCATTTTTAAATAGAGAATATACAAACGAGACACATAATTCAAAAAGGTATTTAGTAAAAAGTCAGTATCCCTCCCCTTCGCAACCTGGGTTCCTGCTCGGAGGCTGGCACTGCTGCCTCAGTTAGGATCTTGGGTTGCCATGCCCCCTTTTCTGCAGCCTTTCAATGCTTAGTCTAGAGCCGACAGAGATCTCTTTCTGAGCAGGCAGCATGTCTATAAATTCAGATCAAATGTGCACAGAATACATAACATGTAAAATCCAGCTGAGTCCTGAATAGAACATGTGATCCAAGAACAGTTAACAGTTAAATTATTTGTCAATTTGCTTTACTACTTTGAATTAGAGAACTATAAAATTCATGAGCAAAAGAATGGCTTGAAATACCTGATAATGTCAAGCCAGCTGCTGCTTTCCAACAGAGAAAACCATTTTATATCTGTGTCCCAAAATTCGGTACTATTATCTGAAAAAGGAAAAAAGAGTAAGAAGTCAGATCACTGTTCTCTTCCACGTCTGCCACCAAAAATCTGTGCTACTCAAGTGTGCCGTTCAGAGAGTCAGTCCTGGGCCTGAAACAGACTCCAAGCACAGATCTCCACTTTCAAGCAATGGACATTTCCAGACTTCAGCTGAAATGGTGTCTGAACTATAAGCCCCTGGAAGGGGGGTGGCAGTCAAAAATGGATTTTTTAGATTTTTATTGCTCAAATAAAAAGTGCCCCACAGTATGAATAAAAAGTCACAGTCCACCTTTTAACTCAACAAGAAGAGTAACATGTTTTACTCAGAATGGTCCGCTCCCAGGCTATACTGTTCCTAGTAGTGGAAAACGCAACAGGATACATCCTGATGCCAGGAAGCCCAAAGCGGGAGACCTGGCTTCTGTTGGAATCCTAAATACACGAACATATTTTCCTTCCTCACTCCTACACCATCCCCCACCCACCTTGATACAGAGAGCCCTGCGTTTCATGGACATCTAAGACATGTCAAAGTCGCAAACTCAAATCAGTGACAAGGCAGACACCTCTGCAAGTCCTGGAAGATGAGAACGGAAGTGCAGAATCACAGTCCTGCAACAACTAGTGCAGTGGAGACTGTACTTCAGGGGTCATTTCTACCATTTGTTACTAGAGAAGTTTCTCTGAACGTGCTTAGTGCCCAAAACTTAAGATCAGCAAAAAAACCAAAAAACGAAAAACAACAAACTAGTGCAGTGTATCACTCTCCACCAGGTCCCTGCTTTTTATAAATCTATTTTATAATACACAACAGAGTGTATTCTCCTTAGAGGTGGACACTGTTGTGTCCCTGGGTGTCATATTCACCTTTATCTCAAATGCCTCCATAGTCAGTGCGTTTAGTGGAAACTCCACAAACGTCAGGTGAATGAATGAATCCTAAATTAGTTGGCTAAAAAGTCCAAGTTAGGAAAAATTACATGTAAGGGTGACCAATTTCAGATGGTAATACAAACTCTGAAGAATGAGGAGAATAGATATCTGAACTGGTTAGACTGGATTCAAGTCCTAAACTGTTCATAGTGGGCAGCCCGGGTAGGGAAGTGGGGGAGGCTGGAATGCGCCTATTTCATTTCCTACTTTGTCCATTTCTTCTTAATCAGAAAAGAAAAGATATTTCCTCTTGGGGCAGGGGCAGGGAGGTCCATTCAATAAGCCACCAACAAAAACAAACAGACCATTCATTTTCTAAATCACTGTGAGCAAGCCAGTGACACTGGTGACACTGGCATCGCACAGTCCCACAACTTTTAAAGGAAGAAGTCCCAGTGTTCACATCTGGGCAACTGGGGTGCTGAGGACAGAGAGAAGAGGAGGGGTGGGCCTGTGTTCATGGCCACGAGAAGGGGCAGTGGGGCAAAAGCCTGGAGAAAAATGGGGGGTGGACGTGGCAATGCCATGGGCCCTTGGCCACCAGCCTGCCCTTCCCCTCCACGACATCAACCCTCATAGCCACAAGTCTCTGGTGCCAACAAAGCCCAGGGAAAAGGTGCCAACAAAGCCCAGGGAAAAGGCACCAACTTTCACTTGATCCATGTGAAGTTTTTACTCAGCATTCTTCTCACCTATCAGAAAGAGCTGTTTAAATTTAGAGTATGCAGTCTGGATGTCCTGCAGCGACAAGAAGTTGCTTGACAGGTCTTCAGTTTTAACAATTTCATAGGGTGGCCTGTGGACGGTCTTGTAAATTCTAGGTATCAAAAAGTAATGTGAGATTAGAAGAGCAGATGTGAATTAGAAATAACTTATTTGTCCTGAGCACTTACTATGTGCCCAGTTGTGTGTGTGTAGGTATCCCCACCGACAAAGTAGCCACCACAGGACTGCTGTCCCCAGTAGGCAGAGGTGGAAATGGAAGCGTGCAGAGCACTTCCCAGCCCAAGATTATGAAGATTATAAACTGACAGACCTATGATTTGAACCCAAGGAAATGTAACCTCAAAGTCGTCTTCTTTTCTGTTTTTAATTCATCCACTTGGGGTTTTTTTCTGCATTTTGAAAAATTTCAAACGTGTATTAAAGGACAGTGACATAGGCCATGACCTGAATTTGACCACTGTCAACACTATAGCCATCATGCCACTTCCCCCTAAATACTTTGGCATGCATCTCTAAATATAATGCGGTTGACATTTTTAATGATTACGTCATACTGACTCTTTCAAAGTTAACTTTTTTAAAGTTTATTTTTTTCAGTAATCTCTACTCCCAGTGTGGGGCTCGAACTCACAAGAGGGGCGTCCTCTACCATTTAAACCAGCCACATGACCCTCCTTTCAAAATGATTAAAAACAATCACTCTAGGGGCGCCTGGGTGGTTCAACCCATTAGGTGTCTGCCTTCGGAGCAGGTCATGATCCCAGAGTTCCAGGATCAAGCCCTGCATTGGGCTCCCTGCTTAGCGGGGAGTCTGTCCTCTCTCTCTGCTCCTCTCCCACTTGTGCTTGCTCTCTCTCTCAAATAAATAAAATCTTAAAAACAAACAAACAAAAACCCATCACTCTATGTGGTATTCCTGAGCACTAAGTTGTCAGCAGGTAAACAGGGTGAACATACTATTAAGAGCTGCTCCCAGGGCACCTGGGTGGCTCAGTCGGTTAAGCGTCTGCCTTTGGCTCAGGTCATGATCCTGGGGTCCTGGGATCCAGCCCTGCATCGGGCTCCCTGCTCAACGGGGAGCCTGCTTCTCTCTCTGCCTGCCACTCCCCCCACTTGTGCTCACTCTCTCTCTTGCTCTACCTCAAATAAATAAAATCTTCAAAAAAAATTAAAAAAAAAAAGCTGTTCCCTGCTTCTGGGAAAACAAGAACTGAACTAGCCAGTAACAAAATGTAGAACAGTACTGACCCATCCAAGAAGCTCTTTTGGATTTGTAAAAGGCCATCATCCTGTTCTTTGGGCAGTGCTGACATTTTCAAAAGGGCACATCCATTGTGGCAGGACCAACACCATATCTGCAAAGGGGAATAAAGGTTTTTCAGCTATAACATACACAATCCAGCAGGAGACAGGTAAGCTTAGCATTTAAATTCATACAGGGAAATGTTTCACTTCATTTAAGACATGGCTGGATGTATTCAATTTTGTGAAGCCAAAGAGTAGTTGTGTACAGTGAAAAACACGGATTTAGTCTTAAAACAAAACAAACCAGGTCTAGATAGTCACACTCAGCCTTGCTTATGGTCTAATGTACATCTTTTGACATGGCTTCAGTGTCCGGACCCTAGACAATGGCGTCACCACCATTATCAGCACGGCAGATCTCACTAGAGCGCAGCTTACTTGCTCAGGCCTCTTATGTCAACTAACCCATTTGATTATCAGTCACGTGCTGAGAAAGGTAAGATCCTTAACCCCAACAACAGCAAGAAACTGAGGCTTGGAGAGTCCAAATAACCTCCTCAAGCTGCACTCCGAGTTGCAGCATTCCGACGAGGCCGGATGGCAAGCAGAGGGCAGCTCCTGTCACCAGAAAGTTCACACTAGAAAGAAGGGAAGCTGGCTATTCAACACAGAAGACCTGTACACGCAAGGCAGTGCACTACATAAAGACAATGTGAAAAGGGCTAAGACATGTGTCTATCTTCAAGGAGTTTATACTCTCAAAAGGGAAATACATTTACAAACATAATAAAAGGCAGGATGTGGTAAAGGAGAACAGAATGTCAAGGAACAAAGGGAAGGCAAGAGAGGAAGAAATCATATGAATGACCATTAGTGACAGGTTCAGGCGTTCAGGCACTTTTCTGGTTACAGTGGGAGGTTTTGTTTGTTTGCTCTGTTTTGCAAGAATGAAAGGAAATGAGGACTGATCTTGGGACAAAGTAATCTGCCAGTAGAGCCCAGCACAGAGGAGAGGGCAAGGCTGGTTGGGGCAGGTGAGTACAGTTATGGACTTTGAGCCCCGTATAGGCCTAATTGAGGGTTGAGAATGGCTAGAGGCCAGCCACCACTCTGCTGAGCAAGTCCTCAGCCTTAGCTCAAAGGTTAACCTAGAGAAGAAGATGCCTTTTATAATTCTGCTACACAGAGACTGTACCTTTCGCTACTCATCTGCAAGGAATGGTATAAACCATACACCGGCCATGATAGCAGCAGATGCTGGGGCCACAAGGTTCAAGATAAGCACACAGTCCAGGTGACACTCTGCACTACACCTGGAAAGCCGGGAGACGGAACTGGTTTGGGGTTTCAGGGGAAGAGGACAGAATCAGTGTTGGATGTATTAGGTGTCCAGTGCCAATAGGACACCCGTTCAGATATCCAGAAGGCACATTAGATGAGGGTTACAAGTTTAGGAGGGGAAGGCCAGACTGGGGTTGTGGACATGGCAGCTGGCTGCCAGCTGACATAGAAGAGGTGATGAGCCCACCCAGGGAGTAAGGACAGAGGAACACTGAACTGTCCTAGGGAATGCCAAAAAGCAATGATTCCCCTTCTCAGGACCAAGCCGTACTTTGACTCTTTAAGATTTAAAATGAGGTTGGAAGTGTTAGGACACTGAGACAAATCAAAGGGCCCTTTGCTGTCCTCCCCCTCCCTTTTCCAACGTACATGCTAAGCAATGTACAGAAACCAGCACACAGTTTCTAGCCCTCTGCCAAGGGTGACGGTATTTTGAATGCCCAAGCAATCTTGTGTCCCTAGTTGGTGCAGCTCACTTGGATAAAAGGGGAGAGACACTCTTAGCTATGACCAGGTGACAGGTTCTAAGAAATTATGTGTCCTTTATCCTTTTTCTCTCTTCTCCTGGAGTAGAAAGGGTTGACTCTTGGTGATATTCAGCCGTTAATAACTCATTTTCTTTTGAGGGCACAACCACACTTATCTCATCTGAGGCAACTCCCTTACTGTTCTCTATTTGAAAAAATAAATAGAAAACAAGCAAAATTCTTGGTCAAAGACAGACTTCTCATTGGAATTTAATAAAAAGCATGTTTTCTCTTATTGTAATATGTGTAATTTCTGTCTGTGCCTTAGTATAAAAGTTTTGACAACAGACAAGAATCACTGCTTGTTAATCCTATTTAATTTTTAAAAAGGAGAGAGGAAATTATTCATTATTTGATATATCTTAAGGTATCTCCCTTAATAGAGCCCAAGACAGAGCTTTAGGGGAATATCTACAACTGGACGCTAGAAAGCAGTGAAGAAGGAAGGAACTATTAAGGAGGTCAGAGGACCGAGAAAGCGCAGTGTGTCCAAAGTAAGACAAGAATTTAGAAACAAAAAAGGCCAAGACCATAATCAGTGTCAGAACTGCAGTGCTGGTATGGGGGAGTGGGGAGGCACAAGGCCCGATGACTTCTGGAGGGTCTGTCTGTGACGAGTAGGCGGTAAAAGTCATGGTGCAAGAAGAACTGAGTAGAGAGTCAGGAGGGAAAATTAGTACAAGTCTTTAAAGATGTTTGTCAGTACTGGGAGGGAGCACAGGACAGCAGCTTAACTCTTTAACGAGGAGGTTCTTCATGTTAGGGGAGGCTTAAACGTGCCTTCAGGTAGAGCGGAACACCAGGAAAGATCCAAGGGCGGGGGGAAGGCTGATGAAACAGGCGCCTGACAAAACAAAGGCAGATGAGATAAAGAGCCATCCAGCTGTTTAGATTCAGGAGAAGGAAACAGGAGCACAGAGAAAAACAATAGGAGGTGAAGGGGAAAGCCAAGGGAGGTCTTGTCACAGGTTGTCCAGGATCCCACAGAAGTAGAGGAAACGTCGGCTCTCAGTACAAAAGAATGGAATTACAAACTTAAAGAGAATGAAGAAATGGCTTATACCAGCCCTAGGGAAGAATGATCCAAAAGGAGTTAAACAACAGACTGCTGAGCAGAAGAAAGGCCCAACCAAGGCAAGGTAACATATGGCTTTCACATATCCCATTCAGTAACACTCTGCTGTTCGGTTTCAATGATCTTTAGCAATGTTCACTAGCCCTACAGGCCAAAAAAGATCAACACGCAGGGGTTGGAGAAGAGCAGAAGGTAGAGGAGGCCAAAGTCACTAGAACGGCAGCAGGGATATGACTGAACCTACAAATGATGCAGGTCTTCACCGAAAATACGTAAAGGCAAGAAAAAACACACTAGCTGAAAGTCAGGGTAAAAAAGCACGGAGATATGGAAATGCTGCAACCGGAAAGTGGTAATGGTTGCACAACACTGTAAATACACTTAATGCCACTAATGGTAAATTTTATGTTATGTGTATTGAGAGCTCTGTGTTCCCTGGGTAAATGCGTCAGTTCCATCTTGTATAATATTCCTCTGTTGTCCATTCATGCAAACTCCACTAACAACTTTTAGGACATATCTCCTTCCTATCGTTTCTATCAAAGTTATGTTGCTGGCTCCCCACTCAGGTCTCATCAGAACATTTTCTACTTCTCTGCCTCAAGGCCTGGCTGGAACACAGTACCCAAATTTCAACGCTGGACAGAAAGGTAGCCTAATCGCACATGTGTAAGCAATTCATCTTTGTTTCTTCCCACAGCTCACCCTCTTTTCCTCGATTCATCTCTGAAAGGCTAAAGAATGAAGGCCGTCATTTTCATTCTTCTAAAACAGTGATTCTCAAAATGTATATAGACTGGGGGGGGGTGCGGTCCCGAGACCCCTTCAGGTGGTCTGAGAATCCTAAGAGGTACTAGTCCTTTTCACTGTGTTGACATTTGCGCAGATGGTGCCAAAGCCCTGATGGGTCAAACTGTGGGTGCCTTTGCACTAGGCAAGGCACTGCTCCAGATGGCACTGATCATGACTGTATTCTTCGCGGCCACATGCTTGCAGAAAAAAAAAGTTTTACTTAAGAATGTCCTTAATGGAGGACTAAAAATTACTAGTTTTAGTAATCTTGACCATTACAGATTAATATTCAATATTAACACGCTTTATAAATGATGTGATGCAGTGGGAAGTAAGCACTGAAGTACAGTGTTTGTCTTGAGGAAAAGCACTCATGTGACTGAGGTGAGAGGTGAGCTAGCTGCTCTCTTCAGGGAATTGAAAGAATGAGTGAGAGTCAAACACTGGGTGTTCATCCTCAAAAAAAAAAAAAAAAGAATGAAGTGACCCTATCACTTCAAGGAAGACAACCGACAAATTGTTGCAAATGATAAAAATTGAAGTTTAATGCAAAAATTAGAACTGTGGAAAACTAATCTCTGCCTCTAGCTAGCCAGCTTCCCAAAACACACAGATTTTTCCGAGGAGACAAGGGTGATGTTAATGAATGTGATTTTTATATAAGGAAACATGCTAATATTTGGATGCTCTATATAACCCCGTGAACCAACACTTTCCAAATGACCACTATATAAGGTCATAAAATCATGCATGTTTTAAGATCTATTCCAGGCGCGCCTGGGTGGCTCAGTCGTTAAGTGTCTGCCTTCAGCTCAGGGCATGATCCCGGCGTTCTGGATCAAGCCCCGCATCAGGCTCCTCCGCTGGGAGCCTGCTTCTTCCTCTACCACTCCCCCTGCTTGTGTTCTCTCTCTCGCTAGCTGTCTCTTTCAAATAAATAAATAAAATCTTAAAAAAAAAAATCTATTCCAAGTACAAGACAGACCCCATGGATTTTAATTTAGCAAAGAATGAAAAATTCATTGATTATGCTTTCAGATTCCTTATTGCAATTAACATTGATGAAACCAACACTTCTTTTTTTTTTTTTTTTTTTGGTGCACCATCAAAGAACAATATTCTGAATTATCTGAAAAGGTAAACAAATATTCCTCCCTTTCCCAAATATAGATCTGAGGCTGGATTTTCTTCAGGTACTTCAACCAAACCCTAACATACTACAGCAGACTAAATGAAAGAGGCAGATGTAAGAATCCACTGGTTTTCTATTTTTAAAAATGTAAACACTGCTATTATTACATGTTTTTGTTTGTTTTGAACAATAGTTTTCACAAAAAATATGTTATTTACACTAACATGTGATGTTTATTGTTAAAATAAACTAAAATTTTTTGTTTTAATTTTTCATATGGCAAATATCAAACAATATAATCCAGATGAACGAAAGTCTTTGAAATCCTCAATAACTTTTTAGAGTATAGAGTGTTGAGTTCAGAAAGTACGAGAACCACTGCTCTCAATCAAAGGTTACAAACTAGTAGGCATGAGCCACCTCTAGCCCAAAGACCTGTTTTTTAAACATCTGAATCAGTTGCATACATTTAGAAATTGGGGAAAGTCACAACTCACACAAAAATCCCTATCTCTGGCTTCTCCTGAGAAATCAGGATATCTGGCAAGACCAGGCCCACATATCCACATGGCACAAACCAGCTGGCAGAGAAAGCAGCCTTCCCTTTAACTCAGGTAGATGGTCTCTGATTCACTGAAAGGCCCATGCTCATTACCTGCCCTGCCTACATGGGTTTCTGGGCATGGGACCCCTGATTAAACATCTCGCCTCCCATACAGGAGTGACCTTTTTCGTGAACGAGCCATGTGCACAGTACAGCATTTATTTGTAATTCTCATTCCTTACTAAATTCCCTGAAGGCTTGGCAACCCCAACCACCAATTAGAAACTGAAGTAACTGCCAGAGTCTTGCTTTCTTTGATCAGTGACACATTAAATATGGCTCCCATCCCAGTCTACTCTATGAAAACTAAGTAAACTCTCCATGTTGTCTCTGGGGAAAAACATGGACATACCCACTCAAAAATTAATAGTGGGGCCAAAAAGAATCTTAAACCCTACTAGCCTCAGAGTGGGGGGACTCAGCCTCAAAATGATTTCAGGTATAAAATCAGGCTGGCTTTCAACACTAGGCAGATCTGTAATCCTCTTCAATCCCTAAGAAGCTTCTACTAAAAAGTCTACTGCATCTGTGAAAACTTTAGAGCTGTCCCAGGGCGTCTCATGTCTGAGAGACTCTTTTAGTGATCCCCTGAGATATTTCTGGATCACTTTTGGATGGAGGACTAAAGCCAAGGGCTTTAAATAGAATAATTCGCCAGAATGGGCTGATGAGCAACCCATGGCTATTACGGTTTCCAGATGTACTTACTGGTATGCCGCGACCCTGAAAGCATCGCACATCCTCTTCAGGAAGAGGGGTGGGGACAACAAAGTATGCTGGCAATCTAGAAGAAAGAGAGGTCATCAGTTTTAGTACTGGAGTAATTCACCAAATATGAAAGCTCAACTTTTTTTTTTTTTTTTTTTTTTTTTAAAAGATTTTTTATTTATTTATTTGACAGAGATAGAGACAGCCAGGGAGAGAGGGAACACAAGCAGGGGGAGTGGGAGAGGAAGAAGCAGGCTCACAGCAGAGGAGCCCGATGTGGCTCGATCCCATAACGCCGGGATCACGCCCCGAGCCGAAGGCAGACGCTTAACCGCTGTGCCACCCAGGCGCCCCTGAAAGCTCAACTTTAATGAACTGAGGAAGCGAAACAGAGTGGTAGGACACGAACCTTATTTCCTCTTAAGAAGAACAAGTGCAGATGAACTATCTCTGGCCAAATCAGCTGGGACTCTGGGTTCAAATCCTAGCTCTGCCCCTAATTCTGTGTGACCCTAAGTAAGCTACCTCGCTTCTCTGGGTCTGTTTCCTCATCCATGAAATGAGGGGACTGGACTATATGATACCTACAAGCATATGAATTCCAAAATTGGGAGTGATCTTTCTCATCACATAGTGGCAATTAAGCACCCATGTTTTCAGTCAGACTAATATAAAAACCAATAATTACAATGACCACTGCCTAGACATTTTATCAAGCATTCTGATAACACTTAAGTGCTTCCTGTATGCCAAACTTGAATTTCTTAAAACAAATTATTCATTTTATCCTCCCGACAACTCTATGAGGTATGTACTACTATTATTTCATTTCACAGATAGAGAAACAGACAGCATCACTAAGGCCCTTCACAAGTTATACAACTAGTAAGCATTAGTAGGGCTATGACCTGAACCCAACCAGTATGAGTTCAGTTTCTATATGAGAAAATTTAGGTTCTAAAAATAACTTGTTAAGTGGTAGGAAGTGGGCAAGTTAGGTTTGCAGAGTTGCAAAGATCAGAGATATACAGAGACACCACCTCTTCCTCTAGTTAGCAAATATATCACTGTAGACTGGAAAACCCTTTCACTCAAAGAGCCTGAAATAAAGCTTCAGGGGAAATTAGAAGGTGTCTATGGTGTAAGAACTACAATGGAAAATAGTCAGATGGCACCCGTATGCATGCTGCATGTTTGAAATAAGTCCTGTAAGTATCAGGTGATGGGTGGGACAGACGGACTTTCTAGGTTGAAGAGGTTGGAAGTCCCTACATTTAATCAATCCATAGGGCATGGAACACCATTTTAAACACCAGCAAAATCCAGATTATAGGAAACAATCAGAAAATAGCCTGGTTTCTTCAAATAAATTGCAAGAAAATAATGGTGGGAAGATCTACAGATTAAGAGGATTGAGAAACCTACCAATCAATTGCAAGATATCAATCTCACTGAATCTTCACTAATGATAAAACAGAAAAAAGATGAAAAATTGTTCCAAAAATTTATAAAAACAATGGGGAAATTTTTGAACACTGACTTATGTTACTGAATGATACTGAGGGTTTTTATGTTAAATTTTAAAAGCGTGATAATGGTTTTATGGTTATATTTATAAAAAAGTCCTTAATTGTTAGAGATGTATGTCAAAAAATTCATGAATGAAATATGATAAGGTCTGGGATTTATTTCAAAATAATCCAAGGGAAGCACAGAGAAAATAGGATTAGGCATGAGTTAATAAGTGTTGAAGGGGGATGATGGGTAAAAGGGAATTCTCATATTCTCTTTTCTTTTATACTGCTTTAAATTTTCCATTAAAAAAATCTTAAGGGTAATTAAAAAGAAAAAGCTCTCATTACATTATAACGTAGAATCAGGTTTGGAAAACACTGGTCAAGGACAAGATACTTCAAACCATGAAAACTGTTAAGAATTATTTGACTTTTGAAGTCTGACGTGTCCAGAATATTTTCTTATAAGTCTGCTTTAATGCACAGGTGGTAAGGTATCCTTTCTTCAGGTGTTATCACTGAAATAAACAAACAACCCCCATACACACCAGAAAAACTCTCTTCACAAATCAATGAACTCAGGCTGCCCATTGAAATCATATAGGAAGATTAAAAACCTCCCTAAGTCCAGGCTCCCCCCCCCCAGAACTATTAAGTATCAGAAGCTTGAACAAAAAAAAACAAAGCTCCAAAGCTCCCCGGTGTACAAGGAGGATGACAGCTGCTGTTCTAGAAGATCCTGCTACTCCAAGTATGTGGCAGCATCACGTGGAGAGCACATTTCTCCAGCTCAACCTCGGACCCACTGAATCACCATCTGCATATAAATCCCGGGGTGACTGAGGAAGCAGCGGGGCTCCAGCCAGCCACTTAACAACACAGCACAGCTTCTCAGCCTTCACAGGAGAGCTACCTGTGGGGGTGGGTTTAGCCCTGAGTCTCCGCTCCTTCCCCAGAGGCTCATTCTACGGGGGGTGGGGTGGGGGGGGACAAGGTTTTAAAAAATTTGCATGTCTTCCCCTACTAGTACCAGTGAGGTTAAATTTTTTATCATGTTGGTTAGCCGGTTAATTTTCTCTTACAAAGAGTCTTTCATCAAAGGGGGGAAAATGTCAGAACCAAGTGTATTAGCATATGTAGCATGCAGTGGCTCCAGAAAGGAGGCTGCACAGAGATGGGACAGCCCTGCACCAGTGCGGGGAGTCTGAGATGTCCTCTCTTGTCCCAACGAGCTACTAGGAGATTCCATGGACTCTCCGCTGTGAGGCTCCCCATGTCCACAAACCCTCCCTCCTTGGAGAACCGTCACCGTATTCGTCAGGATGAGCTTTCAAACACAAAGTCAACAGCCTTTCCAAATACAGGACAACTTTATTATTGAAGGAAAGTTGTCTGATCCACTCAGGCACAGCCTTCGTGAGGGTGAGGAAACCCTCAGAGGGACAACAGCAGGACAACAATGTCTTCCCGGGGCAACGTCAGTTCACAGGCTCCATTGTGTGACACATGCCCCATAAGGTAATGGACCTTCTGGTACCTTGACAGGAAGGCAGGATGAGAGAAAAAAGGCTTTTCAGGAGAAGACTGGTACTAGAATAGCCAGCTCTGACCTTGGGAGAAGATGAAGTAGAGCCTCAGTTTCCTATCCTGACTGACTGGACTGCCCGCTAACTACTGAAGGAAGGGCTTGCATTAATTTACTCATTCTGTTTCCTATTTATTGAGTGCTTTTAAAACCAGGCACTGTACTTGGTACTGAGGATATAATGATGAGAAAAAAAGTGTCCTTGATTCTCCAGAGCTGACAGGTTGCAGAAATAAACATTTCCAAATGGTGACACAGATAAAAATAAACTGTAGGAAGTGCTGTGAGGAGAGGCATGAGCACAAAGAAAGCTCTCACTGAGACCTGACCTAGTCTTGGGCAGGCTCCCTATGAAAGTAACACCTGAGCTAAGATCTGACAAGTCAGATGGAAGCAACCACCCTTGTGCTGCTAAGACCAAAAAGAGCATCCCAGACAGGAGATCACGCAAGCAAGGCCTATGGCAGGGGGTCAGTATGGTCAGAGGAGGGTACAGAGGGGAGTTGGGCAGGAGTCAAACCATGAAGGGCCTTGTAGATACAGAGAATGGATGCTAGGGGACCAGAGTGGGTGGCAGAGACAATACAGGCAGCACCCCAGTGGTCCAGGTGAGAAACAAAGCACAGCTTGCCCTGTATCTTCTCCAAGGGATAGAAAAGGGTGGGGGGATTGTGTGCATGGCTGGGCCAGTCCAAGCGGTGTGTGTGTGCGCTGAGTGCTCCCAGCACTAAAATCTTGCCAAGGCTCCATTTTCCCTGCTAACCACTAAATAAAAGCTTCCCTCCCACAGGGAGCCTGGGTAGTTCAGTCGGTTGGGCGTCCAACTCTTGGTTTCAGCTCAGGTCATGATCTCATGGGTCCTGGAATCAAGCCCCACTTCAGGCTCCACACTCAGTGTGGAGTGTCTGCTTGAAGATTCTCTCCCTCTCACACACTCGCTCACACTTGTGCTCTCTCTGAAATAAATAAACTTTAAAACCTTCCTCCCCACCTGCCTCTTCTACCAGATATATTTTTGATGTGCTGACAATTACACAAACACCAATGAATTTAATCAGTATGTGGCAAGATTTTTTAAAAACAATTCTGGGAATGGGAATGCCTTCTCAGTGTCAATATCATACTACAAACTATCACCTCCTAGGTGCAGGGGTTTCTAACCTCTTTCCGAGCAAGAGCTAGCTTTCCCTTTTCAAGCTCTGTGACTGGGAACGAGGAGAGGAGGAGAAAAGCAGGAATGGGGGCATGACATTTGCTCTGCAAGCCCCTCCCACTGTCATTCCAGGTTGTGCTGTCAGGAGAGCTAAGTTTATAAATGTTTGAGACTGGGGGTGCCTGGGTGGCTTAGTCGGTTAAGTGTCTGCCTTCGGCTCAGGTCATGATGCCAGGGTCCTGGGATCGAGTCCCTCATTAGGCTCCTTGCTCAGCAGGGAGTCTGCTTCTCCCTTTCCCTCTGCCTGTCACTCCCCCTGCTTATACTCTCTCTGTCAAATAAATAAAATGTCTTTCAAAAAGAAATACTGGGGTGCCTGGGTGGCTCAGTCGTTAAGTGTCTGCCTTCGGCTCAGGTCGGGGGCTCCCTGCTCAGCGGGAAGCCTGCATCTCCCTCTCCCACTCCCCCTGCTTGTGTTCCCTCTCTCACTGCCTCTCTCTCTGTCAAATAAATAAATAAAATCTTTAAAAAAAAAGAAAAGAAATACAAATTTTATAAAATTGCTAGCAGGGTACTGGGAGTATGCTCCAAAATGAGAAGATTCAAAGCTTCTAAAAAAGGATTATGCACAGGTGCCTGGGTAGCACAGTTGGTTAAGTGTCCCACTCTTGGTTTTGGCTTAGGTCATGATCTCAGGGTTTTGAGATCAAGCCTTGCGTCATCGGGCACAGTGCTTTGTGGGGAAGTCTGCTTGAGGTTCTCTCCCTCTGCTTCTCCTGCATACGTGTGCTCTCTCTCAAATAAACAAATCTTTAAAAAAAAAAAAAGGATTAAAAAAAAAAGGATTTTGCAGAGTCATCCTTTAAAAACGTAGGTCGGAGTGCCTGGGTGGCTCAGATGGTTAAGCATCTGCCTTCGGCTCAGGTCATGATCCCAGGGTCCTGGGATCGAGCCCCACACTGGGCTCTCTGCTTGGTGGGGAGTCTGCTTCTCCCTCTACTGTTCCCCCTGCTTGTGCTCTCTCACTCTGTCAAATAAATAAAATCTTTTAAAAATCTATAAAATAAAAATGTAGGTCAGATCACATCAACTCTCCAGCCCCTGGACTCCTTGCTGTTCCTCACAGAAGCCAGACAACACTCCACCTCAGGGTCTTTGCCTCTACTGTCCCCTGTGCCTGACCAGCCCTCTCCACCAACACCTCCAGCACTCCCTAGCCCCTGTGATCTATTTTTCTCCATAGTACTTATTACCATTTTTTTTTTCTTAAAGATTTTATTTATTTATTTGACAGAGAGAGAGAGACAGCTAGTGAGAGAGGGAACACAAGCAGGGGGAGTGGGAGAGGAAGAAGCAGGCTCCCAGCGGAGCAGGAAGCCCAGTGCAGGGCTCGATCCCAGGACCCTGGGATCACACCCTGAGCCAAAGGCAGATGCTTAATGACTGAGCCACCCAGGTGCCCCTACTTATTACCTTTTAATATTCTCTAATCATTCATTTATTCTATCATTGTTTTCCTCCCACTAGAGTGAAAGTTTCAGGAGGGCAGGAATTTTTAGGCTCTTTATTTACTGCTATATCTCCAGCAGCCAGGACCTGGTGCACAGTGGCCACTCAAAGTTTTTTTTTTTTTTTTAAGATTTACGCATTTATTTGAGAGAGAGAAAGAGTGCACACACAGGGGGAAGGACAGAGGGGAGAGAGAGAAGCAGGCTCCTCACTGAGCACGGAGACTGATGCGGGGCTCAATTCCACGACCCAAGATCATGACCTGAGCCAAAACCAAGAGTTGCATGCCTAACCGGCTGTGCCACTCAGGTGCCCTGACAAAGACTTTTATTGAATAAATGAAGTGCTAAGAACAGGAAAGCAAATACACAATATAAATTCAAAACTGCCTCTAATAGTTTTATACTTAGACTCCAGATACAATGAGGGAAAAAAGGCACAAATTCACTTTTTAAGGGACATCTTAAGGGTTTCTTAAGCATAGTATCAAAGTGGAAAACGTGAACCCCTCCTATGCTGCTGAGAGTATCAATGGTGCAGCCACTGCGGAAAATAGTCTGGCAGTTCCTCAGACAGTTAAACACAGAGTTACTATACAATCCAGCAATTCTACTCCTAGGAATACACACACACACACACACGCACACACGCACACACATACACGAGAACTGGAAACCTAAAACCTTGGAAACAAATGTTCATAGCAGCATTATTCATAATAGACTATCCACTGATGAATGGATAAATACAATGTGATCCAGCCATAGCGTGGAATATTATTCAGCAATAAAAAAGAATAGGACACTGACACATGCTACGACATGGATGAACCTCGGCAATATCATGCTAAGTGAAAAAGTCAAGCATAAAGACCACTTATTATCGGATTCTATTTATATGACATATTGAGAATAAGCAAACTATGAAGACAGAAAGTAGATTAGAGGTTGCCTAGGGCTGGGGGTGCTGAGGGCACATGGGAAGCAACTAAGGGCGTCTGAGGTTTCTTCTGGGGCTGTTGAAAGCATTCTAAAATGGACTGTGGTGATGGTTGCACAACCCTGTGAATAGATTTCAAAATACTGTGTACTTCAGATGTGTGAATTATATGGCATGTGAATTCAACCTCAATAAAGCTGTTAGAAAAAAAAAAAAAGTAGAGCACTGAATGCTTACCTGTCACTGGCTTTATAGCCTTCATTGACACTCACTGCTTTGTATTTGACATTGCCTTTGGTCCGCTCCAACTCCCAACACCAGTCCTTAAGTGTGTCAAACATTACAGTATGGTTCTTGGGATCGGTGGCTAACAAAACAAATTTAAAAAGACAAAATCTGGTCGTGAAGTACAGGTACTTTAATGACGTGAAACCCCAATTTCGTCCACTAAGCCCGTCTTTATCCAAAACAGCAAGCTCACTGCTTATTTCTAACCTTGTTCCTTTTTTTTGGTCATTAACTCAAAATTATGACTAAGGGTCTGTCTTTTTATACTGGAGGAAAGGAGGTGTTCTTGTTCCACTCCCTGCAAAAGTAATTTATAGTTCCATTTTCAGTCATCTGACCATGAGATAATTTATATAACATAAAAGATCCTATGAAGAACTAGAAGACAGGGTTGGCACAGATGCTAAAATAATAAAATATTTTTAGCCCTACCAATATGTGCATAAGATGGCAAACTCATCTAAATAGCATGTAAGATCTCTGAATGTAAATCCTCCTTCAATTTGAAGATGCACTGCCAACAAGAGGATTTGCCAGTGTGACATAGTTACTAAAGGCTATCACTAGAGCAGACAGCTGCAGTGAGGATCAAGGCTTGCTAGCAAGAACTGCACCATGGCCAGGGAGACTTCTGCCCCTTACCCTGCCCTGCTACTACCTGCTGGGGGGAAATGTCCAGGAGCACTACACTTGCAGCCCAGCAGATGTGTCCCTGATCCTCCCCTAAGCCACAGACCACTGGGTGACACGCATCAAAACAGTCTCGGCTATTTACACAAAGCAGTTAGTTCAAGCCCTTGTGCATCTCAAAAAAACCCAAGCATTTTGGGGAAAATAGTGTTTGATAAAACTCCCCCATGCTATTTTATGAAAATAAAACCAGATCACAGTACAAACGATAATAAGAATAATGACAAAAACAGCAGTTAAGCTTATATAGCACTTGGTATGTGTCAGGCACTGTTCTGAGCATACTACATTTTATTAACTCAATCTTCACAATCCTACAGGGTAGGTAATATTCCTCCATTTTACAGATGTGGCCCAGAAAGGTCAAGAAACTTGCCTAAGGTCACAGAGCTGAGGAATGTCAGAGCTGGAATCCAAACCCAAACAGCTGTAAAGGATTTCCATAAAGTAATAAACACCAAAAAAATTTCCCCATGGACACAAATAATAGTAAGACTCCTATTCAAGAGTAGATCATTCTTTTAGCAACACAGGGAAGTCCTTCCCTAAAATGCGACATATCACAGTATTCAGGACCTTTCAGCCAAAGCACATTTTGTGAATTATCAAGCCAGAAAGTAAATGAAGATGTTCAGGCTGCAAAGCACCACCTCTACGAACCACTACTAAACACAAAGCTAACTGATCAATTAGCATCCATCAGTTATGACATTTACTTCTCAAAAAACGGGCGTTGGAAGGAGGATTAAAAAAAAAAAGGGAAATAGAATAGAAGATGGCATATATCCTGGGCCTTGTGACACAAACAAAACAAAACAAAACACCACTAGGTGAAGAAACTGCCAGAGTCACTCAAGGTAAGGGTTTTGGAACACAGATCAACACAGTCTTGGGGAGCCAAGAAACTATCCTGAGTTTAGACCAAGAGTCAGGATATAAGGAAGGGGCAGAATTCCTAGAGTATGATTTTTCAAATATAAACCCAATAGATGTTTATATAAATTATAGTAATTCATAAATAAGTCATATTTGTATCTCTCATATTGCAACAAGCTGTTGTAAGCCAATTACTCAGCATTTGCATGTATAGCTACAGTGAAAAGATCTGTCATTCACAAAGATGAAATTAATGAACTGATTTTATGTTCGGTCTAACAGTAGAGCTAAGAATTATCTTAAGTTAGTGTAATTCTCTGAACATAATCCACCCTGAATAATATGCAGTTACACTTTCAATCAACCCTCACTTAATTAACTGCACCCTACGTGCCATGCATTTAACAAACAGAGGATTTAACACTGCTGTTTTTAAAATGAGAAAACAGATGCCCCAAGAATTTAGTGTCATCCCCCGGATCATACAGCTACTGAACAGCTGGGCAAGGATTTGAACTCAAGTGGGACAGACCCCAAAACTCACAGCTTTTCTACTAAGTCATCACAGTTTCCAAAATGCAACCTGTTCTCTCAGATAGCTACATCTCTGCACATGCTGATCCCGCTGTGCCCACCAGACACCCTAAAATACTCCTCTGTGCCCACCAGAGACCCCCATATCCTCCACTATCGGCTAGCCCACTGCCCACAGTGTGACCAGCCCCTCCACCAGAGGACACATCTCTCAGCTGTCTCTGCCTGACTTGATGCTCGTAGAGGACAGGGATTTCGTCCTATTCACTTCCATCCCCAAGTCCTGACCCACAGCCAGCATTCAAAAATGTTGACCAAATGAGCAGTTCAACTCTACACTCCAGAAAGCCCCATGTATGCTGTTAAACTAACATGCCACTTCCCTGATGAAAAGTACATAGCACACAGAGTCCTCAACATCAACCTGATGTTAAGATTGACCAGCAGAGTAAGTAAACAGACGAAGGAGATGGAGAGAAGGAGAAGACAGACATCTGTGGAAACACTGTACGATGCTAGGCAGTATTAATAGCTAATTCAAATGACCGAAGTTTCTTAGTTAAAAGATTGCTCCCTTTTTCAGTGAACTGAATGGAAAACACTTGGAATTTTAAATTATGTAAGCATACCTGCTTTCTGATGTGCTCTCTTATGTACAATGGTTCCATTTCCCCCAAAATATTTGCTACAGAGCATGCTCTGGTTGTTTAAAGGCTTTCTAGAATGCAAGACATTCTCCAGAGTGTTGTGAAATGAAATCAAATACGTTAAAGTAGAAGAACCCCGGAACAAACAGGATTATTTTAAACTTGTCTGAATTTTATTTCTCTACAGTCTCATATTCCCTGTTATAGTATGTTGATTTTATCTTTCATAAGAAACAATCAAACCAATAATCCCTCACAAAAAAAAGCAAATAAACCTAAAAGATAAGTTAGAGCAACAAAGATCACAGGAAAAAAAAAGGAAACTTGGATGACTTACCCAAGCAAGAGGCAGCCAATTGATAGGAAAGAGGAAAAAAAAACTCATGGATGGGCTTTTGCCTGCTAGTTTCAGATAGGAATTTAAAGGGTCTGCTACCTGCAAATTAGAACCCAGAAGACACTCACCTGTATTGTTTTGTGCAGCACTTGCATAGGAAAACAGAAATAATCTTTTAAGCAGTTTAGGAGCTTGGGTATGATGAATTATGCCACTGACAATCTAGAAAAGAACCAAACAATGGGTACAGTCATGCTTTTGGCAGATGAACACTGACTTATCTAGGCTTTCAGTCATGCTAGTAGGCTCCTATGGGTAGCATGCAAACTCTAAGGGCTCTATGATAACTTTTGGAATAATGCCAAGTAAACAGAATATTAACAATTTTGTCACATTTTCTAAGAGCTTTGAATTTCTAGGGAAATTTTAAAGATTTTTATTTATTTATTTATTTATTTATTTGAGAGAGAGAGAGAGAAAACAGGAAAAGGAGTGGAAGGGAAAGAATCCCAAACAGACTCTGCACCAAGCACAGATCCCAAGGCAGGGCTTGATCCCATGACCCTGAGACCATGACCTGAAACCAAGAGTTGGACGCTCAACTGACTAAGCACCCTCGCGTCCCTGAATTTCTAGGAAAATTAAAAAAAAAAATTTTTTTTAAATTTATCCATTCATTTGAGAGAATAAGAGCACATGCCTGTGGGGGGGGGTGGGAGGAAGGAGAGAGGGAGAGAGAGTCTTAAGCAGACTCACTGTGGAGCCCAACGTGGGGCTTGATCTCACCACCCTGAGATTATGACCTGAGCCAAAGTGAAGAGTCAGGTGCCCAACCGAGTCAACCTGGTGTCCCCGATTTCTATGGAAATTTTTTAAACATAGTCTCGTTTCTCTAAAACAAGGTGCTATAAAAACGTAAGTGCCATATTCAGATACTCTAAAAATCTTACACATCAGAGACATAGGGCTAATATCAGATAATAACCAAGACACTTAGCTATTCTGATCCACTTGTCGCCTTTAACACCTTCT
This sequence comes from Ailuropoda melanoleuca, assembly GCF_002007445.2. Taxonomy (NCBI): domain Eukaryota; kingdom Metazoa; phylum Chordata; class Mammalia; order Carnivora; family Ursidae; genus Ailuropoda; species Ailuropoda melanoleuca. Next base: position 122,377,699 of record NC_048220.1, on the reverse strand, counting down.
TCTAGAAGATTAGAAAAATCAATCCATTGTGCTTTCTGCTTGAAGTTTCCAAACAAAAGTATGTTTGGACAGATAACTAAAATCATCATTCAAAATGAAGTTTCTGGCTTCTCAGGGACTTTCCCTACATACACCACTCTTTTCCTGCTCAGAATAGATACCGGAGTCATGTTTATTACTCTAACTACTACCACACTCCCTAAAAGAAAACCAAGGAGTTACCTGTAACTGTGTATAACTCAACTGTAGGCAGAACAACAGGTGAGCTGGCCTCTCTCCACATTTCCCCTGATGGATTTACCACAACAGTGGCAAGTTTGAGACCTTCAATACCTCAGTAAGATAAATCGTAGAAGTTACAGTGACCACGATAACCAGTTCATCCAGTTATATATTTCGATTTGCTACAGCAACCAGATTAAGTTTCCTTAGTATCTGGAATCACAGGACTCATTCGGTAACTCGGCTTTACCTCTTCCTCCTCCCACATGCTTCTACTACTTCCGATATGAGCTCCCCCATGCCAGGAGCTGGGAGCCTCTGCTACTACTTTTTGGAAAGCCTGTCAGATGTGGGAGAAGAAGCTGCCTCCTGACCCTGATTTATCACCTCCCACTCTTTAGAGGCTCCAGAAATAAAGCCATTACGAACTCTAGGATTAAAGGTAGCATGTGCCAACATAATACACAGGCACACTTCACCAAATTCTCTCTCAATTCTAATCAAAGCGTGTGATTATAAACCAATTTCAACTTTACAGAGTGAAATGCTCCCCCTCCGCCTTTGTGCAATATAAGCAAAAAGTAAGAGTTAGTGTTGACACCTGATGGGAAAGAAAACCTACATATACATGCAACTAGTTACCCTTTTGACTTCCTCTTCTTTTGTGTACCTCAGACCAAAGTGGAACACTCGCAGGTCTTTGCAGTGGATGATGAGTTTCTCAGGGTATTTCTTCAGTTGTCCAAAGAGAGGTTTCTTTTTCTCATCAAACACTACACATCGATGATGAAATCAAGAAGGGAAATCGTGTTATAAGGCAAAAAGTTAAAGCTGAGGAAACAAGGTAGACTATTCACACCTCTCAAAAGTGAGAGGAAAGGTGCTATCTTCGAAGTAACTGTCAGCAGGGGCCCCGGCTCTCTGACAACCAGCAGCGTTCTTCATTCCTCTGGACAAGCTCAAAATGGATTGACTCCAGAAGCTAAGATTACAAAAGATGGAAGGGGGTCACTAGGGACATGCTGTCAAGACAGTCAAGTCCTGGCTTTATGGCCAGGGGCCCCTCCTGACATGTCCCCCCTGCCCCAGAATTTGGACTGCACAGCACCTACTGGTGTTCGGATCATCGTAAAAGGCTACTGAATTTCTGAAAAAGCGCTTACTGCAAGAATATAGAAGTGAAGCAGAGAGAGGCTTGACCCTTAGCAGAAAAGACTCAGAGTGCAGTGCAACAAACCTTTATCAGATTAGTCTTTAGAATAAAACCTACACACCTAACATGGACAGCCACAGTATGATCTAGCAGATAATGTTCCAAATTCAAATGCAAGCTCTGCCAGCTAAGTGGCCTCAAATAAGCCACTTTACACCTCAATTTTCTCATCCATAAAACTGATTTAAACAAAATAAATATGTAAAGAAATTTTAGTAAACTGTAAAAGACCATAGAAATGTTATCATTATCAACTATACTTTCAAAGGCTGGCATCACCCCAGTGGAAAAGATACCTACCTCCATAAATCTGATCAACGCAGTGGAGTGTGATGTCATTTTCTCCTATAACCTTATTCTTAAATTGGGTTTCCTAAAAGATTCAAAAGGAAACAACTGTGACTTCTTTCTATGCCCTATTGTACATTTATAGGCAGAGCAAATCACCATTTTCCAATTGCACATTAGGAAAAACAGAGAGGGGGTGGAAGAAATGGGTGATGGTTGTCAAAAGAGACAAACTTCTGGTTATGATAAACAAATTATGGGATGTAATGTAGAGCCTGGTGATTATAGTTAATAAAACTGTATCATACATTTGAAAGTTGCTAAGGAAGATCTTCTCATCACAAGGAAAACAAATTTGTAACTTTATGAGATAAGAGAAGTTAACTAAACTTATTCTGGTAATCATTATGCAATATCTACATGTATCAAATCATTATGTTACATTCCTTAAAATAGTACTATGCTATGTTAATTATATCTCAATAAAACTGTGGGGAAAATTGAGTGTACACTCTAAAAAACAAACAGGGAAATGGAGCCAGCCACATTCTCTAGGAAAGGGATGATGACGTGTGCAAGGAAAGCTGGTAAGCACTTTATTTTTCAAACCCAAGCACGACATGCCATTCCTGGGCTGCTCCCAGGCAAACCGGCCATGCCACAATCACTTGGAGAGGTTCGGATTTCTCTACACAAATGCAAACTGGTGAGTGACAGCTCCATGAAGCCAGGTTTAGGGAGAAAACACTGGAAGATTCAAGCTTCTGTGAACGCTGTCTGTATTTAGACAGGACGAGGAGCCAAGCCACTAGAGCAGACGGCAGCACATAAGACCACACTCGAAGGCAGCAAGGGTGGGCCGGGACAGCTGGGTTTGCATCAACATACAGCACTCCCCAAGTGGTGTAGGCAGTCCTTTCCCTCACTCCACTAGCCCATTCTCCATTAGTAGGGACGAGTCTTACAAGGACACTGCAACTCGGGGCAAAGTAAACCCAAATTCAAGTGCTGCATTCAGCATCAGTTTCATAACCGAACTCAGTTCCTGAATTTGAGGGACAGCTCAGTATACAGAAAACATGGGGAACTAGTATATTTGGGAAGATGTGATTCCAATGAGTGATACATACTGTGCTGAAATACCAAAGAAAATAAGAACAAGTTGGCATGACTTGAGGCCCTTGAGGTGGGAATGGTCCCACCACTGAAAAGAGATCCCATAGGATAGAGAGCAATATAGTGGTGAGGACTTCTGTCTTTTGTGTTTAATGTGTGCTGGCGGGGAGGGTGAGGGGAGCAGAGTCATTGAGGAGCTGGGAAAAAAGACAATGGGGCCACAATTGCACTGTTCCCCTCAAACTCAGGCAAATGCAGCTCATACATACATCATTATCCAATGCAGATTCGTCATCACCCAAGAAAGCAATCTTAAAGTCTGTGCAGACAAGTTTTCCATAGATCCCACGCTGACAGGAATCTTCCTGGACATACTTCAGCACTGTGCTGGCTTCACAAAGCAGCTGTTCACCTGATCGAAACCAAAACAAGTCCTCTTGAAAGTCCTCAGGGAACATACAATTTGCAAACAGTAAAAGCTTCCCCATCTCTAGTCCCAGGAAAGACAAACACACGATACACTGCAGCCCTTCAGAATTCTACACTTTCCAGCACAGCAGGAACTGCAAACCTGATGCACGAAGATGAAGCAGCTTGGGGGCCGGGTAGGGGAAACCAAAATGGCTCAGATATACCTTCACACAGGGCACTTCCTTATCTTCTCGCTGTGAATAAGGAAAGCGTCCAATATGTGGAAATGATCTCAGCTACACTTGCAAGCACAGGTATCAGGGTTCCTATTACTTGGGCCCAAGCAGGCATTCCCTAGAAGTAATACCCTAAATGGGTGAAATCAGCGAGGCTCTAGAACACAGAGCTCAGGCCCGCTTTGTGGGGAGAGTGGGCCATCATCTCTCACTCTGGACCCGCCGAGAAAAAGCGGGGTGCCTCCCCGGCCACAGAGCTTGCAGGCAGCTGCCTCAGACACAGAGGTGCAGCATGACCACACGCATTCTGGCTCCACAGACGAGGATGGGAGGAAAAGGGAGGTCAGAGGTTTGTGGGAAAAAAACAGTTTCCTCTCTTTCTTAGTTGAGGGTATTTCCTCTCAGTGTGTCACCTTTCCTGCTCCATCTGCAGGCGCCCAGCCTGCTCGAGCAGCTGTATTTCCTGGAGATAGAGAGGACTTCACAGTCAAGATTAGGATTTCAGGATAGGTAACCGTTCGCTGCTGCCTAGAAGCAGAGTTTATGAGGGCTGGACGTCGGGATGAGAGCAGAAAAAGGAGAAGGAGATGGAAGATATAAAAAACCAAGTGCAAATATTTTGTAACAAAAAAGAAAAGGAATTTTCTTCCTTTTCAACAGACAACCATCTCCCCTTAGACTCTCCCTCTGGATATTACCTTCAGTGTCTCTGAATGTACTTTTTGGCTCAAAATTCACTTGATCTAACTTTCAACATGAAAATAAAGAAGAGTTTCAGACACTGAGGCTATCAAGGTATGCATATTATGGTGTATTTTTCCACCTCCCATGGGGTTAATTACTAAGGAAATACGGGAAGGTGGCTCAGTGACTAGGTCAGCCTCTAGAGGGACCACAGGGCTTGAAGAAAACAATGAATCGGGGCCTCATTAGGGTTTAAGATAGTTCGGAAAAGGTGCTTAACTAGTTCAAGGTGGAAGATTCGAGAACAAGGCTTCCTGTGCTTTCAACTCTTAGCATGAAACCGCTTTTAATAGTGTCTCCCCAAGACCAGGCAAGCCAGGTCAGGCCATGGCCGTGTGCTGGAGACTAGACATTGGCAGGCAGTGGCTAATACAACATCCCAGGCGGCTCTGCAAGTCGGCACGCCATCACTATCAGCTTGCTTGTGCAGAGACAGTCTCAAATCATGGGAGGCGGGAGCTGGAAAAAATCATGGTCTAGTCTGGGAAATGGAGGCAGCACATCTAGAAGAGACCACAGGTAATCCAGAGGATGAAAGAATGTGCGTAACACTAAACTAAAAATGAAAGTATCAGGATCTATGACCCAAGAAAAGGAAGGACAACGTGGTATGTGCATTAAGGTTTAGGCCATTATTGGTAAAAAACAAAACAAAACAAAAAACAAAACAAAACAAAAAAACACCTTTGAAACTTAGATATATTTTTTTTCAAGTTTCAGGATCCTAATATATTTACCAAATAAGGTAGATCAGTCAGAAATTTGTGCATATTCATATCCTCTCAATAAACAGTAGTACCAGAATGAGACCTCTATTGCTTTGGGGAAATACACCTAAAAACTCTAATGAAAAAAAGCTATTGGGATTAGAAAAAATGGAAGAAGAACTGAATGTACAGCCCCCAGGACAGCCCCACACGTGGAAGGGGATACAACCACCAAGCAGTTTCTGTCTCTGAATTCAGGAATGATTAAAGCTTAACTTCAGGTATAGAGTCTCTCTTCCATCTCAAAAATATCCAACCAATTCAGACTCTCAATGATGACCTCAGAGCAAAGCCCTGGCAGCAACTAGGGTCAGTAAACCCCAAGACTGCCTGGCTCTTACACTCAGATGCAGACGCAGAGACCACAGGTGAGGCCAGCCGACGCTTGCCTGGGGAGGCCTAGGCAGCTGTGCTAGTCCAGGGCAGCTGGACCTGGGCAGCAGGAGGAGTGTGTGGAATGAAAGGCTCTGTGGGGGACCAGCATTTTCCTGAGTGGGGACTAGAATACTAGATGCGTCCAAGTATAGAGACCCAAAAAAGGCCTAATTTGCTTGTGAAGGAGGTGAATTTCTCAGGCTTATTTTCATCAGCTTGGGTGGAGGGGAAAACAGAAAAATTCTTGGCAGATGTTATAACACTCAGACCTAGGTATGTAGTGACTGAACTAAAGACCTTGATATTTTTGTCCAACTCATCCCTATTATATGCTTTCTGGATGAAAACAAAGGAGTTTATATATAGCAATACTAGGGATGACATAATTTATCACTGGCTCTGAGCTGCACATGAGGTCTGAAGCTAACATGACCGTTACCTGGCAACAAGTGAAGAGTTACTTCCTTCTCTGTTACTTCCTTCTCGTTTGTGTGAATTTCCTAAAAGAGAAGAATAAATGGTAATATTTTTCTTTGTTTAAGGGCTCAAAATGAATAACATAAAGTCATGCTTTCAGAATACACACTAAAACATCATATAACCTCAGGAGTTTTTTATTTAACAAGCTACTTTTTAAAAATGTATTTTTAACTAAAGGAAGACAGGAAATTCCAGCAAGTTAGTTCAATGTACTGAACTATTTAGGATTGACAACTATTAGTTTTCCCCAGTGGAGGGGCAGGGATGGGCACTCCCTATCCAAAAGAACAAATGTTACATAGAAAGTAAGGTAGCTCCGACACAGTCAGAGAATGGGAGACATTCCACAGCACAACTCCCTTCTCCCTCCAGTGAGAACCAAGGATCTAAAACAAAATATGATTATGTGTTCTTGAGAGAAAACAGACATATGTAAAGGGCCTGAAGGTAAGAACAGGAAAATAGCAATGTGTCAAGTCAATACCAATCCATCTACTCTGTAGCATATCAAGATGCACTAAAGACAGATGGGAAAACATTCCAAATAACCTAAAACCCCAAGGCAGTGCAATGGGACACAATCACTTCTAATAAGGAATCAAGGCCAGGTTCTCTGTCACTGTTTCTCAACGAAAAGATCTTCTAATCCTTCATGTTGGGTTCACTGTTTTTTGGGTATTCAAATATACTTAGCAATCCTTAAAGAACAAGTGGAACAAAGCAAAGGTCATAAATGGGTGTTAACATAACAAAAGGAGAGGCCTGCTTGGCCTCCTAAGGCAATATACCATACCATCTATTAAGCAGTCTTGCCAAAGTATCTACCCTCACTCGGCCTGGGTTTCTGTATCAATCTACCAATTTATAACAAACATTGGGACAGAGAAACATGTTAAATGACACCATAGGGATAAAGCCAGTCAAATCTTCACTATGGAAAATTCTACACGGCACAACCAGCTTTGTTAACAAATAAAATCAGAATTTATTTTGTTTTGTTCTTTGGCATGAGGTTCTAGGTGGTAGGAATTTCCTCAAGTTGTGAATTCAGACTGAAACACTGACTACTGAAATCTTGAAGTTGAAGAAAATCGTAGCTGTTTCAGAGAACCCATTTTTCAAAAAAGATTTATATTTGAGATAGAATGTGAACACAAGCAGGGGGAGGGGCAGAGGGACAAGCTGAGTGTGGAGGAGCCCCACGGGGCGGGGCGGGGGGGGGCTCAATCCCAGGACCCTGAGACCATGCATGACCTGAGCCAAAGTCAGGCACTTAACTGAGTCACCCGGGCACCCCTCAGAGAACCCATTTTCAGCATGATGTATCTTAGAGATGGTTACAGTTTACATCCCAAAAGATGCCAGTAAATCAAATCCTTCTGAAGAGGCAGTGCTTCTTAGACTTGGGGAGTGTCACATCATCTGGGGATCTTGTTACCGCTGCAGGTGCTCATGCCTCACCTCAAGTGTAAGGAATCTGAGTGCCGGGGATCCAGCTGGGCCTCTGGTTTTGCAAAAAGCTCCCCAGATGATTCTGATGCATTGCTCTAGAAAGTGCATCTTGCATATAGAAATGCTATGAGTGTTGTGGTAATTTAGAAATTCTCATGGAGCTTTCATCATGTGCCTTTGGCACGGAACTAAATTAAAGCACAATTATTTTTGACAGGTCTCTCATCATTCTCCAAGGAGACAACAAAACTATTCATTAAATTCAATCAGCTGTTAGAAAACTAGTGATCATCTTGACTAGTGCTTAGAATTCAGGTCAAACACTGCAGCCAGTTTGAAGAGGACTAGCCCTACTAGTATGTCTGCAGAAGTAGCATCTTCTTTTTTTTTTTTTTAAGTTTTTTTTTTTTTATTATATTATGTTGTCACCATACAATACATCCCCGGATTCCGATGCAAAGTTCGATGCTTCATTAGTTGTGTATAACACCCAGTGCACCATGCAATACGTGCCCTCCTTACTGCCCATCACCGGTCTATCCCATTCCCCCACCCCCCTTCCCTCTGAAGTCTTCAGTTTGTTCCTCATAGTCCATAGTCTCTCATGTTTCATTCCCCCTTATTACCCCCCCTTCTTTATCCCTTTCTTCCCCTACCGATCATCCTAGTTCTTATGTTCCATAGATGAGAGAAATCATATGATAATTGTCTTTCTCTGCTTGACTTATTTCACTTAGCATTATCTCCTCCAGTGCTGTCCATGTTGCAGCAAATGTTGAGAATTCGTTCTTTCTGATAGCTGACTAATATTCCATTGTATATATGGACCACAGCTTCTTAATCCAGTCATCTGTTGAAGGGCATCTCGGCTCCTTCCACGATTTAGCTATTGTGGGCAATGCTGCTATGAACATTGGGGTGCATATGGCCCTTCTCTTCACTACGTCTGTATCTTTGGGGTAAACACCCAGTAGTGCAATGGCTGGGTCACAGGATAGCTCAATTTTTAACTTTTTAAGGGACCTGCACACTGTTTTCCAGAGTGGCTGTACCAACTTGCATTCCCACCAACAATGTAGGAGGGATCCCCTTTCTCCACATCCTCTCCAACAATTGTTGTTTCTTGCCTTGTCTATTTTTGCCATTCTAACTAATGATAAAGAATTTATACTACTTAAAACTACCTACATCAATTCTTGAAATGGTTAGTGAAATAGTTTCTTTACATTCTATAAACAAAACGATCAGGAGACAGCTTTCAGGATTCTGTCCTACCCAAAACTCACTTTCCCCAGACAACTAGTCTCTGCTCCCCCAAGTTCCTGGAGTGAACCACCACCTCACCATCAAATGCCTGGGAAACGAACAGTGGTCCCTTGAAGAGCTAATCACTTTATGTCCCAAATTAATTTGGCTGAAGGTCTAAAAGAAGTTAACCAAGCTGGCTCTTAAACTACTTAAACTATAACCTTGTAAATTTGGTAACAAATATGGTAAAGCAGAAAAAGCTGTTCTGCAGAGAACGAAAACCATGAAAGGGTTATGTGGAGACAATAGCCCCTCTCCCCCAGACATAAAAACAACCATGGCCTGCACTCTCACAGTTTCCCAGGCTTTACTGAGGTCCAGCCACACCTTTGGCCCACAGTTCTGTGAATCACACCTGTATCCTTACAATAAATCCTCTTGTTCAACTACATTAGTTACAGTGGTTTCTGATTGTCACCAAGGCAATTACTGACTTAAGTCAATTGCATTAACAATATAGAAACCATAAATGACTAGAATCGCGTATTGCAACATGTCAATGTACAATATATCCAGAGCTATAGGATTAGGACCCATGTCAAGCTGCCACCTCACAAGTAAGACTAGCAGCAAAGAGTCAAATGCCAAAACTAGCATCTACTGCCGCAGTGTGTGGGTTTTAGATGGAGTGAGGATATATGAAGCCTCCAAACCATAAAGCCTCGTAAGAGTTTGCCATCATTCAGCTGATTAGCCTTGTCACTTCTAAACTAAGTCATATACGTATTTGTATATACATATACATTCATACACACACACACACACACACACACACACACACACATTTTAAGCAAAGGATGCTAGGCTTCTAAAGGTAATTGAGGTTTGTTCATGGCAAGAAAGAAGAGATTTAATAAGACACAAAGGTAATTTAAATGAATCCTTCCAAGCACTGGGTAAACAGGAGTCTGCAGTCCAGGGGGAGAGCAGAAAACACCAACATTCGTGGACAACCCTAATACTACAGGATGGATGCTATAAATAAGGATATTGAGGTGGAACTCCAGGAGCACAAAAGAGGGGGCCTAACTCCCCAAAAGAGGGAGGAGTGGTGAGAGGGGAGACTGTTCAAACAAGTGCTTCTAGTGCTTCTCTGACTGCCCTCAACGCTTCTCATCAAGTGGCTCCTTAAGGAATGTACAGAAGTTCAAGGGATGGTCAAGCAGAGAGAGGAGGTGCAAAGACACAGAAGCAAGTAATTCTGTAAGACGTGAGAAAGTCGAAGGGGTGTGTGGTGGGTTTCAGGCCATTTTAAGGAGTTTGGCCTTTAGTCCTTGAGTAGTGGGGAGCCCATGTAGGACTTTAAACAGGACAGTGAATTAAGCACACAGCATTTACAATCTCTGATACAGGTCTTTCATGAAAAAGCACAGGACTAAATCAGGAACCCTTTGTGGGGTTCTAGCCTACAAAGATCTTGGGCAAGTGTCCTGGCCTCAGCATCCCCATCTAAAAGAATGGAATTAAGAGCCATACTGCCTGCCTTGCGAGATAATGCGCAAGAGATCTGTGCAAGGTCAAAATCACGACAGTGATGTGAGCCTGAGCTGTGTGTCCGGAAAGGAGGCAGGGTCCCTGATGGCTTTCCCACACTAGAAACAGAAAGGAAAGGCTCCTCCTACAGCCCCACTCTCTCCATTCCCGAACACTGTCACAACAAGCAACTGAATTCTCAGAGGGATGAATATTAATCTTCCAGAACATTTCCTGAAAGAAAAAAGGAAAAGGCTGGAGACCTTTTCCCACTCACCATCTTCTTTGTCAAATGCCCCAAAAGCTTAGTACACATTTTTCATTTTAAACATACTGACTCCTCTTCTTCCCTAGAATAATGTTAAATACATTTGGATGGTAACAATGGTAACAACCCGTTGCTGACCAATAACTGATCTGATAGAGAGAAGGGAAAACACATAAAGCAGCTAGCTAAGTCACTGAGAAGCCACATATTTTATGAAGCATGTGGGAATTTCAACATTGGAGAGGGATGACAGAAACGCCACCGAGATTCCTTGCAGGGCTCAACTTTCTCCAAAAACTGCCGCTATTCCTCAAACTGCCCTCAGCGCTCGGTCTGCGAAAGTAGAGGTCAGAAAAACACAGTAAGATCACACTGCGGCTGAAAAGCCAGCATCCAAGAAAAATAATCAAATGCAGGTGAGCCCCTGCCTCAAACACCACTAAAGAATTAAAACAAGACTTTATTCATCCACAACACAGGCTGCAGGGCAACCTCATCTACTTTGAACACTGTTGAAAATCATGAAGACAAAAGGATTTCTGAGCAGTAAGCACAGATGTGTCCAAGTCTGTGCACGGCGATCAAAGCCCTCCACAGTCTGTCAGGCTCAGCTTTCACTCCAACTGCACGCTTTTGCTATAATGATAGGAATAACCACTAACATTTATTAAGCTGCTATTATGTGCCAAGTAAGTGTTCTTCGTTAGTATCTCAATCACATGACTACTCTAGCACTGGTATTATCTCCATTTTAAAGATGAAGAAAATGAGGTTTAAAGAGGCTCGGGAACTTTTCTTTCATAGGAAATAAGTCACTAACCCAGGGTACAGCCCAAGCCCTGACGAGCTCCAGAACTCACATTCTTCACTGCTAAGTATTAGTTCTAACAAACATGGTCTCTGGTTTCCTACTACAAAAGGGAAAATAGTTGTGATATCCACTGCCTGTAGCAGGAAACCAGTCTCCTATTACGAAACTGATTAGGACAAATTAGGAAAATTCCCTTAGAGAACTGTACTTCACTGTAAAAGGATTTGCCACATCCAGGACAAAAGCATGTGAAAGCTAAAGTCAGCTAACACTCTTGAGAATCTGCTGAGAGGCTGAGAAGCAGCCTGGTTTTCATTCCACTCATTCTCAAAAAGTAAATTCTCTAATTTCTTACCAAGTTCACATTTAAGGTGCTCATCTTCTCAAAAGTGTGACAGACCTAAGGCACCTCAGGGAAGGCAGAACAGGGGCCCTGCCAGAAAGCTGTTGACCTTGAAAAGAATGGGGGGGGTGTAGAGGGTGATCCTACAATGAAGCTCTCATAGGCCAGAATGCTTATAAATGCCAAAATGCTTCACATCAACCCTTCACTGTTTATGAGGGCTTTGAGTCAAAAACTGAAGTTGTTATTCTCAGTTTAACTTCATCCAGCCAGAAGGGCAAATTCCAAGAGCCAACATCCCTAAAGGTTCCAAAACACAATTTCTTTCAATCACATTTGATACCAAAGTGCTAAAAAGACATACCACAGACATCTTATTTCCTGAAAGTCGCTCTACTGCTCTCTAATGGACATTTAATACACATGTTTTCTCCACTAAAACAGAAAATCTGAGGGGACAAATATATTTGCATCCACATATTAGGTGGGAATCTATGTGCATCTTAGAATGAAATTTACCTTTTCTACAACAGAAAGCTTTATTTTTAATACAGCATAATACAAATAATATTTGTTTTCACCCTTGTTTCTCCAAACTTCTTTCAGTGCATGCATTAACATTAGAAAGAATACAGACTTGGGGCCACAGTTCAAATCCAGCTCTGCTCTACAGTCATGACCTTGGGCATGTCATTTCACCTGAGTTTTCATTTGCTCCTATGTAAATGGAAACAATACTACCTAATGTGAGGCTTGAAGAAAAATGTATGTAAATGCCTCGCACACATGCTCAGTAAATGGAACTTATCATTGTTGGTCATAACAGTTATCTGTACTTCTTGATTTCTTTCATTCTCTCGTCCTCTCCTCTGAGTAAACAAAGAATTCAAATATACTATGTAAGAGTTACAATTATTCAAGATTCATACAAGAAAAATTTCTACTTCTCTCTCAGTCCTGTTTCCCACATTAAACTAAATTGAATCTACTCTCAATTCTTTACTGTGGATCAGAAACTCCTGCAGTTAATGAGACCCAGGCTGGCACTAACTCCCTAAGACAGAGTATACAGGAACATCTGAAGCAAAGGAAAATGGCATTTTTCTATTAGTAGGATTTGTTTTCTAGAAGCCCACAATGACTTAGATATGGTCATTTTGTGTCTTGTCTTCTGCAACACAAAGTACTGTGAACCCATTACAAGACCAAGACAGTAAATTAATGGCTTCCTTAAGAGGACACCACATGTGAGGAGGGGACTGCTCAGGCATGCTGTACAAAAAGTAAAGCTTTCTCCATAGCTGAATCTATTCAAAGTCAATTGCTCAAAGTTGGTAACAAATTGAGAATAAAAACCTATATAGGCACTTAAGCAGTAGAATTTAAGGAGCCACACTGTAGGCAAATATCACTAATATCTTACCCTTCTCTGGTTAATACTTGAAAATAATTATAAATTATACACGATCCAATTCTTACAAAAACTCAGGAAAAAATAAGTACCATGATTACTACCATCAAATACCCATTCCCAAAACAGACAACAGTCCTAAGAAGAGAAATAGCCTAAAGGACTCCAATAAATCAGTGTATACAAAAAGAATCATTAAAAAAACCAAAAAACCCTCCCAGGGGCGCCTGGCTGGCTCAGTCAGGGAGCATGTGACTTTTGATCGCAGGGTCATGGGTCCTAACTCCAAACTGGGTGTAAAGATTACTAAAAAAGAAAAAAATAAACTTAAAAACCCTCCCCTCAAAAAACTTAATTTTTTCTTTTAATTTGGGAAGCTGTTTGAGTGGTGGGGAGGAGTCAGGAAAGACAGAATGGAGTCTCAGTGGCAAAGTCCTATTGTTCCTTCACTCCTGTATTTTACAATAGCTTTTTTTTTTTTTTTTTTTTNTTTTTTTTTTTTTTTTTTTTTTAAGATTTTAGTTACTTAAGCAAGAGAGAGATTGAGAGCACAAGGGAGGGGGGAGGGTAGAGGGAAAGGGAAAAGCAGACACTGAGCAGGGAGCCCAACGCCACAGGGCTCCATCCCAGGACCTGGGATCGTGACCTGAGCCGAAGGCACACACTAACCAACTGAGCCACCCAGGTGCCCCTACAATAACTTTCTTTTTTTTTTTTTTTTTTTTTTTTTTTTTTTTTTAAANAAGATTTTATTTATTTATTCGACAGAGAGATAGAGACAGCCAGCGAGAGAGAGAACACAAGCAGGGGGAGTGGGAGAGGAAGAAGCAGGCTCATAGCAGAAGAGCCTGATGTGGGGCTCGATCCCATAACGCTGGGATCACGCCCTGAGCTGAAGGCAGACGCTTAACCGCTATGCCACCCAGGCGCCCCTACAATAACTTTCTGAACTGCACAGAAAAACAAAGAACTGACAAACATGGAGATAATATCTCAATGTGTCTGAGAAAGAGAAAAGAGTTATAACATCCGTTGCTTGTTGATTCTGGGAGAATGAACAGTCAAATGGAGGAGGGGGAAGCAGTTACCAACAAGAGTACAGGAGCACCCACATCTGGAGGGGCTGACTCTGAACATGGATCTTAAAGTAGGTTATAGGAGAGGATGAAATTCCCACATGTACATCCTACTCCTTCCTCATCATGCTGAATTCTGAGTGTGAATAAGCTGTTGTCTACATGGGAAAATTTATTGGATGAGTGATTAAAGGCTATCCAACTTGATCTTTACAATTGGATGAGTAAATACAATCACTTCCCTATCAACACTATGGAATTACTAAATCATGACTCAGGGGTCACTTGTGGACTGCAGAAATCACAAATGTCCACTCTGTAAATGCCAAAGAGGGTACTTAAAAGGACCGGCCCTTACTGAGGTTGAGAGGTGAATAACGATAAATATATTTTTTTGGTGGGGGGAGGGACAGAGGGAGCAGGAGAGAGAGAATCTTAGGAAGGCTCCATGCGCAGGGCTTAATCTCACAACCCTGAGATCATGACCTGAGCCAAAATCAAAAGCTTAGCCGACTGAGCTACCCAGGCACCCGGTGATAAATATTTCTTGAGTTGTATGTGTCAGGCATTGTTTAAAGGGTTTGATACTTATTAACTCATTTAATCTTTATAGCAAGCTTTTGAAGTGGGGTTATTATACCCACTATGATCTCCATTTTGCAGATGAAGACACCCGAGCACATGTGGAGGTGGAAGTCAAACCTGGTAGCTGGCTTGGTCTGTGTCCTTAGAGGATGCCATACCACCCCTTACATGGAACAAAGGAAAAACAGGACAAAATGATCAGTGAATGTATCTGCTAGACCCACCTGAAACCAAGTCAAACCAAGAATCATAGAAAGTTCCCAGGGAAAACCTAGAAGGGTGTTGCAGATAGGCAAAAGGAGGCTGAAGGGAAAAAAAAAAACTAACACCGAAAAACATCTACTCCACAGGAGTAATGGCTGGCTGCATGGGGAAGAACTCGGGGGCTTCTTCAACACCAGCGGAGTTACCTTTTGTGATTTACTCCACTGGGTCCACTGAGGCAGAAGTGTCTGATTTGTCAACCCCACAAATCCTTGAGGGTTCAGTGGGAATCTTCTGATTCATGACATTCCAGGAAAGGCTCCAAACACAATGAACACTTCTATGTATTGCCTGGACAATTCTGTGCTTGCCTTCAAGAGCACACAGTCTAGAGGCCAACCTAACAGTGTTTTCTAGAATCCATGTTCCTCTTACCCCCACCAGCATCACCTCATACAAGCTACCATCTCCCACTTGGAGGGGGTCTTGCCAGCCGGTCTACCTGCATCTGTCCACTTTCTAATCCATTCTTCACCCTAAAGCAGCAATGATCCTTTCAGCACACAGTTTGCTTTGCATTATTGGCGGGATGAAGACAGCGCCTTGACGTGGCCTATGAGGTCCTGTGCAGCCTGGCCCCTACCTACTTGTCCAGTCTGGTTTCCTACCATTCTCTTCCTCAGTCTGCATGTTAGACACATTGGCCTTCTTTCAGCCTCTCATACCTGCCAGGCTCCTTCCCATCCTGAGTGTTTCCACAGGATGTTCCTTCTACAGAACGCTCCTCTCCTTCTCTGACCTGTGAATTCTGAGTATCCATCAGGTCTCAGGACAAGGGCTATTTCTGTTACCGGGTTCTCACAGCCCCACGTATCTCTCTCCCTCCTAGCCCTTGTCATAGTTGCAATTTCACATTTGTTTATGTAATTATTTGAATCTATCTCCCCACCAATCTAAACTCTTTGAGGGTACATCCTTGCCTGTTTTTTTTGCTCACCATATATTCCCAGAATCCAATACAGACCTTGCACGTGGTACATGTTCAAAAGATTTCCTTGACTAATTTAATTAGTAACAACTAAGTAGTGAGAGGTTGTTTTTTGTTTTTTTTTTTTAAGATTTTATTTATTTATTCGACAGAGATAGAGACAGCCAGCGAGAGAGGGTACACAAGCAGGGGGAGTGGGAGAGGAAGAAGCAGGCTCATAGCAGAGGAGCCTGATGTGGGGCTCGATCCCATAATGCCGGGATCACGCCCTGAGCCGAAGGCAGACGCTTAACCGCTGTGCCACCCAGGCGCCCCAAGTAGTGAGAGGTTTTAATACCACTTGAGCAGGGACCAGAGAAACATAAGGCTTAAGATATAATATCTATCTAGGCTTGGGCCGTTACTCTGGATGGCATCACCAAATGCTCTAATCATATGGTAAAGTACTGGAGAGAGAATGCATTCCATTCAAGACTGTCATGCATGTGGCATTAATCCAGAAAGACCAGAAATTGTGAATCCTGTCCAGTAAGAACTGCAGGAGCGCAACAGCCGCGGATGGTGCTGGCGTCATCCCAGGAGCCTACAGCCAACTCAACTTGCGTCTAGTGACAGCTGCCTCTGTGCTTTCGTAAATTGCCACCTGGTTTCAGAGAGGGGCCTGGACGTCCTCTTAATCCTGTACTCCTTCGGTCCCCCTATCCTTCAACTCTGACACTCCCTGCCCAGCTGCCTAACCAGCAAATGGTGCCCATCTTACTTCCAGAACAATGAAACATGGGATAAGAGTCTTTACTGACCCCAATTAACTATCTTGGTTCAATGTGTAGGGGAAAAAAGAAGGTAGAAAAGTATGGTTCTTTTAATAATCACACAAAACTGGTTCTCCCTGTTACACTGACAGACTTTTCCTGAACTCTGCAAGATTCTTGAGAACCAACTCATTTGAAAATGATGCAAATTTTCAACAAATGTGGCAGTAAAAAATGGACCAAATGCTTTGTGCAGCACCTCTTGCTGCTCCGTCTGAGTGTGGACATTTTGTGCCACGACGGCACAGAAGAATGCACAGACAGCTGCCAGCAGTCTCCACGTGTCCACATTTTCAAAACTAGGGTATCCCAGTGGCCTGAATTCATTAGCACAGTGTCTGAACAGAAATGGAGAACAGTTCTGTCACAGTGCTAGGACAGGAGTTTGGGGTTTTTTTGTCGTTAATTCCTTATTTCATCATTTACCCCAATGTTTTGGCTATTCTTTTTATTTGTTTTAATTTAAAAAGAGGATAAGGGCATGAATAACAAGTCTCCAGTTTCCACACATTCCACTCCACAGATCAAAAGGAGCTGCATCTGTTCGTGTCCCCACTGTGAATATCAACCACCCCCAGGACCGGCAGCTGCCCCTCCCCAACATCATCTAGCCACCCGCACCCCCCCCAACCGCGGAGCCAGAAGCGTTCCCATGCTGGCAATCTATGCCAGACAAGATGGAGAACTGCCACCCATTCTTCAGCAAGCTTACAGCCGAGGAGACATCTCCCAGAACCTGTATCGCACAGCTGGCCTGGCATTCACAAGTTGTCACTGTGATCTCTTCTCAACCAGATTTCTAAGGAGTGGCCCAAAGCACCGGGCTCCGATGAGCCTGAGAAGCGAAACCCGTCAGTCAACACTCAGGCTGTGCCTGGTTACTCAGAGCTGCAAGGTGACCCATCTCTAATATGTACCGATTCATTTCAACAAACAGCTCCCGAACATCCAAATACCAAATGCCAAGAATAAAAAGAGAAATAAGAATTGACTTCTGCCCTCACTAACCTCAGACAAATAAAAAGTAGTAACTGGAACACTGGGCGAACGGTGCAATAAATACCAGAAGCCAACAAAACATTGTATAAAGACTGCATCACCTCATGTAATCCTCATAACTCTGTTAACAGCTATCAGTAGTCTCATTTCACAGATGAGGAAAACGAGGCTGATCAAGGTTAGGTGAAGTGGGACCTGAGCCTCAGTTTGCCTGAGCAGAATTGTATTCTTCGCTACAACCTGCCTCTGCCTGCTGACCACATCCTTCTCCAGGACACTGCCTCCCGCCCTTTCACATAGTCTTTCACTGACTGACCCATCACTTCTTATGCACCCGCTGTATCCCAGCACCATGAATCCAGGAGAGAACACAACACACTGCCTCTGTCTTCCCGGAGCACACAGGAGTCGACCACAGTACAAGCTGTAATAAAGACATGTGTGAGGTGCTGCGCTTGGAGAAGGAGAGGCCACAGGCCTAATGGGAACACAGCGGGAACATCTAACCACATTCAGAGAGGGTCAGAGAAGACTGCTACCCTCAGGAAGTGTCATTTATACTGAGACATGGAAATTAGCAGAAATGAGTACCAGGCCAAACAACCACTCTCCGGCTGCTCTTCTGCAAGTCTCCTCTTCGGGCAGGGTCCTCTTCCCTCCTCACGAGACCTGTGTTCCCTGGTCAAGCTCTCCCACTAACGGCACTTCCAGCAATGTAGAGGATGAGCCCCAAATGGCTCGTCACTCCAGATCTCTATTCAGAGCTCCAGGCCCAGACACCCAAGCAGCCTCCTGGCCACCTGCACTGGAATGTTCCTAACATCCTCCAAATTCACATTTCAAAATCAGCTCATCACTCCCCTGCTCCCCACCAAGCCTGTTCATCCTCCTCTGGGCTCTGACTTCATGGTCAGCTCCATCAGCAAACACCCAGAAGTCAGTCTTCCTCTCTCCTTCCCTTTCCGAAGTTTTTATTTTAATTCCAATTAGTTAACATGCAGTGTAATATTAGTTTCAGGTGTACAATACAGTGATTCTACACTTCCATACAACACCCAGTGTTCATCACAAGTGCCTTCCTTAATCCCCATCACCCATTTCACCCGCCCACCTCCCTTCACCCAGGAGTCATTCTTAACTACTCCCTGCCCCTCATGTCCTATCTGCTCGGCTTTATTAATAGCTCCAGAATCCGTGCACATCTGCCCATCCCCATTGCCACTCTTACTTTCGGCCACCATCACCTCTCACCTTGCACACTGCCATGACCACAGCCACACTGCCACCATCTAGCCCCCAGAGCAGCCACTGGGCCCGTCAATCCACTGTCTGCACTGTTCAAGACCTCTGTGAAGCTCTCTCTCTGATCCACCCTCCCTCCTGTATCGCAACGATCTTTCACTTTGTCTGCCTCCCCAACCAGTGACATAAACTGGGGGCTGAGGCCACACCTGTATATATATTTTTTATTTTAATTTTTGTATTTAAATTCAATTATTTAACATATAGTGTATTACCAGTTTCAGAGGTAAAGTTCAGTGATTCATGAGTTCCATATAACACCCAGTGCTCATTACATCATATGCCCTCCTTAATGCCCATTACCCAGTTACCCCACCCCATGCCCATCTCCCCTCCAGCAACCCTCAGTTTCCTATGATTAAGAGTCTCTTATGTTTTGTCTCCATCTCTGATCTCGTCTTGTTTCATTTTTCCCTCCCTTCCCCCATGCTCCTCTGTTCTGTATTTTTTAGCCTCAGATAGTAATCCGTCAATAAAAGTCTACTGAAAGAATGCATATACAAAAACATACAAAGAGACAAATAATTCTTGATCCTGGTAATATTCTTTAATCCTAAGCATAGTTCTTGGCAGATTTTAAAAAAACAGCTCTATTAAAAATACTACCTAAGTATATGATTAGTGCCAAGTATTACTGAACTCTCATTGCACATCTCACTGGCTTTATGAAACATATTCGAGCCCCATCAGTGGGGCAGGCGCACGCTCAAAGCCAGACTTTGAATCTGAAGCCCTGCCACTGAAGATACACACTAGAAGCTAAATCAATCTACCCATAGTTCCATTCTAAGAAGCTAGAAATCAAGACAGGATTTGTTTCCTGGAGCTGATTCCCAGGGCTGTTGGTTCCCCACTCCTGGCCAGAGGGCTTCACTCACTTTGGAGCCAGCCTGACTAGCAGGCTCATTCCCCTGTGAAAGCATGACCAGGTAACAGCTTTCCTGCTAACCACAGCTCCACTCCACTAACTATACACTGTCTTTGGCGTACAAGCAGCAATTACTCTGACAAGAAAACAGAAGCCAGGGAAGCAGACATGCAGTAAGAGACGAACTGACAATCTGTCTGGACTCAAAGTAACAGACCATAGACTGAGCCCTTCCGGTATCTGGTCTTTGAGGACTCTGCTATTTACTCATCATGCAAATCAGTTCTCAGCCTTAAAGTGTTCATTGCATACGGCTAGTTGGGAACACTCAAAAACATTTCAGACTAAGCATCTATTATCCATGGGGCGCCTGGGTGGCTCAGTCGCTTAAGCGTCTGCCTTTGGCTTAGGTCATGATCCCAGGGTCCTGGGATAGAGCCCCATATAGGGCTCCCTGCTCAGCGGGGAGTCTGCTTCTCCCCCTGCTTGCCCTCTCTCACTTGTACTCTTTCTCAAATAAATAATAAATCTTAAAAAAAAAAAGCACAACTATTATCCACAAAAATGTAGGTCTAACTTAAACACATAAATTTATAATTTGTTGGAGATTTTAATATGTCCACTTTCATACACCCTGTGTAATGAGCCTGTAAAGTATTCTCATCCCCACTTTACAGATAAGGCCAATGAAGCTCCAAGAGGTTAAATCATGTGCCTGGGCTCATACAGCTAAACAGGTGATAAAGCCAGAACTTTTTCTCAGGAGTTTTCTCAACCTGAGAAAGTTTAAAACAAAAGTTTAGTACTTTTGGTTTTTACTTTTTGTAAAAGTTGTACTAAGACATAATTCAGGGGCACCTGGCTGGCTAGTCAGTAAAGCACTGGACTCTTGATCTCAGGGTTGTGAGCTGAAGCCCCACGTTGGGTATAGAGCTTACTTTAAAAAACAAACAAACACCAGAAAGACAAATTCATATACCCTACAGGTCACCTATTTAAAGTGCACAATTCGGGGGCGTCTGGGTGGCTCAGTTGTTAAGTGTCTGCCTTCGGCTCAGGGCGTGATCCTAGGGTCCTGGGATCAAGCCCTGCATCGGGCTCCCTGCTCTGCTGGGAGCCTGCTTCTTCCTTTCCCACTCTCCCTGTTTGTGCCCATTCTAAATCCTTTCTTTCCCATTTAAATTGCTTTTTTCCCTTATCCCAGATTTTTTTTTTAAAGGAAGAAAGTAACTGCTCACTAAGACTCAAATCCCTCAGTCTGGTTTGACAGCTCATCATTTATTGAATGGCAGTGAAAGTATTACTCATTCATGCTTCTTGACAAGAATCACTTTAACAGATGACTGTTGGGGCATAAAGACCAAGAACAGAGTCAGCAATCACACTAAAGGCCTACCACAGCTCTCCACCTCAACCATCCAAATCACTCTCCAGGAGAAATAAAAAAGGGCCTCAGAATGATGCTCCCACCAGCAACCTTCTGAGGCCCCCTTCTGGGATGGCCACAGTCTTCTCTGAAGCCACCCTGACCACCACAAGGCCACACTCAGTAGCACTACAGCCCTGCCCTCAAGGAGTTTACAGTTCTGTTGGAGAAAGAAGACCCGCAGATGGGGAGCAATTATACATCAGTAGAGAACAGATGCTCAACTGCAGCAAACAAGAACCTAGAGCTACAGACAGTCTGTACCATGTACCAAAAGAGAGGGAGAATGCCAGTTAGGAAAGACCAGTGAGCACACAGAGGCTAACATGGCTCTGGCCTTCTGAAGCGCTCCCTGGCCAGGTGCTTTTTCCACTACACTTCTCACTCACTTTTCTTTCTCTATTTGGGTTTCCTCCATGACTGCATGTAAAATAGCAGTTCTCAACAGGGGATGAGGGAAGAGATCATAGCCACCAGAAAAAAATGCAGATTCCTGCAGCAGGTGCCCACCCCCCACCACACACACACCCTTCCCTGCCCCTAAGACATATCTGAATCTCTAAAGCAGGACTAAGGACAGTGTATTTTGAAAAAGTTCCTCAAAGAAACACAGTGTTTAAAAAGAAAAGAATTTCCTTGTGCAAATTAGATATTTTGGGTTTTTTTTAAAGGTTTATTTATTTGAGGGGCACCTATGTGGTTCAGTCAGTTAAGCCTTTGCCTTTGGCTGAGGTCAGATCCTGGGGTCCTGGGGTCCTGGCTTCTCCTCTCCCTCAGCCCCCTGTTTGTGCTCTATCTCAAATGAATAAATAAAATCTTAAAAAAAAAGATTTGAGAGAGAGAGTGCATATTCATGAGTGAAGGTGGGGCAGAGGGAGAGAGAATCTCAAGCAGACTCCATGATGCAGGGCTCCACTCAGGGCTCAACCCCACGACCCTGAGATCATGACCAGAGCCGAAACCAACAGTCCAACACTTAACCGACTGCAGCATTCAGATGCCCTTTGGGCAAACAGGTTTAAAAGCACTCAAATAAGCCAACTCTATGAATCAGAAATGAGAGCCAAAGAGCTAAAGGGGGCTCCCTCAAAGTCACACAGAAATGAGCAGAGCCTTGGCCTCCCAAATGCAAGCTAACACTCTTTTAACAAACCAGAAGAAGAGAGGAATCTGCAGTGAGTCCAGAAAAGGTGGTAAGATTTGGGGAGGAGGCACGTGGACAGAACTCTTATACAGGAAAATGACATACGAAGGCTGCATACGGCAGGAACCTGGCTGTGGTGTGCAGGGTGACTCGGGTAGAGGGAAAGACCAGTTAAGCAGTTGTGATCTGTGGTTCCTAGCACACGAGGACATGCTAGCAGGCAAGGCAGAATAAACAGAAATAAAGACAGGCAGGCAAAGAGGCCACCCCCAAGGGAATCCTGGAAACTGTGACTAGCTGGGGAATGAAGGGGCCACTGGCAGCAGCTGGGAAGGCTAACTTAAAAGGAAGAAAGCTTCGGGACACCTGGTAGCTCAGTCGGTTAAGCATCTGCCTTCGGCTCAGGTCACGATCCCAGGGTCCTGGATAGACTCCCACACTGGGCTCCTTGCTCAGTGGGGAGCCTGCTTCTCCCACTGCCTGTTGCGCCCCCCCCCCCGCTTATGCTTTCTCTCTCTGACAAATAAATAAAATCTTAGAAAGAGAAAGAGAAAGAAAGAGTGAACCGAGCTGAGAACCCAAGGGAAGAACAATGCTAGAAGGGAATGGAGGAAATCTTGCCACTATGGGGACGTGCACTGGTGGGCCAAACAACACACATGCACACACACAGCTGCAAATTCTGGGGTAAAAAGTAATAACGACCACAATGAACATTTAATAAGTTTTTGCTACATGTTGGGTACTGTGTTAGCAACTTCTGTGGATTGCCTCAAACCTAACAACAGGAGCGCCTGGGTGGCTCAGTCGATTAAGTGTCTGCCTTCAGCTTAGGTAATGATCCCGGGGTCCTGGGATCAAGCCCCAAGCAGGGAGCCCTGCTTCTCCCTCTCCCTCTGCCTGCCTCTCTCCCTGCTTGTGCTCTCTCTGTCAAACAAATAAATAATATCTTAAAAAAAAAAGACTAACAACAATCTTAGGAGCTAGATACTATTATTTTTATTGCCATTTCATAGATGAGAAACTGAGGCTCAGAGAAGTTAAACAGCCAGACCAAATCCATACAGCAAGTAGCAGAGCTCGAATTCCAAAGCCATGCTCTTAACAAGCACATTACGTTGCAAGTAAAGAGGGCAGCACCGGAATGTGCACGAGTGCTGGAGAAAGGTAGCAGGTGGCAATTACAGAGTTGTCGGAATCTCATAATTTCAGCTAACTGATGTGACTAACAGCAGCTGCAAAAACACATGGCGTTGCCGTCTGTGCACCAGCCACCCCACCACCACCACCCCGAACTGCTGTATAAATACTAGGTCAGCTGAATAGCTGGCGAGGAGCTAAAAGCTTCAGAGCAGGAGCTTCTCCATGGCCTTGGAGCAAGAGGAACCAGGGGCAAATGAGCAGGTGCCTGCAGCCTCACAAACGGCCAGATTGACTTAACGGCAAAGCAGCAATCACAGAAAGCAGAAAACAATCCTGCATGTCCTAGCAGCACCCCTTGGATCATACTTTTCAGGACTTAGCTCACTTGCACCCCCCACCACGCCTTATATAAGGTTTGAGACAGATGCTCCGACCACCTGGTCCCGACATGCCTATGCGCCTTTCGAGCTGTTTCTGTTGCCTGCCCACTACCTCGTGCCCCTCCTCCTCACACTAGCACCCACTCTCACACTGCCCTTTTCAAGTCCTACACGGACTTCAGATGAGGCCAGATGCGGCTGCAGGTTGTGCAGTGGGCCTTCTGTGCACTCCTCCTCCATAAACAGGCAGCACCCACCTCTGTGCATTAGAGCCATCTGTTGACGTGCTGTCTAACTGAATGTGAGCCTCCTGAGAGCACAAACTGTTTTTTCGCATTCCTAATTCTAACACAGAGCAAATGGTAGGTCCAAAATCAATACATCTCCCAATTCAAGCTACTAGTAATAATAACAGTTATCTAGCAGTTGTTGAGAATCTACTACATGTCAGGTCCTGAGCTGGGGGAACGTGGTTATCTCTTCTCATGCTCAAAACAAGCCTGCAAGGAAGATGGTCACCCACTGTTAGTTGAGGAAAAAAAACTCTATGAGAGGTAAAATCACACTGGGAAGTAGCTCTCGAGATATTAAAGCAAAAAAAGGAATTCAATTTTATGTTTAGACAAAAGGTAGGAACACAGTGAGATTTTTCATCCAAAAACTGGGCTCACTCCCTTTAAGGTACCCTCAGGAATTTTAAAACTCTCTTAGCGAGAAAAGCAAAAAGCCCAGCAGCTCAGGACCATCGTCTGAAATAGGGGGTGGCAATCTGTCATAGGGAAAGGTAGACTGGGGTGTCTGGCTGGCTCAGTTGGTAGAGAGTGTGACTCTTGATCTGAGGATTGTGAGCTGGAGCCCCACGTTGGGTGTACAGATTACTTAAAAATAAAATCTTAAAAAAAGGGGGGGGGAGGTAGACTTCAAAATATTTCACCACCGTGACCAGGGCTTCCATATACAAGTCCTGCTTTTCTTGTGGCTGAAGACCCTCCCTTCCCAAAAAGCAATCAACTGAGGGCTCAGATGCCACCTCCAAAGGCTGCCCCCTAGTCATGTCTATAGGGAATGATGAAGGACAGGGGCACAAGAGCAAAAAGTTATGATATTATTTTAGGAAAAGCATTTACATATGAAATTGAAACAGCATGGTCTTGCAAGTGCCTTTGAAATAGATAAAAAGTTACCACTCCCAGAAGTAATTTGATTTTACTTACTCATATCTTAAGTAAATCAATGAACAGATATGATAAATGGACAAAACTGGCCTACAATAGAGTCATTAGAAATGAAGGACGACGTGGGTACCTAACTGGCTCAGTTGATAGAGCCTGCAACTCTTGATCTCAGGGTTGTGAGTTCAAGTCCCATGTTGGCAGCAGAGGTTACTTAAAAAAAAAAAAAAAAAAAAAGAGGGAAGAGGGAAAATGGGTCCACAGAATGAAACTAGCAAAATGTCAAAGGCCAAATGTTAACAATGAAAAAAGTCAACTAGTAAGTGTTCTCATTAGGTTGGAATTTTAAATATAATCATATCATTCTCAAATGTATAAAGGAACAAAGAAAAGAGGAAAAGAAACTTTTAGAGATAGTGAAAAATACTCTAAGATAGAGTTACCACACAGTGAACTTTCCTGGCATGATACCATGGCAACAACCACAAGAACTAAATACTCCACTTTCGTTAATACCTTAGCTGGGAAAGATTTCTGTATTCTAAGATTAATGATTAAGCACTTTCTGAAACCATCCAAGTGGCCCTGACCCACAACTTCTGAATAATTACAACAGTAGCCCACATCTACAGAAGCCTAAGCATGTGCCAGGTACTCTGCTAAGGATCTGCATAATCACATTTAATATGCATACATGTTCACATCTACCTATCAGATAATATTATTATTCTCATTTTCCAGGTAAAAATACAACTAAGGCTTAAAGGACCAGCCTCACTCACAGCCATGACCAGTGGTTGTTTGCTCTCCCTAGAGTTGTGGCCCTGGAGGGACGTAGAGGGGACTAAGGAAAGGAGGCGGCCCTGGGGTCCTTCCAGCTCTTGAGTTGCTCCACTCCACCTGAGTTCCTCTCCATTTTTACCTTCCCTCTTCATCCTCCCAGAGCAACAAAAGATTAGCAGTTATAAGAATTATTCCAGTTCAATTCTACCTCCCAAATTATCTCAAGAGGTTTATTTTAAATGATTCACTAAACTGCAAACCTACTGTTCTTGTTGACTCCTAAAAACATATCAGAAGTCACAAGCTTAACTTTTAAGACACTAAGGGTGGTTTCCTGCTGGAAAAACAACTCAAAGTGCATGCTCTCCTGGGATGGGTCAGCAGTACTACCTTCGAACATGACAACCACATGCAGGTTATACATCTTTACATATATTATGCTTGCAACCGTATATGATACACACACAGACAAAGCAAGAACATACTAAACAATGGAACTAATTGCTTTGGTTAAGGTAGCATAACTGATGGTAATTTTATTTTTCTAACTTCTGATGTTTATAACTTTGCTATATTGTCTTTTTTCTCAATATTGCCTTTATCATAAAAATAAGTATACATCTTTAAAGGTGATTAAAAAGAAGCTTTGGGGGGGCGCCTGGGTGGTGCAGTCGTTGGGCGTCTGCCTTCAGCTCAGGGGCTCAGGGCGTGATACCAGTGAGCTGGGATCGAGCCCCACGTCAGGCTTCTCCGCTGGGAGCCTGCTTCTTCCTCTCCCACTCCCCGTTTGTGTTCCCTCTCTCGCTGGCTGTCTCTGTCAAATAAATAAATAAAATTAAAAAAAAAAAAAAAAAAGAAGCTTTGGGGGCACCTGGGTGGCACAGCTGGGTGGGCGTTTTACTCTTGGTTTTGGCTTGCGTTGTGATCTGGGGGCTGTGGGATCCAGCCCTGCATTGGGCTCCCCACTCAGCGGGGAGTCAGCTTGGGTTTCTCTCTCCCTCTGCCCCTCCCCACCCACGCAGGCGCACTCTCTCTTTCTCTTTCTAAAATAAATAAATCAATCTTAAAAAGAAAAGCTTTGGTTGGGGCACCTGGGTGGCTCAGTTGGTTAAGCAACAGACTCTTGATTTTGGCTCAGGTCATGATCTCAGGGTTGTGAGATCGAGTCTCGCTGGGCATGGAGCCTGCCTGGGATTCTCTCTCCCTCTCCCTCTGCCCCCCCCAAAATAAAGAAAATTAGAAATAAAAAAAAAAATTTAAAAAGCTTTGGCCCCTAAAAATCCAATTCTCACTAAAGAACACTGTCACACAGGGTGGTTTAAGTGGAAGTATTCCAAGAACATCAAACATCCTGTTGAAGGTGTTCAGAGAAAAATCTAGAACTTTAAATTTCTAAGCATGGGTTGTCCACAGCCTAAAAATTTGATGGCAGCCCTAGTTTTAACATCAGAGAGGGAAGTAGGGTGCAGAAGAGCATTGGGTTCTAAGACAGAGGATGTTTGTATGGCAGCTGTTTGATCAGGCTGCAGGAAATGTCTCTTGACATAGCCTCATGACATCTTCTGATGCTCCATCTGCAGAAGTTGAGTGGTATTGGAGAGGATCCAGGGAGATGCCGCAGGAAGCACATGCAGGAGAGAAAAAGCAGAAGCTTTGGAGAGATCATCAGGCTAAAGACAGAGCTAAGAAAGTGATCATTTTAGGAAGAACTTTTGATGTCCTCTGAATCAGTCAATGACCTCTAAGCTCCAGGAGAAAATTCTGCCATCAAAAATTAGTTTGGAATGGAAAAAAGTTAGTGTCTTTAAAAAAGAAAAGTGATGGATCTAGAGTTTGCTTTTAAAGGTATTTTTTATTGCTAGGACTGAGCAAGAAAGTCTGTTTTAGGATAAGCCAATGTCTTCTACTCATGGATCCATCTAAGTCATCAGAGTTAGTAGTCCAACACGGTAGTGTTCCACCAAAAAATAATCTCAATCATTTCATCTGCTTTGTAGCCCCAACATCTAGAATAGTGCCTGGTACTAGCAGGTGCTAAGTAAATATCTGCTGAATGAATTAGCTGTATCTCCAAGGGGACCTATATCCACTCACGGTTACCTGGTAGAGAAGCTAACAAAGGCCAAGAAGCAAACTGCTACTAGAGACCACCAATGAGAAAGCACTTTAGCGTGTGAATGCCAGCCATGACTACAGGCATGTTTCACTAATAATATTACCTGCATTCATAAATGTAAGGACGGAAGAACAGCCCTGGAGCGAGACTGCTCGAGTTTAAATCCTGGCACCACATCTTACCAGCTGTGACCCCAAGCAAGGTACTAACTTCACTGGGTCTCTCCACATCTAAACACACAAAAGGAAGTAATAGTATCCACTGCATACGATAGTTGAAAGGATGAAATGAGATAAGCACAGTTCCTGGGACACAGAAGTGCCTAATAAATATTAGTAATTATTCACTGTATTATTTTGATATATACCTCCAGCTATTATCTCTTGAAAAAACACAAGATCATAGATCGGTTCACTTCTTTCCATGAAAAGATATGGCCTTAAATGAAAATTAGGCAATCAAACGCATTCTTTTCCCTGAGGGATAAATGAAAAGAAAAAAATGGTTCTTAATCTGGATTTTTTTTTTTGACCTTTCCTCAATCTTCTTTTCTCTTCTTGTTTTTCCTTCCCACGTCTACATAAAAACTTTTCCTAAGCTCCTGTGGGTCTGGCTTAGCCACAGGCACTGCTAGCTCCAGGAGACAGTTCTTATCTCTGGACTGCAATACTTCTGTGGTGCTGGGCAGGACATTTAACCTTGCCGGGCCTCATTTCCATATCTGTATTACAGAGGAAGAGTACAGTGGTGGAATAGATTATCTTTAAATTCTCTCCCAAATCTAAAAATCTACAAATATGGGGCGCCTGGCTGGCTCCCTTGGTAGAGCATGCAACTCTTGATCTTGAGCTCGAACCCCACATTGGGTGTAGAGATTATAAATAAACTTAAAAAAAAAAAAATCATAGGGACCTGGGTGGCTCAGCCAGTTAAGCGCTAACTCTTGATTTCAGCGTGGGTCATGATCTCAAGGTCATGAGATCAAGCCCCCTGTCAGGCTCCACCAGGGCGTGCAGTCTTCTTGAGATTCTCTCTCCCTCTGCCCAGCCCCCCATCCTCTCACTTGCGTGCATGCACTCCCTCTCTCTCTCTCAAAATAAATAAAATCCTTTCAAAAAAAAAAAAATCACACTGCCTTCTTTGGCTCTTTGTGCTATCTAACACCTCCCCATCACAGTGTGTGTTTCTGTTGTGGAAAACGGGTCTAATTTAAAATGACACTATAGGTTAACAACAGACATGGAAAGACATTTACAATATAGATTTCTGGTGAAAAGGCAGATTACAAAATAATATGATGAGCAATATTAAACCCATTTTAGAAAAAATATATGCATACACCTACACACATGTCTGACAGGTACACTGAGTTGCTTGTAATTTTTCTTTAAAAAATTCTCTGCAAATCTGTATTTTCTTATTTTTCTACAATGAACACTTATAGCTTCTGAAATAATAATTCAAACAGGTGTTTTATTTAGCAAGAAAAATGGATCTGGCTTCCCAACTATACCTTGAAGGGGCACCCAGTGGTTCCCTTGCACAGAGGCACAATGTCCTTTGCACTGTTTGCCTGGGACTAAGCTGGGGTGGTGATGCTGAGATGTTTCTAGGTACCAGCCATCTGGTACCACCAAGAATGACCCAGCTCTCTCCCTCCCATCTATTTCCAGAGCCACTGGCTTCTCCCTTACAAGCTCTACTGATTTGTAACCCTCTGGGCAGAGTTCACAAAATATGACCCAAGGTCCTAAACTACAGTTCAGGATTTTAACATTCACATTCACTGACTCAGAATCAATGACAGACGTCAATCCTGTCTAATCCCCCCCCAAAAATAAGCCATCATATTTAAAAGCATCGTCTTCAACTAGTTTATCCAGTAGAGCGCTACTGTTTTTAACACAAAGTGCTGACTCTTGACAGACTCTGGCATACTGAAGAAACCCACTGCTGAGCCTTCCAAGATCTGATTGGCCAAGAACAAGATCATCACCAGGCACAGGTATCACTACATCATGTGGCATGAAGACTGTTCTAGCACCTCAGTGACCTACCAGCAGACAGGTGCCTGTGAAACCTGCGATTTCCCAGCTAACAAAAGCAAAGCGCATAAAGAGAAGTGATAGGAAGACAAAACACCAAATGCAGTAAAGATGAAAGCAATATGAAGGAAAGGAGTAGAAACAGAATGACAGTCCAGAAAAGTGTTCTGAGGGACTCCTCCTCCTAAGTGAGCCAAGAGATTACCAGACTCAGTATTCTCAGAGGTACATAAGCTACGCCTCAAAGCTGCTCATGTCAATTTCCAATAATATGATATCTAGCAAAAGTTATACACTTAAAAACAAATTGCTTTCTCACCCCCTCATACCCTTATCTTTTAAAAACTGTAAGCAATTTAGGTCAGAGCCCTTCCCTCCCTTATAAAATATTTTTAGAGACAGATTACAACAAAGAAACAGTGTCTACACAGCACTATTTCATCGAAAGAAAACAAAACTGCCAACTATAGGGATCCGAAAAATGTCACCATTTTGGGACTGAACCACTCCCCTTCCCTAATTATCCCTCAAAGGAAATGTATCAGGCACTGTGGGTAAAGAGGGAAAACATGTCTAATTACAACATGTGCACTTGGTGGATGAAAAATCTGAACATTCTTGAACTCTGGCCACATTTCAGAAGCCTTTCCATTTGTAGTTTTATCTCACTGAACAGGAAAGGTTAAAGATCAGTTGTATTTCAGCAAGGGCTCAATCAAAAAAGACACCAAGAGAAACCGACATTACTTTCCCCCAATACAAGGGAAGACTGTTGAAAATTCAAGATGACCCTGACTCCTTATCAAGCATCTAAGGAGGAAGTGGGTTTTTATTTTCAAATTAGGACTAAAAATAAAACCCATTTCACGAGTATTCTCAACTAGAGAAAACACATACACTGAATTTGAAGATGCATGCATAAAGTCTTCAGGCCTCAGGATTCTTACAGAAGCAGTCCCTGATCAAGACGTCTCATCCACAGCCCACCTGCCTTTGCTGTAAGGGGTGGGAAGACAGCTGAAGACGATGCGTTTTATAGTGCTCCTGCACACTGCTGCTTAAAGTACTGGGGAGAGGAGCAGGAAAAACCTTCAGGAATCCAAAGTAAGAATGCATCTCATTAGGCATCTGGATTGGGAACTATTGCTCAAGAAGTCCTCAGCATGGCCTACAAGCTATAACCTCTCTAACCTGGTTTCCTATGATTCTTCCCCTCACCTACTTAGCTTCTTCAGGGCTGACTTCCTTGATGCGCCTCCAACACTCCAGACTTCCCTCTACCAGCACTACTCTTTCCTCAGACCCCAAATAACCTTCAGGTCTGCTCAAGTGCCACTGTGGCAAGGAGGAAAATGGTGCCTTTCCTCTTCCCCTGATACTTATCACCTTCTAATATAACCATGTAATTTACTTATATTTATTTTACTTATTGTTTACTCCGTTCTCCCTCAAATACGCGCCAGAGCAGGGATCTTTGCTTTGTTTACTGATGTACATATATCCAAGGAGTTCAGAACAGTGTAGGAGCTCAAAAAAATATTTTATGAATGAATGAACTTGACCGTAAAACTCCAGGAGGAAGGCAAGAGGGGGTGAAATGAAAGGGAGAAGAAATGACAGAGGGGAATTCTCAAGGGAGAGAGCTCACTGCTTGCTGATGGGAGGCCGGAGGCGGTGCACGGTATCCCGCCAGCTGCATCAAATAGCACTGTTAGAAGCAGGCAGCTGAGACACGCGAGCTCTGAAGATTCAACTGAGAAATTCCAAGGGCAGGGCAGACCCACCCAGGCGGCGGATTCTGGGCAGGTCCCCACGGGGGCCCGGAACGCGCAGCCCTTTCCCTCCCGCCGTGCCCAGGGCCCCAGCTCCACGCCAAGATAGGCGCAGCCCGGGCCGCAGCATCTTCCCGGCTCGGGCCCCTTCACCTGGTCGCCGGCGACTGGGCCCGGCGCTCGGGCACCTGCCTGCCCGCGCCGGAGGTCCCCACCTCAGCCCGCGCGAGATCCCAGAGCGCCCCCGAGGGCCTCACGCCGCCCGGCTCCCCTCCAGCACACGCACAGGAAGCGCCCGCGGCCCTTCCCGCAACGGGGAGGGGGCTCCCGGCGCCCCTCGCCCCGGCAGTTCCAGCCCGACGCCCCGCCAGCGAGGCGCCCCCTCACCTCAGGGCGCACGTACGACACGAAGGAGGGCTTGGGCGCCTTGGTGCCGCCGCCACCGCCGACTACCCCTTTCCCCAGCATACCGCCGCCCTAGGAAGCAGCGACGCGCGGGAGCAGCGACGCTCGGGATCGGCAGCGGCGGCGGCCACCAGCACTGGCGGCTGGGGCTCCGCCCATCCCCAGGGCCGCGGCGGCCGCGGCGACGCCCGCATCCGGCTCCGCCGCTGACACCGCTCGCCCCGCCCACTCCGCGCGCGGGCCCAGGGAGTCAGGAGCCCGCGGCCGAGACCACGCCCCCTCCTCTGGCGGCTGGCGGGTCCGACGGGCAGAGATTCGCCTTCGGGAATAGGCTCCACTCCGACAAAGCCCGCCTCATCCGTTCTCTGATTGGGCAGAAGGCGCTGCGGGCCTAGCCCCACGCCAAGCTACTTCTTGAATGAACCTAGAGAGATGTTTCCGCTGACCAATCCAGAGAGCGTTCTTTCCGGACTCCCCGGCGATTGGATAGCAAGAATGTCCCTGTCGTCCAACGATGCTAGGGTCACTAAGTTGTGAACGTTGGTTTGTTGCGGTGGTTTTCTTGCTGTTGTGGTTTAAAACTTTCAAAAGTGTGGTGTATCCAAATCTGCCGTATGAGTTCCAGATCCACATCGATAACATCCAGGTTTATTACTTTAAATGTAGGCAAAGATGAGACAAATCATTGTTAACAGGGACTTAGGAATAGGTTTGAATGATCATAAAAGACCCGTCGACCTCATTTTTCCACTATTTTTTTTGTTTCTTTGTGTTCTGACAGAAGACTAAAAGCCCTTAAGAGACTTATTGTATCCGCTTTCCCAAGTTACCGATAAAATCCTCATTTTTAGTGAAAATTGCAAAGAATATTCATTTTCACATTTGGTGCCAAGCATTGTGTTAGACACAAGTGAATAAGACGGGACCTGACTCTCAAGGTGAGTCTAGTGTAAAAAACTAATAAATATTTGCAGTGAATTTTTTCGCTGTCAGGCACTGTGACTAATGCTTTTTACCTTCATCTCCATAGCGTCGCTCCCAAAGCCTCTCCAAATAAACATAAAATCTAAGGGAAAACCAATGTGCTTATTTTTGCAAACATGGTTTCAGGGGAAGTCCTGCAGCCGCATTTCCAGTTAGATTGCCCTCTTCGAGCCTATCCAGTATGGCGGCCCTGGAGCCACAGTTGAGTAGCATTATCCCGGTTTTCAGGTGAGACAATAGATGCAAGTAATTTGCCCGTGTCTCACAACTAGTCACTGAGAGAGCTAGGATTCCAACCCAGGTTTGTCTGATTCCAATGCCCCAATTCCTAACATTGTGATTATGCAAATTAGGAAGGAGCGCAATTAAAAGGAGCCGATTCTATTTGAGAAGACCAAGTCGGTCTTCATAAAGAAAGACACTCTTCAGGGAGGTATGAGTTATTTGTTCAGATTAAAATATCACTTTCTCTCACAGCAGATTTTACTTACAAAGTGACATGACAGGGCAAATTTTTACTTTCTTACTTTTCTAAGGACTTTGAATTTCCATGGTTTTCCACCATAGTATGTTACCTTGGGTACATATGACCAGGGTTGGCTTCTTGGACATGCAACTAGTGCCGTCAGTCACACTGGGCTGGCACTTAGAAGTGTTTGAGGTTTAATGCTCTGCAGTTGCAACCTGGAAATTCTTAATCATTTTATCTTGAATTTATGTTTTTTTAAGTGAAGTTTGATGGGCCGATGGAGCAAGCCCAGGGGTCTTGCAGCCTCATTTCTACACAGTCCTGCCTCCCCTCCTCTCCCCACTTCTTCCCCTGTGCCCACTCCCCTGATACCTTGACACACCCCCGCCCCCCGCCCCAGCCAATCCCATGACTGCTGCCCATCTCTGTTGCGGCAGCAAGCTCATTCAATAGGAAGGAGTAAGAAGGGAATCTCGCATTCCACCATCGCCACCCACCTCTCACCCTCATGGATGCCTGGACACTGACTAGGAGATGATTAGGGTCAGGCACAGCCCCCACCCCACCCCTTCCTCTGTCTCTGGGTGAGGTAAACAACTATCCTTGCTCGAGACTGGAAGCACCATGGCTACTGGTGCCCACCCCCATGCAGATACCAAATGTGGCCACGCACAGCAGTTCTAATCCCTTGGGGGTTGCCCACACACCGTGGCAATAGGAGTTGACTTCCCTGCCCCTGGCCAGGACTCCACATTTCCATTTTGCACTGAGCTCCTCAAATTGTGTAGCTGGCCCTGCCTATGCCCTTTATTATCTCTGTGTCTTTGAGCAAGGTACTTTTCTCAGTGCCTCTATTTTTATGTAGGATGATGGCAACGGCAGTGATCATTTTCTCAATCTCTTGGGGATTGTTCTGAAGCTTAAAGATGATTCAGGTGATGCCCAGTAAGCAATAAGAACGAAATAGGGACAGCTGTCTTGGTACAATCCTACCAAGCAGGACTTAATTTCACCCGTTTCCCCGGACTGTAGAAAGAGAAGCAAAGTGACTTCTCCCAATAACCGGCTGTGGGGCTTCGCTTAACCAAGACTTTTTGTTTTTTTCCTTGTTTGTTTTTGTTTTTAATTTCTAGCCTAGTCCTGGGACTAGAAATAACAGCTTTTATTTTTAATCGACGGCACCAAATTTCCCTCTCTTCAAGCCATCCTGCGTTATGACAATTACTTTATCCTACTCTTCAACATCCATTTATGCTCAAGTTGGTTTGCAGTGTGATAATTCTGGACACTTGACACAACCACTGCATTCATACACCCTCAGGAAACTATAGCTAGCAAGAAAGGAAAGGTTTTAGAGAGCGAAACACTAGCTGCTTCCAGGGGCAGTTTAGCCTCGATGAAAACCCACACCTTTTTTTTTTTTTT
Source organism: Ailuropoda melanoleuca (assembly GCF_002007445.2). Lineage (NCBI taxonomy): Eukaryota > Metazoa > Chordata > Mammalia > Carnivora > Ursidae > Ailuropoda > Ailuropoda melanoleuca. Next base: position 122,342,683 of record NC_048220.1, on the reverse strand, counting down.
TTTTTTTTTTTNAGTAGGATCTACACCCAATGTGGGGTTCAAACTCACAACCCTCAGATCAAGAGTCACATGCTCCACTGACTGAGTCAGGTGCCTCATAAGATAAAAAACAAAACAAAACACCACACTTTCTTTAAGAAGCAGTAAGGGAATGAGGACAGAGAATAAACTAACATGTGTTTCCATCTTGCTCTTAAGGTTTTCCAGCTATCGGCATATTTTTGCTTAATCTTTAGGGTGTGGGTCAGATCTCCTTGGGACAGCCTCTCCCAACTGATTGAAAAATTCCTGTCATGCTGAGGTCAAATAATTCTCCATCTATTAATAAACACAGATGGAAGCCCTTAGACGTTGAAATATTTTAATTTACACACAGTAGTTTAAAGTCACTCTTTTCTCCTAATGCTGCCCTAAGCTTTCTTGGAGAATTATAAATAGTAACAAATCTTCACTCACATAGAAACAAGTGCCAGACCAAAGGCAGAGCTTCCCACAGACAAGTGAAACCTACAGCATACTCTGAAATAGGGGGAAAATGTTTTCCTCTGGTGGATAGTTAAGCCTAGCCACATTCCCATTTCCTCTTCTTTGGAGTCACTTGAAGCAGCCTATCTGTGTATGTTATTCATCTTTATCTGGTATGGGCACATAGTAGGAATTCAATCAATATTTACACCTAAGTGAGTGAGATGTTATTAGATGAAAAGCAGCCCAGGTGGCAATTACTGTGTGGGGGAAGCAAGAGTTTGAATGTATATCATATTTTATGTATTATGTTATATTGCATATATATAATATTCAAGGACTAAGATGCACATGGCCACTTGCCAAACTTCAACTTTAGCAAATGGTCTGGATCTGACCATTTACCCTCTATTTTCACTGAAAATAGAAAATTCCTTAGCCTCTTGCTGCAGCCAGGGCTCTTTCAATCTTCGTCCGAGGATGGTGAGTAATAGACCATTTGGACTCTTCTCAATCTTGTGCGCTACAATACGACGTCCTGCTAGGGAGACTCAGAAATTGTAAACAAAGACTTTCTGGTAATTTTTCCCCCCACAAAACATGCGACTTAAGATGGTCACACGGTAGGGGGTCTACTGTATGCTCTGTATTCTCATCAAACACAAGTTGATGGCCTGATTCGTTTTTCATTAAATAAAGATTTACTAATGGCTCACTGTGACTCCCAGCCTCCCCCAACAAGACTGGAAGTAAAAAAAAAAAAAATGGGGCGCCTGGGTGGCTCAGTCAGTTAAGTGTCAGACTCTTTTTTTTTTTAAGATTTTATTTTTTTATTTGAGAGAAAGAGAGGCAGCAAGAGAGGGAACACAAGCAGGGGGAGTGGGAGAGGCAGAAGCAGGCTTCCCGCTGAGCAGGGAGCCCCATGCGGGGCTCGATCCCCAGAACACTGGGATCATGACCCGAGTGGAAGGCAGATGCTTAACGACTGAGCCACCCAGGCGCCCCAAGTGTCAGACTCTTGATCTCAGTTCAGTCTTGATCTCAAGGTTGCAAGGCCACTTCCAGCATTGGGCTCCACGCTCCAGGTAGAGATAAATAAATAAATAAATAAATAAGACCGGAAGTTCTCTAGAGCAGCGAGAGTGTCCTTTATAACTAGCACCTAACCATGAATTGGATGCTACAATATGAAGTGAGCCTTTAGTGAGAATGGGAGAAACAAAGATTCTCATCCATTAAGGGGTAGGGGGAGGATGGGGTAAATTGATGGGGCAAGAGGGAGGGCAACTTCGCAATATCCTTCAAAACTGTATCAATAATTTCACTTCTGAAACATAAAGTTTCATACATACATGTCTATATGCATCCTATGGATACACCCATACGTGTGTGAAATGCCATGTGCCCAAGCCTACTCATTTAGCAACTATTTGGAAAAGTCTAAATGTTCATCAGTAGGAATTGATTGAATAAATTATGGAACAGCCATAGAGTGGGATACTGTGCAACTGTAAAAAAGAATGAAAAAGTTTTTAAGTAGAGGTTGTAAAGTTTTGGTTAAAAGTAAATATTCTGGAGTCAGGTGCTTGGTTCCAAGCACCTGGCTCCCCCAATTAATAGGTGTGTGACTTTTAATTAAGCATTTACCTTCTTAGGTTTCAATTTTCTCCCCTATAAAATGAGGGTCATAGAGGAGCCTGGCTGGCCCAGTCAGGAGAGCATGAGACTCTTGATCTTGGGGTCATGAGTTTGAGCCCCACCTTGGGTGTAGAGATTACTAAATAAATAAACTTAAAAAATATTTAAACTGAGGGTTATGAAAATTATAATGGCATCTACCTCATAGGATTGTTCTGAAGATTAAATAAGTTAATGAATATACAGTGTTTACAGTGTTGTTACATAAGGTGTGAGAACCACAGTATATTCAGTGATCAAAGCAAGGGGCAGAACAGTAGGCAGAGTAGGCTACCATTTGTATAAAAAACTAGAAATAAAGACAGCGTATACCTAGGTCCTTACATTTGTATAGAACACCTTTGGATAGATATAAAGGGAACTTTGACATTAATTGCTTTTAGAGGGGGAACTTGGTATTTGGAAGAAAGATTGAAAGAAGAGTTTTCACTGTATGCTCTTTTTTAAAAAGATTTATTTATTTATTTATTTATTTATTTATTTATTTTAGAGAGAAAGAGAGAAAGCTTGAGCAGGGGGAGGGGCCGAGGGAGAGGGAGAGAGAGAATCCTCAAGCAGTCTCTACATAAGTGTGGAGCCCGACGTGGGGCTCAATCCAGGACCCTGAGATCATGACCTGAGCCAAAATCAAGAGTCGGACACTTAAGTGAGCCACCAGTCACCCCTCACTGTATTCTCTCTTATACCTCTGGATTTTAAGCCATCAGAATTATTACCTAGCTCAACAAGAAATTAATTTAAAATTACACACAAACTCACACACAGAATTATCTCCTATAGTTTTTAAAAATTGGGGTGAAAGTCACATGACATAAAATTAATCATTTTAAAGTGAACAATTAAAACATATTTGATTTTAATTTAAAAGCAAGAGCCTTTTATAAGACATTGTCATTTTCTGTCTCTGCTTGTCTTGGCATTAGTTCCCAAATCAAGCCATCCATCAAGGTCTAACCCCAATGTCACCACCTCTTTGACATCTTCCTTAGAGACTGTTGGAACTAGTCTAGAGATCTTCTGAATCCCTAAGCATCCAGTATCTGAATGCTGCACTGGCCCATGAACTTGAATATGTCTTGGAATCATAGCAAAAGGGCCTCCTCACCTTTGTCCTCTCTCCTAGAGCTATCCTGGGAGCTTCTCACAGTCAGAAGAGGCCCCCCTGCACATCTCGGCATTCCCTACAGTGCTATCCTTGGTGCTTTGAAGATAGTTATCAGATGGATGGAAAGCCTTTAGAACCTGCCTGAGCAACTGAGCATTCCTGAACCCTGGGGTCTCTGGGACAAGGAAACTGTGCCCTCTACAGGACTATCTAGGAAGTGCTGAGCAAGGACAGTATAGGTCTCCCACATTACCCCAAAGTTCCTGTTACAACACTCGTTTATGAAGGACCTCCATCAGTACCTGTTTTTGCTAATGAAAAAAAAATCCGAAGACAATTTTTGCTTTTACAAAATGGTAATTGCTTCTTTGTTTACACCATTTTGGCTTAGAATAGGTTTCATAGGAATGCTTTACTTTCCAACACACAGGACAGGCGGGGGTGTTCCCTCAGCTCGGGCTTGGGATCAAGGAAAATGATAAAGGAGGAGGAGGCTGGGCCCGTTCCTTCTCTGTCCTCCTTCACCAGGCCTCCTCTGGGCCCTCCTTGGGTCCCCAAGCCCCGGCAGCATGCAGTAGAAACTGTGCTTGTGTCCGCAGCTGGGCCACCCCTGGAGACTGTAGCACTGCTCCCAGAAGAAAAATTCATTTTCAGGAGTGGGGGTGGGGGTGTCTCCAGGCGCAGAGAAGTGAAACAACTGTCCTGAGATTGCACTGATCCGTGCCACCCTGGGACTTAACTTCTGTAACTCAATCTTCTTCCTGAACATGAATTCTAAGGCAGAGGCTCTAACACAGGCAACGTAATCGGGTTATTTCTAAGCTTTATCTTTGTCACGTCAAGTCTTCTAAGTCAGTCACAGTCCATTCCAGAGCTCCCTTCTGCGAGTCTTCCCCCACTCCCTGGCCTGACTTAAAGGATGCACAGAGCCCCAGCAAGGCCGGGGTGGGGCAGGGTGGGTGGCCCATCTCCCTGACTCAGGCCCATTAGGTGTCCTGTGTGTTCCTGGGCAGGGAAGGCGCCTGGTTCCAAGCGTGCAGACTTGGGCCTGCGATCGCTCGGTCTTCCCCGTGTGCAGCTGGCTGATGTGGCGATTCCGTAGAGCTGCAGCTCAGTCCTCATCCCTGGGGAGGCTTTGTGCCCTCTCTGTGAATGGCTGTGCCCATTCCCTCTGTGAGGCAGCCTCCCAGGAACACCTTGGCTCTCCCTCCTAATTACTTTCTGGGTCTCACTTGGGGGCTACCGAATACTCTGGATCATTTCCAAAACCCTTGGGAGACACAGAAGAGTCAAGGGGCTTTTGCAAGGTCTTTAGCGCCTGGAAAGTCCACGCCACAATTTCAACTCCTCTGTGCCTGGAGGCGGTGGAGGAGAGATGGTCTGCAGGGCCATGGCCCTCCGGAAGTCCTCTGTGGGGGTGCCAGGCTCAGGCCGGCTCTTCCCTTCTCTCGGTTTCCCTAAGTGATGGGGTAACTGTGGGGCAGGGTAAGTGCAGGGACACTACCTGCTTCTTGCTCTGCTCTTTCTCTCCCAGGCTAGCTCTCTCCCCAGCTCGGAGCCCAGGGCAGGGTGTGTGTGTGTGTGTGTGTGTGTGTGTGTGTGTGTGTGTGTGTGTGTCTGTCTGTCTGGAGTAGGTGGGAGGAAGCAGCCGGCAGAAAAACCTGTTACTTTGTTTGGCTCTCCATTTCAAATTTCTCTTGACTCATTCCAGGATGATAGAAGTCAAGATCTTTTGGGTTCTGATACAAACATGATCTCCAGGAAAGAGGAACGAAAAAACCTTGTTGATAACTCAAATTATTAAGATTGACGTGACTTCATGCTTTACGTGTTGTCCAGCTATGTGGAGGCTGCGTATCACAAAATAAAAATAAGGTATTATTCCTCCTTGAATTTTAACTGAGATCAGAGCATTACGTCCAGGTCTTACAATTTCTGGTGCTCCAGAGCTGGTTGGGAAAAATCGAGGGACCTGACATCCAGGCTGTTTAGGCTCTAGTTCGAAGGAAGATGACACTGAGAGAATCTTCTCTCCCTTCCCAGTTTTGTTCAGGGCTGTATCTGGTTTGAAATTCTGGAAGAAGGGTGGGAGGGCACCTCTTTTCCACAGAGTAAGGCCACTGGCGTTTGGAGCCTAATCATCTTAGAGGGAAGAAGGAAGCCATTGCTGTCACAGGAGCCAGGAGAACCTTCTCAAATAAAACAGGCTGCGCATGCCTCCCTGCTGGGATATTTGATCTTTGTTGAAAGTGCAGTCAAGCCTGTTTTGAGCTTGACTGACCCATTCCCGCTCACTGGAAACCTGAAAGCCTCATTGTTCAGGTAGAGTTGTAAAAGAACACAGAGGTCTTGAAAGGCCCGCTGTTTTTGGTCTGAAAAAGTTATCTGTCCCAAGGCAAAAATGTAATCAAAATTGTTTTTTAGAAATCCCTTTTGTCCAAAGGCAAAAAGAGAGTGTAAGGAATAGAAATGGCTGAGCCGCCAAGAAGCATCTCAGTATTTGTACAGAGTCACTTTCTGCTTGAGCTCTGTTAATGGTCGGCCATTTCCCTGTTCCCCTCCAGAACACTGGCGTCTATTCACCATTCATTCACCTGGTCTCTGGAACAGATCCCGAGGGCAGCCAAGTAAAGCACCAAGCCAGGCAATCGCAGACTTTGCAAACATCTTACACAGGTTTAAGAAATCTGAAAAGAAGTTTTGTGGCTCCGCTGAAATGGGGGGCCCAGAAAGAGGGAGGGAAGTCAACTCATTCTCCCCCCTCATTGGAGACAGCATCAGCTGAAGAGAAAATACTAAGAGGAACTCAATCTGAAATCACACAATGTTAGAGAAGCAACTGATTCCTTTTTTTCCCTTTTATTTCTTTTTCCTTTTTTCCTTTTTCTTTTTCAAGTAATCTCTACACCCATCAAGGGGCTCGAGCTCCCCACCGTGAGATCAAGAGTCTCAGGCTCCACTGACTGAGCCAGCCAGGCGCCCCAGATTCGTTTCTATAAGGAAGTTTCTCTGCTCTACTTTTCTCCTGGTCTCGTTTTGTGCCAGGGCAACACCGCCCCCATCCCCGAAGGAAAGGCTCTGTCCCTCTTGGTCAGAAAAGGAGCACCCCTCATGGGCCTATGAGGATGACCTCAGAGGGAGCAGGACGTGCACCCTGGGGAGAAGCGTGAGCCAGGGCTTTGCCCTGAGGTCACAGTGCTGGTTCCAAGACGGGCAGTGGTGGAAGATGAGGCTGGAAGGACAGGCTGGAGCTACAGTTTAGGGGCCCCTGAATGCCAGGCTAAGGATTTTGAAATTTATCCTTAGGGACGTGGAGCTATTGAAGACTTTTTACACCACTTTCTTCTTTTTAAAGAATTATTATGGGGACACCTGGGTGGCTCAGTTAAGCATCTCTTCTGCCTTCGGCTCAGGTCATGATCCCAGGGTCCTAGGACCGAGTCCCACATGGGGCTTCTTGCTCAGTGGGGAGCCTGCTTCTCCCTCTGCCTCCTCTGCCTGCCGCTCCCCCTGTTTGTGCTCTCTCTCTAATAAATAAAATCTTTAAAAAAAATTGCCCACTCATGTACATTGCTCATTTACACTTTCAAACAATGAAATTTATCTTATTATGTATTACCAAAGTTTTCCATGTTCATTGTCAAATCATCTCCATCTGTTGAAAAAGTCATCGAGGATCTCGTAGCATGGAGATAAGCAGTGGTAGCAGTTTAGAGCTGGAGCCTACACAGGTAGATGCAGGCACTGCAGAGGAGGACTCTCACAGATACTGGTTTTAAGAGATTATTTGTGGCCATCTCAGCATGCCAGTAAATACCTAGCTACACCATTATATGTAACGATCCACTATGTGGCTGTTCCATTTGTTAGGTTCTTGACCATTTAGGTAACATAATAAAAATCTTTATGCCTGTGTCCAATTCTTTCCTTAGTGGAATCAGCCCAGTTATTTGTCTTTAAATTTTATTCTGGGATACAGGAATTTTATATTTTTGTAGTAAAATTCATATGTTGATTGATTTTCATAAATTGAACCAGATATTCCCAAGATAAACTCCACTTGGTTGTGGTATATTATTCTTTTTAAAAAAATATTTTATTTATTTATTTGACAGAGAGCACAAGTGGGGGAGAAAGGCAGAGGGAGAAGCAGACTCCCCACTGAGCAGGGAGCCTGATGCGGGGCTCCATGGATCCCAGGACCCAGGATCATAACCCCATTGGAAGGCAGACGGCACACACAAGTGGGGGGAGGGGCAGAGGAAGAGGAAGAAGCAGGCTCCCTGCTGAGCAACGAATCTGATGTGGGGCTTGATCCCACATCACATGACCTGAGCTGAAGACAGATGCTAAACCGAGGAGCCAACCAGGTGCCCTGTGGTATATCATTCTTCCTTCCTTTCTTCTTTTTTTTTTTTTCAAGTAGGCTCCATGCCCAGCATGAAGCCCAACGTGGGGCTTGAACTTATGACCCTGAGATCAAGACCTGAGCTGAGGTCAAGAGCAAGGTGTTTAACTGACTGAGCCACCTAGGAGTCCCTATATTATTTTTTATATATATTGCTGGATATGATTTGATAAATCTCTCATTAAGGGTTCTTCCCTCTAACTTCATAGGTACGTTGGTCTGAGCTTTGTTTTTCTTTCTTTTTTTAAAAAATAAGTTCTATACCCAATGTGGCTTGAACTCACGACCCTGAGATCAGGAGTCACACATTCTACCAACTGAGCCAGCCGGGCAGCCTGGGTTTTCTTTGAGCTGTTTTTATTGGTTTTGAATCATGGTAATGTTGGCCTCATAAAGTAAGTTGAGGTTGAGCCCCAGAAAAAAATTATTATGAAGTTATTCATAAATAACTTTATGGATCGATTACCCTAGCTCCTCCCACTCCCCAATCTGTCCAGTGTGTTCCAGTTACCCAGGACTCCCCTTCTCAATCCTCTGGCCAGAAATCTGGGGCTCTAATTACTACTACCTGCTACACACTTCTATAGCTGTACTCATGTCTGTGGCTAAGCAGTGAGTTTACCTCTGGAAGGTGGAAATACGGCAAATTGTTAAGTTTGATGATATTTCAATACTTGTCTTCTCCAATATTCTTGTCACTAATTATGTTTCGGAGTCCTCAAATTGCTGTTCTATGTATTTTCTCCAGACTTTATATAATTGCATTCAGAGGGAGAGACAGGGAGGAGGGTGCTTACTTCATCTTACTGGGAACTGGGACTCATAAATTTGGTTTCAATTAATAATTTAGTTGCAGCTGCCTTTCCACTTTACCATATACTAAGTCCTCTCCTTTTCATCTCTTTTGTTGTACACTAAATTTCAGAAAAAGAAAAAATTTAATGACTCATATAATTAAGAATTTTGCCATCTACAAAATCTCTTTTCCCTTTGAGCCCATCTTTGTTTCCCTTCAACTCCCACAGCCTTCTACCTCCTTCAGTAAGTCCAACCGAAAAACAGGAAGACAGAAAGGCTGCTCCAATGTTACTATGAGATTTTCAGGAACCTTCAGGAACCCTTTAAAATAAAGGGTTCCCCATGGGGTGCCTGGGTGGCACAGCGGTTAAGCATCTGCCTTCGGCTCAGGGCGTGATCCTTGCGTTGTGGGATCGAGCCCCACATCAGGCTCCTCCGCTCTGAGCCTGCTTCTTTCTCTCCCACTCCCCCTGCTTGTGTTCCCTCTCTTGCTGGCTGTCTCTATCTCTGTCGAATAAATAAATAAAATCTAAAAAAAATAAAAAAATAAAAAATAAAATAAAGGGTTCCCTTATGGCTGTAGTTTGCTTAAATTTCAGGCCTCTTTCCTGACAGTTCTGAAACAATTAATGAAGGAAGTGCATTGAAGGTTTCCTTTATGACTGTCCTTTAGATTTTACTGTTTAAAGTCATCTCTATACCCAACATGGGGCTCAAACTCACAACCCTGAGATCAAGAGTTGCATGCTCCACCAACTGAGTCAGACAGATGCCCCGAGGACTGTCCTTTATGTTAAGTGTGGGTGTCATCGAGTAACGTAGTGTATAGGAGAGAAACACATGATCACGGAATTGAAGAATTTTGGAACTGAAGGTGATTTTGGAGACAGTGGCTCAGTTTAAGGGATGTGTTTACACACTAAAATTTGGGAGAGTCTATAGGTAAAATGGCTGGGGGGTCTCTGATGTCATAAAATCAAATGCACATAGGCAAAACAGGGAATGGTAGAGGCTGTGAATAACTTTCCAGAAAAGATTTTGTCTTAAATTTATCCTCTGGAAGGAATGGCCATTAGTCTTAGCTTTAGCTAATTGTTAATGCACAAGAACACATGTACCCTGTCATCAGATCTTCCAATTTTTCAAGAGGAATCAAGTTGGGATTTTTGGTGAAATCTTTAATATTGGCTGTTTTAAACAGTGTTTGGGCCAAATAAGACACAGCTATATCCTGGATCTAGTACATAAGATATGATCTCTGGCTCAGGTAAAGGTGGAAATGCAGAGCAAAGTAGATGGAATTCCCTCTTTTTCTAGAATTATTAACCATTGACCTTTGAAAAAGATGTAGCTTTTAAGTTCCTTAGAATGAAGAGGGGAAAGGGGGCTGATGAGTAGGCGTTGGGAGTAGACCAAAATTGGGTTACTTAAAATCTATTTGTACACCATGTGTTAAGCATTAAAATTCTACAGAAAGAGGCTTGGATGCAGGACACATCTATGGGCGGTTAGGGTTAGGGTTGAATGCTTGGTTTTGAAATCAACAGTACTCTCCAAGTACGTAGCTCTCTGATGATATGACCCAGTTCAAGAGATTGTAGCGTTCAAATGATCTTTTATTACAGAAAGGGCTAATTACTTAAGCTCAAGCCCTAGTTTACACGTGTGTAATACTGAACACATAGCAGTGTTGTGAGGATGAAATAATATATAACGTTCAGCACAGTGATATGGAGTTGCTTGAAGGTATTTTGAGCAGGAGTGACATAATCAAACAGATGCGTTAGGAGGAATAATCTGGGGGTTGTTGGCTGAGAGACTGGAGGCAGAAAGAAAAAAAGCAAGATTGGGGTTTAGATAAAGGCAGGATTTGGAAATAATTTTAACAAACAGAATATTTAAAACTTGGAAGATGAATGAGATCATCAATAGCATGTATATATACCGAAAATGCTGATGACAGAACCATGGATGACAGAAGCAGCAGCACAGAAGGAATGTTTGGAGAGACAGGAGGAAAAAAAACAAAACAAAACAACCCAGGAATTTCAGTGCCATGGATAACAAGGGAAATGTTAACACATTATGTAGCAAAACCAGCATCCATTTTGCCAAATCTTCTTTATGCCTGCATTTTGGCTGCCATGAAATAATTATCGACTTTGAGGCAACTGGCTATCTATTCAAATGATCTTTACCACGTCCATGGACTAACAATATAAAGGCATTCTTCTTATTGTGCTTTGCTTTATTGCCCTTCACAGATGCTGCATTTTTTAAATAAATTGATGGTTTGTGGCAACTTTGCATCAAGCAGCTCTATCAGTATCGTTTTTCTGACAGCACTTGCTCACTTAGTGTCTCTAAATCACATTTTGGTAATTCTCAAAATATTTCAAACTGTTTCATTAGTAAAATTGTTATGGTAATCTGTCATCAGTGATTATGACTCTGAAAGCTCAGATGATGGTTAACATTTTTTAGCTTTAAAAAAATTTTTAAGTTTTAAAATTTATTTTTATTTATTTGACACAGAGAGAGAGAGAGACAAGAGAGGAAACACAAGCAGGGGGAGTGGGAGAGGGAGAGAGGCAGGCTGCCAGCTGAGCAGGGAGCCCAATGTGGGGCTTGATGCAGGGCTCCATCCCAGAACCCTGGGATCATGATTTGATCTGAAGGCAGACGTTTAACGACTGAGCCATCAAGGCGCCCCCTAAAATTTATTTAAAAAAACTTTTTACTTTTTAAAGTTGTGTACATTGCTTTTTAAAAGACATAGTGGTAGGGACGCCTGAGTGGCTCAGTCGGTTAAGCGTCTGCTTCAGCTCAGGTCATGATCCCGGAGTGCCGGGATCCAGCCCTGGCATCGAGACCGCATGGACCTCCTGCAAGTGCAGAGCCTTCTTCTCCCCCTGCTCCGCACCCTGCTCGTGCTCTCTCAAATAAATAAAATCTTTAAAAAAAAAATAGACAAATGTAACTTATATATATATGGGGAAACCACTTTACAGTGACATTTACTGTATTGTGGTGGTCTGGAACTGAAACTCCAAGTACCTTCAAGGTATGCCTGGTAATCACATCTTTTTCTTTCTTTTTTTTTTTTTTAAAGATTTTATTTATTTGACAGAGACAGACACAGCGAGAGAGGGAACACAAGCAGGGGGAGTGGGAGAGGAAGAAGCAGGCTCATAGCGGAGGAGCCTGATGTGGGGCTCGATCCCATAACACCGGGATCACGCCCTAAGCTGAAGGAAGACGCTTAACAACTGAGCCACCCAGGTGCCCCTGGTAATCAGATCTTAAACTTGGAAAAGATCTGATTATCTTATATACTTTCATACCTAATGCCAGGACCATTAACCAAAATCTTTTTTTTGTTTTTTTTGAAGATTTTATTTATTTGACAGAGATAGAGACAGCCAGCGAGAGAGGGAACACAAGCGGGGGGAGTGGGAGAGGAAGAAGCAGGCTCATAGCGGAGAAGCCTGATGTGGGGCTCGATCCCATAATGCCGGGATCATGCCCTAAGCCAAAGGCAGATGCTTAACCGCTGTGCCACCAAGGCGCCCCCCCCATTAACCAAAATCTTAAACAGGTGGTTATAATTTTGAACATGGGCGACAACTTTACAGATGACCTCTATTTTACTGTTGCAGTTAACATTTTCAAAAAGCAATTTGATTTTTTTTCTATAGCTTTTCATATTTGAAAATACTTAAAATCCTTTCTCACCCCCACATCATCTGTAGTCCCTCCTGCTCTGTGGTTCCAATTACACAGCTTAGTTTCAAATTCACTACCTTGGTCAAAGTATCACTTAAAATAAGAATGCCCAGAGGGGCACCTGGCTGGCTCAGTCAGTAGAGCATGTGACTCTTGATCTCAGGGTTGAATTAAAGCCCCACTATGGGCATAAAACTTATTTAAAAAAAAAAATGCCCACGGGGTGCCTGGGTGGCACAGCGGTTAAGCGTCTGCCTTCCGCTCAGGGCGTGATCCCAGCGTTATGGGATCNGTCCCTCCTGCTCTGTGGTTCCAATTACACAGCTTAGTTTCAAATTCACTACCTTGGTCAAAGTATCACTTAAAATAAGAATGCCCAGAGGGGCACCTGGCTGGCTCAGTCAGTAGAGCATGTGACTCTTGATCTCAGGGTTGAATTAAAGCCCCACTATGGGCATAAAACTTATTTAAAAAAAAAAATGCCCATAACTGAACACTATGGCTCTAGATATGGTGTGACCAATGCCAAGGATATGTATCTCTCATTTTGGGTATCAGATAAAGGACAGAGGTAGCTCCTTCTGGGTGAAGTTTCAATGCTAGCTCACTAAAATAAGTTGTGATTGGTAATGTAGGTTTGAACTTACCTCCAAACCCCTACCTTATGCATTAACATTTTAAAACATTTTTTAAGTAATCTCTGTACCCAACATGGGACTCAAAACTCACAACCCTGAGATCAAGAGTCACATGCCAGGTGCCCCAGGGCTTCTGTTTTTATCTACATTACAAAGCACACCAAATTGCACTGAAATGCAGCATGCTTATTTTAGGTAGCTCATAGAAAGCTCGTTGGAAATTACAAGACCCTGGAATTTTTCTCATCAGGAGGAATCTGTCATACTGCATTATCCTGTATTTCTTTAACATAAGGCTCCATTGATCCAAGCCCTAGGTATGTGCTGTTTTCCCTAAATAGGGTTAGGGTTAGGATTTCTGAACTCATTTTAAGAGTGATTAAGCTAATGGAGATCAACTTAATTGCCTTTTCATACTTTGATTCAAGAAGCATTCATATTGTTACTGAACTGATTAAACAGTCCTTTTCAACTTGAAGACCCTATTTCGGTATTACTGGAACTAATACCAGGTATTACTTGGAACTATTTTAAGAGAAGATGAATATAGTAGCTTTGTATTTAACATACCAGTTTTTTCTCAAAAATATTATTCAAGCTTTAAGTTGGTTACTGTTTTCTTTCAGATTTTATTTTATAGCTAATATTATCACACTAAACAAGATAAAGGGAGACTAAAACTACCTAGACTACAGTTAATCAGTAAAATTGCTTAGGGAACAGGGATATTATGATTTGCTAAATATCTTAATTAACTTAATTCTATATATATTGTGCGGCTGATAATAAAATACCTTCCATACTAAATTTAAAATATAGTTTTGCAGGGTGCCTGGCGGGCTCAGTCAGGAGAGGAGACTCTTGATCTGAGGGTCATGAGTTCAAGCCCCACCCTGGGCATAGAGCTTACTTAAGAAATAGATATATAAACAATAGAGTACATCATGGTCACTTCTATAAAGCATGTTTTTTCAAACATGATCAATGTACCACTCTTATCAGAACCACCTATACTTAAAAGAAAAAACATCTAATTTGAAACGATTCTATAGTGCTTGTTAAAACTGCAATTTCCTGAAGCACCTGGGTGGCTCAGTTAAGTGTCCGACTCTTGGTTTTGGCTCAGGTTGAAATCTCGGGGTCATAGTTTCAAGTCCCAAGTTGGGCTCTGTGCTCAGCAGAGTCTGCTAGAGATTTTCTCCCTTTCCCTCTGCCCTCCTACCCCACTCACGGACACACTCTAATAAATAAAATTAAAAAAACACAAAAAACAATCTCCCTATGTGTACTGATACGGAACAACCTCCAGGGCTCCAAGATATTAAATGAAAGGCAGGTATAGAACATAAACAGTACGCAGTCATTTTAAAAGAACAAACGGGTGCACATGTTCACGCACGCGCACAGACCATGATACATAGATTAATACTGACTACCTCTGGGAAGGGGCAATGTAAGAAGATGACATTTATGCCATATACTTCTTTACACCTTTTAAATTTTAAACGTGTATGAACCATCCACTCAAACAACATTCTTAGGCTTATTCTGGTCCTCCACAAGTTTTGGAATTAGGGCTTAAAAACCTTCATTTTTATGTTCCCCAGACAGCTCTCATGAACAGTCAAAATTTGAGACCTTGGGGCGCCTGGGTAGCGCAGTCGTTAAGCGTCTGCCTTCGGCTCAGGGCGTGATCTCGGCGTTCCGGGATCGAATCCCACATCGGGCTCCTCCGTTGGGAGCCTGCTTCTTCCTCTCCCACTCCCCCTGCTGTGTTCCCTCTCTCACTGGCTGTCTCTCTGTCACATAAATAAATAAAATCTTTAAAAAAAATTTTTTTGAGACCAATGCTATGGATATTATCATTCCTAGGATACTATAGAACTTGCCCTTTTTATTGGGAAAAATCTTCAAAAATTAGATAGCTCTGTCAAATTCAGTATAAAAAGTAGTGGATCCGTTAAAGCAACTGCTTATAACTCTAATTCATAACATACATTGACAACTAACAGGATGACCAGGCAAGACAAAAAATTTTTTTAAGAAGCAGGAAAAAATTATTTAAAATACCTGACTTTAAAAAACCAGAGATCTTTTGCTGTGGTGTTCATTTAATTCTGCATTTTTAATTCTAACTCAACCGAAAAAGCAGAAGAAAACGTAGTGGTGAAGAAAAATAAAATTCTAATTGGAGTGCATTGTAAAATGCACATGTAAAATGCACATTGTAAAATGCACATGTAAAATGGGTGAAAGGAAATCAATTTGCTTTATTTGGGGTTATCATTAAATTACTCTAATATAAGAACAGGGAAAGCCAGCCTGAGATGTAGAGAACTGATAATTAGTTGCCAAAACAATTGGTTAAAGAATGTATTAGCAGGACAATGCCCAATAGTTTTTTTTTTTAAAGGTTATTTTATCTTTGTGAGAAAGAGAGAGAGAGAGAGAAAGGGCACAAGAGCCCACAAGCAGAGGGAGGGGCTGAGGGAGAAGCAGACTTTCCACTGATGAGGGAGCCGGACGTAGGGCTCTACCCCAGGACCCCGGGATCATGACCTGAGCCAAAGGCAGATGTTTAAGTGACTGAGCCACCCAGGTGCCCTTCCCCCAATACTTCTTTTAAGTTTATAGTTTTCTTTAGAAATTGTCAAAGCAGAGGCTCCTTGGTGGTACAGTCCGTTAAGTGTCTGACATTTGGTTTGGCTCAGGTTGTGATTTGAGGATCTCAGGATTATGGGACTGAGCCTCAAGTCAGGCTGCACACTCAGTGCAGTCTGCTGGAGAAGTCTCTCTCCCTCTTCCTTGGCCCCTACTCCCTGCTTGCTCTTTCTCTAAAATAATCTTTTTAAAAAATGTCAAAGCAACAGATACAATGAATCCAAGTTATTTCATACAAGATGGTTAATGTGGGTCTAGCCACAACAATGAAAATAATTAAGTCGTGCAAAAAAATTAGTACTGAAACAATTATTTTTATAAAAAATTTAAATGGCACCAACTGTGTATCTGGACGAAGACACCCAAAACAAATGCAAAATTTTGAAACAGGCTGAAAACATGTTTAGAACATAACTGTAAGATGAATGGAGCAGCCTGGGAAAGTGCAGAGCATGAATTTTGAAACCTGACTCAATCCTGTCACATTAAGCTGATTTGTGATCTTGTTAGTTAGCCACTCTGGGCTTCAGTTTTCTCTGAAAAATAAGAAATATAGCACCGTCACTCACTGTTTAAGATGGGAAAACATATGAAATGACATAGCATGGTATGTCATTGGTGTGTGATGTTAAGTTCTTGCCTTCTTAAAGAGAACAGTGAGAAACAAAATTCAAAAATTTTACTGGGCAAAACTAATTATTCAAAAGAGTAAAACGAAACCCAGAAACACTTAAAAAACAAAAAATGGGGGTGGGGGTGAAAAAGGCTTGCCCATATTACATCGATAGTATGTGACATACTTGGGAGAAAAGCCCAAGTCTCCTTTTCCAGTTCTTCAGTGGTTGTCTCCTACAGTTTCCTGGTCTTCTAAGGGTCCAGGGAAAGATTCTAACTCCAGAAAGACACTGAGCCAATGTACTACTGAATTAGATTTTTCTGGAAATTATGTGCTGAGGCAACAAGTAGTTGTCAGGAATAATAAGATGTAAGTACCCAATAAACTTGAATATGGTTTTACCGAAGCGTAAGTCATTTCAAAGCAAAAGCAGTTTACGAGTCAATTCTAACATATAATACATTTAAGTCATTATGTGAATTTAAGTTTTTATTTGTGTATTTCACTGTAGTGCTGTGACAACAAAATGACATCTGTGTACCAGAGCATACATACATCAACAGTAAGATGTAACTTCTCATTACATCACTGCTAGAATATTTAGCTTTTTGCAGGACACATAAGCATGTAAGATGGCCACACCAAATAATTTTCTGGGTTTTTTTTCCTTAGATAACCTTAATTTTTTATCAGTAATACTTTATCAACCTCACTGTTAAGAGACCTGTAAATTATATGGGTGATGGGGTATGAGGGCAGGGGGGAGGAATCATTCAACTGTGTTATACTGTAATAGTTTGCTAGAGTAATCTCACACACACCAATAAGGAACTGTCATCATAATTAAGGGCTAGTTACTGTTGTTAGTTGCACAATGATAAAGTTCTTTTGAAAATATTGGTTAGCCCACTTATATATGAAAAATGCCCTTTCCACTTATGCAGGAGAAAAAAATATTCAGAAAGTTATTTTTGGCCTTGCTATGTCAAAAAGTCAACTGTACAAAGATCTACGTGTCAAACCTAAAATTATAATTTTAAAAGTCTATTAAAAACAAAAATGTCATGCATTTTTATTATCAATTATGCAGAGGCTTTAAAACTGTTGCAAGACCATATAGTATATATTAGCTTTTATACTGCTAATGCACAACTAACAGCAAACTTGATTAGATTAACAGAAATCTGTCTTAATTACACCTTTATATATCACACTAGAGACAAATGCCACAAGATCTGCAGAAACATTCAGTTCTGAGCACTTAAATGGCAGGATAACTTTTTGTGTTGTAATCCATCACATACAGAATAACAAAACAAAAGGAAAAAATTCTGCAGTTTCACGTTACAAAAAAACGTACTGCTGTATAATATTAAGAAGGGGTAAAAGATATCATCTATAACACAAAGTAACAACTAGTGTCAAAGAGCAAACAAAACTCCTAAATAAAAATATCAAAATACACATAGTAACTGAAGCACAAATACTGCATTAAATACAGTAAAGATTTAATAAGACTAGTTAATAAAAGACACAAAAATAGGGGGAGCTAGGGCAACCAGTAAATAAAACCAAAATAATGGGGAAAACATCTTAAGCATTGTTTTTCCCCTAGTTGGAGCACAATTTTTTTTTTTTTGGGTGTCTTTCCATTCATATAATACCTAACACTGTACATTAAGATATTAACGTCACAGAAAAACTTGGTTCTTCCATGAAATTCTTTAAATTCTTGATAAATTTTTCAAAGTAGACATTATTATGAATGAAAAACAACCAACAAATGGGCACCTGTTGTCTTTAACACTGCAGATTTACAGGAACTTTTTAAAAGTTATCATAATCTTTTTTGTCTTTTTTCCCCTCAGCTTCAAATCCATCAACTCCATCGCTATCCCTTCTTCGTTTCCTGTTGTTGTGGATGTTAAAACGTTGGCTCATTTGGGGTAATGGATCCATGCCTAGAACTTTGTGTATCTGGCGGAATGCAAGGAGTCTCAATGCAAACTGCAACAAAAAGAGCCAGAATTCAGAGTTAATTTTAAGAACCAAAATATTAATTAACTAGGTTTATAGTTCCATATAACAGTATAAAAAAGCATATTTAATGAAATAAACACCTTGAATAATTTTGTCTCACAACCGAAATACTCCATATGTTCTAGTGTTTACATTTTCAGGCTTTTCTGTATGCATGCTGTTTTGCTTTTTATTTTTATTTTATTTTATTTTTTTTTAAGATTTTTTATTTATTTATAAGACAGAGATAGAGACAGCCAGCGAGAGAGGGAACACAAGCAGGGGGAGTGGGAGAGGAAGAAGCAGGCTCATAGCAGAGGAGCCTGACGTGGGGCTCGATCCCATAACGCCAGGATCACGCCCTGAGCCGAAGGCAGACGCTTAACCGCTCTGCCACCCAGGCGCCCCTGTTTTGCTTTTTAAAACATAAATTAAGAGGTGCCTGGGTGGCTCAGTCAGTTAAGTGTCTGACTTGGTTTCCACTCAAGTCATGATCTCAGGGTCATGAGATCAAGCCCCAACTCAGGCTCTGCACTGGGCATGGAGCCTGCTGATTCTCTCTCACCTGCTCCCTCTACCCCTCCCTGCCCTGCTCGCAAACACTTGCATTCTCTTTCTCTCTCTCTCAAAAAAGAAAAAAGACATAAGTTAAGAAAGAAATCTTAAAAATTCAGCATTATGTTCATTTAAAAAAATGAAATTCAAACAATACACAGCAAAAGGAATGTAAATCTCATTGAGTAAATCCCTCTTTGGTTTCTACTCATGTATTTCCCCATTTTTCCTGTGGATGCCCACGTGTATAGGCTGCACACATGCACACACACTTCCCCAGGTTTACAAAAAACGGTCACATTTCTTCAACTTGTGACTTCATGAACTAAAAAGAAAATTTTCACTACATGGCTATGTACGTGCAGGTATGTGTTAGGCATCAATGTCACAAGATTTCATAAGACANGGGTCACATTTCTTCAACTTGTGACTTCATGAACTAAAAAATTTTCACTACATGGCTATGTACGTGCAGGTATGTGTTAGGCATCAATGTCACAAGATTTCATAAGACATAATCTATTCCTCAAATTAATTCAAGGAGATGTAGTCNATAATCTATTCCTCAAATTAATTCAAGGAGATGTAGTCGTTTGATTATACGGCAAATTTCACTATATGGTTATAACCTTTAATGTAAATGTTTAGATTATTTTTTGAGATATAATTAACATATTCTAAGAGTCACCCTTTTAAAGTGTACAATTCAGTGTTTTTTAGTATACTTACAAAGTTAAAGTTGTTGAACCATAACCACTCTCTAATTTCGACATTTTCACACACCTCCACCCCCACAACCCCATAACCCAATGTTAGTCATTCCTCAACCCCTCCATCCCTAGGTCATGATAACCACTAATCTATTTTTCTATTTCTACAAGATTTGCACACTGTGGACATTTCATATAACACATGGCTTTCTGTGTCTGGCTTCTTTCACTTAACAAAGTGGCTGCTATTGAGACTATTTTTTAAAAAAAGATTTTATTTATTTGAGAGAGAGAGAAATAGCGAGAGACAGCACAAAGGGGGGTGGAGAGGGACAACAGGCTCCCTGCTGAGCAGGGAGCATGACGCAGGGCTCGCTCCTAGGACCCTGGGATCATGACCTAAGCTAAAGGTAGAGGCCTAACTGACTGAGCCACCCAGGCGCCCCTATTTTTTTTTTTTTTGAGAGAGCGAGTGTGTGCATGGGGGGAGGAGGGCGGGGGGACCGAGGGTGAGGGAGAGCAAATCTTTTTTTTTCCTTTTTTCTTAAAGATTCTATGCATTTATTTGAGAGACAGAGACAGTGAGAGAGGGGACCCAAGCAGGGGGAGTGGGAGAGGGAGAAGCAGGCTCCCTGCTGAGTAGGGAGTCCAACTCGGGGCTTGATTCCAGGACCCTGGGACCATGACCTGAGCAGAAGGCAGGTGCCCAACCAACTGACACACCAAGGCGCCCTGGAAAGAGCAAATCTTAAGCAGGCTCCATGTCCATGGTGGAGCCCAACGCAGGGTTTGATCTCATGACACTGAGATCAGGAGGACCTGAGAGGAAATCAAGAGCCGGACATTTAACTGACTGAAGCACCTAGGTGCCCTGAGACTACTTTTAATACCTAATTATTTTCTTCAGCTGAGATTTAGTTGTTTGTTACAATTATCTGTGTAAGAATTTACTATTTTGGAACTTTCCTCGATTATACAATTCCAATTCCTTGGAACTTTGCCTCATATGTTAGCTTTTGAAATCCTCAAAGTCTCCAAATCATCTGTGTTAAGGACTTGATATAGCAACTATTTAGTCTGTAATTCCAGATTTTCTCGAGTACTGGGTGCTTCTCTACCTCATTTAAGCTTTAAGGCTGTTAACTTTCTGAAGTGAGAAAAAGGAATATTTATCATTATAGAATACTAATTCTTTATTGAGAGACTTAGAAAAAGATAAACAGAATAATGTTTTCTTCTGTATTCATGGAAAATATCCAAAGATACCTGGTATATAATAATGAATACTAATACATTTCTACCACAGGGATATTGCTGCTAATCATCAGCCTATTTTAACACTAGGAGTTTCTAAATGAAGGAATACGCCAGTAAGTAAAATTAAGGATCTGAGGCTAGGGTGAGCATCCCATAACCTCTTGTTCTGCATGTGGTTTGTATGTATTTATAACATTTAACAAGGGAGAATTCTGCCACATAATTGGCAATTATTTAGCAGCAAATGCAATTTGAGGATTGACACTGGAATAATTCTCAAAGGCATCTTGGAATTTTAAAATAACATCGAAGAAGGGGAGGGTTTACACCTATGGGAAGGCATCTGGATAAATGGACCAAGGCTTTATCTTGCAGAAGCATCTTGAAAGGATCACTGAAGAATAAGACTACAGAAATACAGAAAAATAAAGATAAGCATTATGGGGGTGGGGAGAGAAGAACAGACAGAGACCAAGGAAAGAAGAAAATTATTAACATGGGTGCTACAGGTCACCAAGAAATAAACTGAAATCAACATGGGTACAATTCATAGAGCTTATTCAGATTTTACCAGTTATATATGCACTTCTGGGTCTTTAGCTTTAATGAGATTTTGTCGTATGTGTAGCCTTGCATAGCCACATCACAATCAAGATATTAAACTGTACCATCACAAGACTCCCTTTTTAGCCACCATTAACAATCCCTACCCCCACCCCTAACTCCTAGGAACCACTACTGTTCTTCATCTCTATGTTATTTCATGAATATTACATAAATGGAATAATGCAGTTAACTCCTTCACTTTTAACAAGGACATTTGTCACTGCCTCCTAAAGCCAGACCACTTTCTTCAAGGTGACGTTAAAAAAAAATGCCTTTCGGGGCGCCTGGGTGGCACAGCGGTTAAGCGTCTGCCTTCGGCTCAGGGCGTGATCCCGGCGTTATGGCATCGAGCCCCACATCGGGCTCCTCTGCTATGAGCCTGCTTCTCCCTCTCCCACTCCCCCTGCTTGTGTTCCCCCTCTCTCTGGATGTCTCTATCTCTGTCAAATAAATAAATAAAATTAAAAAAAAAATGCCTTTCAAATGTGAATTCTATTAGTTTTCGAATGCTCTGCTCCTAATCCTAAATTTCCTTTCTCTTAGAATTTACAAATAATTCCTCCTTTAAGCACCAAGGAAGAAAGAAAGCCACTTAGGGTAACTATGTTCATCCCCAAAAATAAAACCTAAAGAAATACAAACAAAACTTGTCCAAAACACCTGAATTAGTAATCATATAAGTTATCCCTTAATATACTTTTGACATAACAATTTATTTTAATCTTGACATCTTCCAAATTATCGTTGCCAGAAGAGAGAACAAATCAAGAACTTTAAGTCCAATAACTTAATGTCTTAGAGTGAAATTATTACTGTTCACTGCTAGTTTCCTTTTTTCCCCTTAGTACATTTTTCGAATAAAAAAAGGAAAGCTATAGTTTTTAGACTGGGTTTTTTCATTCATTTATTAGGTTCATGTATCTTTTCTCTTCCATTAATCTTTTTTTTAAAGATTTTATTTATCTATTTTTATTTATATATTTTTTTGAAGATTTATTTATTTATTTGACAGAGAGAGAGAGAGAGAGAGAGAGAGACAGTCAGAGAGAGGGGGAACACAAGCAGGGGGAGTGGGAGAGGAAGAAGCAGGCTCCCAGGAGGAGCCTGATGTGGGGCTCGATCCCATAACGCCGGGATCATGCCCTGAGCCTAAGGCAGACGCTCAACGACTGAGCCACCCAGGTGCCCCCTCTTCCATTAATCTTTTTCCAATAAAATTCTTAACTGATAATGATGGTAATAAGCTAACATTTATTAAGATCCTTCCATATCCCAGATACTATTGACAAATTAACTCATTTATTCCTCCCAATAATCCTGCTTGAGACAGGATACTACTTTTATCCCTGTTTTATAGATGAGATGGCACAGCTGGTATTCAAACCCAGGGAGTCTTGACTCTAGAGCCCATCCTCCCACCCTCAAAAGATTTTATTTATGTGAGAGGGAGAATGCACGTGCAAACTTTCATGGAGCGGGGGGTGGTGGTGGTGGTAGAGGGGCACAGAGGGAGAGAAACTCAAGCAGACTCTCCACTGAGTGCAGAGCCTAACACAGGGCTGGATCCTGCAATCCATGAGATCATGACCTGAGCTAAAATCACCAGTCCAACATTTAACCAACTGAGCCACCCAGGTGCCCTGAGCCCACACTTTTAGTTAACTACACTAGGAGCCTTTCCAGTGGCAGGAGAGACTAAATTATAATAATAATTACCATAAACCACACAGCGTATCACTTCTTACAACCAGAGTACATAAACAGTTCCCATACCGATCCTGATATATAACCTAATACTCAGATTTAATAAGACACTGAAAATACAGTTCTATATTCATATAATACACTTACTTAAGACATACACATTATAGTTAAACTAATAGAATCTAAGATTATTTTACTGAAATCTAGTTTAAATTATATCCCCTCCAAGGGCTTACTTACTAAAGAAGAATAGAAATAAATACTATATAGTAACTTCACTCATTCACTCACTCACTCACTCATTCATTCATTCATTCAAAGATTTTATTTATTTGACAGACAGCCAGCAATTCATTCATTCAAAGATTTTATTTATTTGACAGACAGCCAGCAAGAGAGGGAACACAAGCAGGGGGAGTGGGAGAGGAAGAAGCAGGCCCTCAGCAGGGAGCCTGATCCCAGGACCCTGGGATCATGCCCTGAGCCGAAGGCAGACGCTTAACAACTGAGCCACCCAGGTGCCCCTATACAGTAACTTCTTTTAAAGGACAATTATAAAAAAACAAAACTTTAAGGGCAGTGAGCCAACAACAAAGCTCTGGGATTACAACACATTGGTACCTGTGCACTGGATGTGATGTCTTCACGCTGTTGGTCAGTCATTGTTGCCAAGGTATCGAATGGATCCTTCTCACAAGGATCCAGAAGTCCAGGACTACCTACAAGCAATCAATATATGGAGAAAAAGGCATTAGCATTAACCATTTGTAAAAGAAAGAGTTTTTATTCAACTATCAAACACACAAACATTAAGAACAAAGCAAAATTTACCTTTAAGAATAATCCCTGAAGAAATGCACTCAAAAACTCTTCTCAGTGCATCTCCAGGGCTCTGAGGACTAGAAGCACTACTGATTGCTTTCTCTACTAGTAACTCCATAGCCTAAAAATAAAAACATAAAAGATGTATTTAACAGCTTATAGACCAAAGGAATCATTCAAACACCAGAATGCCAAATTACTTATGAAGTCGGTTATTAAAAATTTTAAAAGACTGAAAACGTTACACAGATCACGAAACCAGAAAATGAATCACATATAAAAACAATCAAAATGAAATAAAACAAGTAATGAAAACAAAACTCATGAGGCAATACATAACTTACATTTAAAAAAGATACTGTAATTTATGCTTAATGAAGAAAAATGTAAAATAGAGTAACAGTGTTTTTGATTTTTAGTTTTAATTACTGCTGGTTTTTCCTACTAAAATGACAGTCCTTAAAATTCTTTTCTTCCCCCAAATATTTTATTTATCTGAGAGAGAGCACGCACAAGAGGGGAGAGGGGCAGTGGGAGAGGAAGAAGCAGACTCCCTGTTGAGCAGGGAGCCCCACTTGGGGCTAGATCTGAGGGATCACAACCGAGCCGAAGGCAGACACCCAAGTGACTGAGCCACCCGGGCACCTCAATCCTTAAAATTCTTCTTTTTTTTTTTTTAAAGATTTTATTTATTTATTTGTCAGAGAGAGAGAGAGAGAGAGGGAGAGAGCACAAGCAGGGAGAATGGCAGGCAGAGGGAGAAGCAGGCTCCCTGCTGAGCAAGGAGCCCGATGCAGGACTTGACCCCAGGCCCCTGGGATCATGTCCTGAGCTGAAGGCAGACGCAACCAACTGAGCCACCCAGGAGTCCCAGTCCTTAAAATTCTTTACATATTTAGAGGTTACATGTTCGTTCTTTAAACCTACAGTTAGGGGTGCCTGGGTGGCTCAGTAGGTTAAGTGTCTGCCTTTGGCTCAGGGCATGATCTCAGGGTCCTGGGATTGAGCCCCACATCAGGCTCTCTGCTCACCGGGGAGTCTGCTTCTCCCTTTCACTCTCCCTTTGTGTTCTCTAAGTGAATAGATAAAATCTTTAAAACAAAATTAAAAAACCCCTAGTTAGAGCAGGTCAATATCCCAAGTAAAGGCGACTTGTTCTTTCTTTACAAACAATGTATATTATCTAAATTTTCACTTAACGCACAAATGGACTTCTATTATCCCTAAGGAAAATATAAATTATGCTTTCACTGTAAATTACATTTGAGAGACTCAAAATCTAAACCAATCGATAAAAGACAAAAGTATAGACATAGAAGCCATCCAGGAAGTGTTCTGAACAGTCTATTAGAAAAAATTGCTTTCATTTAGATTTTAAAACTTGAGATGTAATTCACGTAAGAATCATTCTTTTAAAGTGTACAATTCAGTGGTTTTTAGTATACTTAGAAAGTTGTTCAACCATAATCACTAGCTAATTCCAGAATATTTTCACCACCCCAAAGAAAGTCTATACTCCTAGCAATCATTCCCCATCCTCCCTTTCCTCCAACCCCTGGCAACCACAAAACCACTTTATTTCTACAGACTTGCCTGTTCTGGACATTTCTTACAAATCTAACTATATAAAATGTGGTTTTTTGCATTTAACTTCCTTCACTCAGCATAATGTTTAAGGTTCACCCATGTCATAGCTTTTACTGAAATTTTTAAATATGGCCACCAATATAACATTCAAAGAAACTGAATATATTGGAACTACAATAAAGTCCTAAAAATGATAGCAAAGCTGAAAATACCTTAGTAAGAACCCATTTTTAGTTGTGTACCTAAGAAGCTTATGGATGTATCCACCTATTCACCCCAAGCTTATCTCGCAGATCTTTTAAATAGGAATAACTCTAAAAAGTTATGTGGAGATTGCAATTCCAAGCAAATCAGGAATAAATTGTAAGAGAAGGAAATTTAAAGAGACAGTACACATTAACAACTACAAAAAATGATAACCTGAGCAGCATGAGATTGAAAACAAAAATCAAAAAATATAAATCACAATGAAAAAAATTAAGACAGTTCAGTTTATTCAGTAGAAGAATACAGGGAGATGTTCTTTTTTTTTTTTTTTAAAGGATTTTAATTTAAAAATTTTTAGTATTTTAAGGAATCAACTTCAGTTACTCAGATAATTCTATGAATGTATAACGAATATCTTTCCTTTTTTAGACAAACCAAGTATTATTTTAAGATGTCTAATAGACTGTGAAATCCTTAAGGATAAGATCAATGTCATTTATTTTGAGCTCCTGTGACTAGTGTAAGTGGCCAACATATAGAAAATACTCAATAATTATATGCTTAGGAAACAAAACACTTTTGAAAATAATACTGCTCATAAGAGAAATTAAGGGAAAGAATTATCAAAATTATTGATGCTATGCTTGAAATACAAAATGAATCATAAAATATGCAACTCTCATAAATATAGTCGACCCTTGAATAACATGGGTTTGACCTGTATGGGTCTACTTACATGTGGATTTTTTTCAATAAATGTATCAAAAAATTTTCTGGACATCTGTGACAATTTGAAAAGACAGTTGAACCACACAGCCTTGAGATATCAGAAGAATTTAAGAAAAAGGTATTACTATAAGAATACAGGATATAGGTGCCTGGGTGGCTCAGTTGGTTAAACATCTGACTTGATTTCAGTTCAGGTCATGATCTCAGGGTTATGAAACTGAGCCCCATGATGGGCTCTGCACTAGGTGTGGAGCCTGCTTAAGATTCTCTCTTCCTCTGCCCGCCCCTCCCCCCCTCTTAGGAAAAAATACAGGATATAATACATATAACATATAAAATGTATTAATTGTGTTATTGGTAAGGCTTCCAGTAAAAAGCAGGCTATAAGTAGTTAACTTTTTGGGGAGTCAAAAGTTATACATGAATATTGGACTGTGTGGGGATTGGTACCCCTAAACGCCTGCATTGTTTAAGGGTCAACTGTATCTCAAACTTTTACTAAGTACTGTTAGAGAATGTTAAGAGAAAATTAAGTATTAAATAATCAGCTCTAATCTTGGTATGTCAAGATACAGATGTTTTCCAAGTAATTCAAAGCTTTAACAAAATCTGCTTACTAGCTGATCTTAAGAAACGAAACTTTTTTTTTGTTTTTTAAAGATAATTTCATTTATTTGACAGAGAGAGCACAAGCAGGGGGAACAGCAGAGGGAGAGGGAGAAAGCAGGCTCCTTCCTGAACCACCCAGGTGCTCCAAAAAAAATGAGAATTTACGATTTATAGTTGCATATAAAGGTAGAAACTAAAAACCAATAAAGAAATAAATTATTTATGGAAAACCATAAGTCAACATAGCAATACCCACAATAAAACTAAGTCCACTATCTGCCTTCTGAGATCATCTGCAATGACTGAGCAATTTAAAAATACTGATTTTCTACAGAACATAGCTGTTTGCCAACCAGATGTAAGTTAGGAAAGCAACAAAACTAGAATACACATGGTTTATAAGCTCTGAAATGTATGCAAAGTAAAAGGACAACATCAAAGATGAACACAATTGAATCAGAGAAATAATATTTAGACTGTACTATAAAAGGTCTTGGTAGCTTATGTTAGAGAGAAAAGCTCTCCATATTAAATTATTTGAAATCTAAGATTGTAGTATTTGCTTTAAAAACCACTCATGGGTCCCTCTCCGGCATTCAAGATGTTGAAATGACTACATGGTGGGTCCTCTGGTGTGAAATTCCAGATTTCCTGGGTCTTCTGGTAGGAGCCATGATCAACTGTGCTGGTAACATGGGAACCAAAAATCTGTATAGGGGCCCATGAAGAGGACCTAGGGATGACTGAACAGACTTTCTGCCTCTGATGTGGGTGAGACGGTGACAGCCACTGTGAAGACAGACAAACCACAGCTCAGAAAGAAAGTACATGGAGCAGTGGTGATTCAATAATGAAAGTCATACAGGAGAAAAGACGGTGTGTATCTCTAATTTGAAGATAATGCAGGAGTCATAGTAAACAATAAAGGCAAAATGAAAGGTTCTGCTATCACAGGACAAGCTGCAAAAGGGTGTAAAGACTTGTGGCCCAGGATTTAATTCAAAGCTGGTAGGACTGCATGATTCTTTGGTGTATTTGTTAAATAAATAAATAAATGAATGAATGAATGAATGAATGAATGAATAAATAAATAAATAAATAAATAAATAAATAAATAAAAATTATTTGTGCCCTCCCTACTCCACCACTCATGTAGCCTATTTTTCCTTCCCACCTCTAGTAGTAGTAATAATGCTTACTATGTGGAGCAACATGCTAAGCACTTTAAATGCATGATTTCATTTATTTTTTTTAATTAAAATTTTTAGAAAAAGATTTTATTTATTTGACAGAGAGAGACAGTGAGAGACGGAACACAAGAAGGAGGAGTGGGAGAGGGAGAAGCAAAACAGGCTTCCCGCTGATCAGGGAGCCCAATGTGGGCTCAATCCCAGGACCCTGGGATCATGACCTGAGCTGAAGGCAGATGCTTAATGACTAAGCCACCCAGGCTCCCGTGCATGATTTCATTTAATTCTCATATCTAGATGCTATTATACCCTAATTTTAAGATTAGGGGGTTGGGGAAAAAAGTTAAACAGGCTGTCCAAGGTTATACAGCTAAAATGTAAAAATTAGGCTGGGATTTGAACTCGGGTCTGATTTATAATCTATTTTTGTTTTTTAAAAAAACCACAACTGTATTTCAATAAATATCCTTTATCAATGGGTGATCCAGACCAATAACTAGTTTCCTTGCGTATTAGTTTTTGTTTTTTTTTTTTTAAGATTTTAGTTTTTAAGTAATCTCTTTCCCAACGTGGAGCCTGAACTCACTACTTGAGATCAAGATTCCCATGCTCCACTGACTGAGCCAGCCAGGTGCCCCACTGACTAAAAAACAATATGAGATTGTAGTAACACAAATACTTTCATTTGGTGGCAGTGTAAACAGGTAAAACCTTTTTTAGCATACAAGTGACAAATTCAAAAATTTACAATGGGGCTATTATACTTAATGAAAGCACAAAAAAGGGCACCTGGGTGGCTCAGTTGGTTAAGCATCTGCCTGCAGCTAAGGTCATGATCCCAGGGCCCCGGGACTGAGCTTGGCGTCAGGCTTCTGGCTCAGCTGGGAGTCTGCTCTGCCCCTCCCCCCACTCCTGCTCACTCGCATGCTCTCTCTCTCCAAGCAATCAATCAAAAAAAAAATTTTTTTTTAATGAAAGCACAAAATATATCTAACACTAGGAAGTCTGGTTAAATAATAAAAATAGTAGTAATTATCCTCTTCATTACAGCTAATATTTACTGAGTGCTTATTATATACTGACCACGGTTGTAAATTCTCACATTAACTAGTTTAAATCATCACAATCACCTTTTGGGGATAGATATGACTATTATTCCTATTTTACAGATGAAGGTGTTTATATTAATAACACAGGATTTTATGAATACCATTACAATAAGCAACTGTATACACAAAAAACATTACTACATTCCAGCTGATGTAGGTTAATACTGATACATGCATGACAGACTTCCATTCCTAAGTCCATGTGTAGGATATTTACGCATAACACCTTATTTCATACTCAATAATTCTTGGTAAAAACCGTCACGTCTTGTGGGAAAAAGATTTTTACAGCTTTTGGTGATTCAGGAGTGCATGTACCTTTAAGTAGATGGTTTTTGTTGGGGGTAGCTAAGTGTTGCACATATATTATTTTTAAGCTAAAGTGAACAAGATGATACACTTCAAGTATAACGTGTGGATTCTTTCGCAAGCTAAGAGAATGGTTAGTTCTTTGCCCTAAATGTCAGTGTCCTATCATTTAAAAACTCTTCACTGGTTCTAAAAGTGACAGACTGGGGGATGGGGGAGGGGGAAGGGCTGGCTCAGTCAGTAGAGCATGCAACTCTTAATCTCAGAGTCTTGAGTTCAAGCCCCATGTGGGGTAAAGAGATTACCACCAAAAAAAAGAAAAAAGAAAAAAAAAAGTGACAGGAGCTCTCTTACTACAAGCTACCACCATTAAAATCTAAATTACTTATATTCTTAAAAACAACAACAAAAAAACCCCCATGAAATATGTAGAAAGAAATACTGAATCACATATTTCAACAGCTATTTGGGACAAAGTAGAATTACGGCAGTTCTCTCAGCCTCTTCTTTGAGAACTGTCTTTTTACATTTGACATCGTTCTTTTTTTAAAAAGCAAGGTAAAATTCACATAATATAAAATTAAGTACTTTAAAGTGAATAATTTAGAGGCATTCAGTACATTCATTATGTTGTACAATGACCACCTCTTATCTAATTCAAAACATTGCCATAATTCCAGAGTAAAACCTCTTAACCCATTAAGTAGTTTCTTCTATAACCTCTTTCCCTCAAGTCTCTGGCAACCCACCAATTCGCATTCTGTATGAATTTATTTATTATGGATATTTCATATAAATGCAACCATATAATGTGACCTTTTGTGTCTGGCTTTCTTCACTTAATGTACTGTTTTGGAGGTTCATTGATCTTATAGATCATTCTTGTCTGTAAAATATTCCTTACCCTAATCTGAAATAAAACATATAATAAACATTAAATGATCTTATAGATCATTCTTGTCTGTAAAATATTCCTTACCCTAATCTGAAATAAAACATATAATAAACATTAAAAAATTAAATATACACCCTTTGTAAATTATAGCAGGTATACCATTCCAAAGGAGGTTTAGATACTACATAGCAATTCTGATATCAGACCAATCTGACAAGAACTCTACCTGTATTTTCTTTACTTCATTACCATGTGTTTAGGACAAAAGAACTAATTTGAGGGCAGAGTACCATTTTCAGTACTCAACTGCAGTGGTGAAGGAAAGCCTAAAAGTAGGCACTGTTGTTACTTATTCATTCAAGGTAAATAATCTGAATGCTAAATAAAACTGAAAATAATAAAGTTCATTAAGAATTTCACATTTCTTTTATGAAAATCAAGAAACACTACTCTTGGGGTGCCTGGGTGGCTCAGATGGTGAAGTGTCTGCCTTCGGCTCAGATCATGATCCTGGAGTTCCGGGATCATGCCCTGCATCAGGCTCCTTGCTCAGTGGGGAGTCTGATACCCCCGCCCCCGACCTTGTGTTCTTTCGCTCTCTCTCAAATAAATAAAATCTTTAAAAAACAAATTTTATCTCTGCCTAAGGTGATAGTATAAAGCCTAATTTCATGCTCTTGCCCCAACACATAATTAATAAATATGTTACAATACACCCAAGCAAAAATGTAACAGTTTTAACCAAAAACAGAAGAAAAGGTCAGTGAAAGACTCTTTCCAAGGAACAAACTACCTTGGGAAACTCTCTCCATGGAGCTCCTAACTTGGTTCTCTAGAGAGAAGATGGGGGTAGCGCTGGCAGTTGAGTGGAAAAAAAAAAATCCAAAAAAATTTCAGCAATAACTTCCCAACTAAGAAATGCAGATAGAACAAGACATACTGAAGTCAGTCGCAGAAAAAGAAATTTCCTAAAAGTAAAAATCCCTTCCTTACCAGAGAAAGGAAAAGAAAAGAATTCACCATCCTGAAGACTCTTGCAGAAGGGAGGAAGAGAAGAACAAAAGAATCCTAATTATCCACATCTAATATCTCTAAACAGACATTTGGCTAATATGTAGGTAAAAGAAAAGGTAAGATCTACCCAAGAAGGAAGCAGTAGGGAAAATGTATTATGAAGAATGGCTGTAAACTGTCAACAGAAGCGTCCCAAAGTGGCTTCACATACTCAAAACACTGTTGGCTCAGGGAAATGAAGTTGTTCCTAAAAGGGAACGGTGTATAGAAAAAAGAAAAAAAAAAAAAAAAAAAGCGTGAGTGATCAGATTCTGCATAGGCAAAAGCTCTAGGTGCCCACACTGGGTTTGAAACCAAAGCACAAAGGTGTGCCAATGGAATCTACCTCATAGAGTAGCACAGCACATTTAATCAAGATGTCGTAGAGAGCACTGCCTATGTCTGCAACAAGGCTGGATGCAGCAAATCCATATATCTTTTGTTTGATCCTCAAAGCAGAGCTCACAGGGGAAGAGAAAGGAGAGCTATTTTAAAAAGGCACGGAGAGGTTCAAAGACAATTCTTGTTTGGATGTCAGAGCACAAAAAGATGATTTTGCAATGGAACTGACAACTAATGAGATGAAAAAACAAAAACAAACCAGGCGTGGTATCTCTATATTTGGGTGGAACATACCATGAAAAATAGAGATGAAAAATCTATTCTCTATGGACTTTGAGTGATAATGATGTGTGATCTATGTTCCCTGGCTTGTAACAAATGTAGCTCTCTAGGGAGGCATGTTGATAGGGAGGGTGTGCATGTGTGAGAGTAGAAGATCCAAAAACTGCTCTAAAAAAATAATGTCTATTAAAAAATAAAGTAAAAAACCTGTTCTGGAAGGATCTTAGTTTAAGCTAATAAAGATATAATCAATCTGCTAATATTCTGAGTTATAAGAGAACTTGATGAACAAAAAACCCCAATAAAATCAAAAACTCAAAAGGAAGATTACAGAGCTAGTAACGCATGCTAAAAAATAAAATAACATTATTAGAGAATAAATGAATTATAAATAGCGAAGAACACTAGGACACAGCTGAAAACCAAGTTACTGTCAAAGAAATAATCACAAGAGACACAAGAGGAAAGAAGACAAGACTTAAAGAAATTACAGGGGTGTCATGGTGGCACAGTCAACTTAAGCAGCCAACTCTTCGTTTTGGCTCATGTCGTGGTATCAGGGTTGTGAGATAAAGCCCCATGCTGGGCTCCACACTCAGGGGGAAGACTGCTTAAGACTCTCTCTCCCTCTGCCCCTCCCACCCTACACACACTCTCTCTCAAATAAATTAACAAATCTTAAAAAAAAAATTATAAAGATAAAAGATATGCAGGACAAAAGCAATCCAACATAAGGATAACGGTGTCCCTAAAATAGAGAATCCTATCAATTAGACATAATGGAAGATTGTTTTCTCCCCCAACTGAAAGAAAAATCAAATCTGCAGGATAAAAGGACAAAGATTTCAGTAAAATGCTGATACTGTACACAACACATTCCAAGACATAATTTGGTTAAAGTTAATGATATGCAAAGGTAAAGAAAGAATTCTTTCAATGGCTTGTAAAAGGAAGACAGGGCCAAAAAACTAGGCTGAACTTAGACTTACTAACACACAATACTGAAATACAGTGAGGTGAAACTAAAAATGGAGAGGGGGGAAAACTGTGAACTAACAATGTATTTCTCATTAAAGTAATGGCAACTGGGAAAGCTTCTCAAACATGACAGAATTTCAAAAAACTTAAACACCTTTTGGTAAAAGCTATTTGATTATAATATACAACCAGGAAACGAAAAGGAAAAGCCCCAGTATGAGACCTAGTGGTTTGTATCGAACCATTTTAATATATAGAACATTGAACAATCAGAATATGAATACAAAAGGTAAAGGTAGTTATTTTTACACTTTTAAGGTTTAAAAAGCCTAAGTGTGTAAATGGCTCAGTTTTCTAGTGGAATCAGCATATATCAACATAAGTTAATCAAGAAACAGGTTTAAATACATTAAAAAAATTTATGGAACAAATGAAAGAATTACGGAACAAGAAACCCAAAGGAGGACTGGGGGAAGGGGCAGAAATATAAACGAAAATTTTCTCAACTTTTTTTAGGTGAGAGTTGACAGATACTATATAAAACTGTTAATAGATGAATGAGAACATCATATGAAACTAGAAAGGCAACAACTAACTGTCACAAGGAAAACATTCACACACAAAAAAGAATTAAGAAAAGGAAAGAATAAGAATTATGGTAAAGCACAGAAGAAAACAAAGGAAACATACCATACTCATACCAGACAAATGCTCATGACAAGAAAGCTAGAATTCAATATTAATCAATGGACAAGACTTATTAACTCAGGGGACCCTTTAAAATAGCAAAGGTTCAAATTCACTATGAAGATGTAACGGTACTGTTTATGTCCAAAATTATCACTGCAACAAAACAGTAAAGCACAAACTATAGGAAATAGAACAGAAATGGAAACATAATAGAAATAGCAGATTTTAATTCACTTTCATCAATCCATGGATGGATGAAGTACACAAAAAATATATAAGGAAAAAATACAGATGATATGAACAAAACGACTAAGCTGAACTAAGAGGTGTTATGCTGTGTGTTATACCTTACTGAGAACACCTCTTTAAGGTGCCCATAGATCATAAAAACTGTACAAATTAAACAATAGAGACTTTAAATTCTAAAAATTGTAAATAGAATACATTTATCAGATTACAATGCTGTAAAACTAGAAATTATTTACAGAAACAAAAGCAAGCCACCTTCAATCACTAAAATTCCCTCAAAGGGGGCGTGTGAGTGGCTCAGTCAGTTAAACGTCTGACTTGGGACTTTGGCTCAGGTCATGATCTCAGCTCATGGGATACAGCCCTGCGTTGGGCTCTATGCTCAGCAGGGAGTCTGCTTCTGATTCTCTCCCCCTCCATCTCTACCCCTGTGTATGTGCCCTCTCTCTCCAAAATAAATAAATAATTAAATCCCACAAAAACCAAAAAACAAACCAAGAGTGTACCTGTCTCGATGAGCACTGGGTGATGTACAGAACTGTTAAATCACTATAGTGTACATCTGAAACTAATATTACACTGCATGTTAACGATACTGGTATTAAAGAGTGAATGAAACAAGTATCCAACTCAAGGACTTTGTAAAAGAACAATAAACTCAAGGAAAACGAAATTAGGAATAAATAGGAAAATGGTAGATCTGGCAGATAAATCCACGGAGCTGATTCTCTGGGGAAAGGAAAAAATAACATGAAAAGTAAGCCACTGCCTAAAGAAGATAATACTAGGAGCATTTTAAAAAGTCAAAATACTAACATTCTGGTGTGTCTTAAATAATCAAAAAGCTGGTGTACTTTATGTAAACCGTTTAAAAGATCAACCACCAGCTTCATTTGTTCTCTCTGACTCTCCAATCCTTACCCTGCCATGGCCTATGCTCTTCTAATTCCTTCTACCTTTTCCTCTCTTTTCCACTCAATTCATAAAGCTCTGCACCCTCAAAGGGTGTCTGAAGTTCATGTCTCCCTCTGATAAAGAGGAAAAATAAAGTTGTAGGGCAGGGATATCTACAGTGATGAACCTTCAGACTCCCAAGAGTGGCCTAGAAAGAATGGCCTGAGAGTCCATTCTCTAAAGTCTTGTATCTTGGACTTAGTACAACAGTAACAGCCTCAAGGGCACTTAGGTGTAGGGAACTGAAGCTGAAGGAAGCAGAAAGTAGAATGATGATGTGTAATAGTGCATATATTTTTAAACATTAAAAAAATTTGAAGTTAGATAATGCTTAACACATTTTTATATTAAAATATATCAAGAATTTAGTGAATTCTGACCACATGTAAATAATGAAACACCCATTTGTCATTTTGCTCCTATATAGCAACTACTACCGCTGGCTAGTCTAAATCAATCAAATTAAGAATTAAAAACAGACAAAATAATAATAAAGATCCTGTAAGTATTTAAAAAACCCTGAGAGGGGCAACCTCGGCGGCTCAGTTGGTTAAGCCTTTGGCTCTTGATTTCGGCTCAGGTCATCTCAGAGTTGTGGGATCGAGCCCCGCATTGGGGTGGGGTGGTGGGACGAGTCTGCTTGAGATTCTCCCTCTCCCTCTCACCCACTCATGTGTGCACTTTCTCTAAAATAAATAAATAAATCTTTACACCCCCTCCTGCCCAAAAACCTAAAAAGAAAAATAAAAACAAAAACCCAAACAAAAAAAGCAAAAACCAAAAAAACAACCCCCCCAAGAGCCCCCAAAGCAAAATTCTATCATACAAAAATCTGAATATCTAGCTGAATTGGTCAAATTTTCTAGGATAATAAAAGTTGCCAAAATTAAAGGAGAGAAAAAAATTAGACTAATCACAACAGAAAAAACTGAGAAAATGCTACCCGCTTTATTAACAGAGATTGGAAAATAATGTCATCAAATGACAGTAGCTTGATCCTACTAGAAGTGTTTCAGAATTTAGATACAGAACAAAAGCTTTCAAACTGTTTTTAGAGAGCTAGTGCACTATGATTCTAAACCTGAAAAAGAGGACAAAAAATAAAACTATAAAACTTTATGGCACCAAGAAAATTCCTAAATAGACTATCAGCAAAATAGTTCATTAATATCATTCTCACATATGAGAATCACCCTTGGAATGCAAAGATAGCTCAGTACGAGGAATGTATTTGTACAATGAACAATACTGAACAGGTTGAAAGGAAAAAACTATACGTTCAGGTCAATAAACCTTGAAAGAGTATCTGATCAAGCTCAATTTCCATTCCTGATTCATTCTTTTAACCTCAAAGCATTTTTTAAAAAAAAATGTAAGCTCCACACCCAATTTGAGGCTTGAACTCACGACCCTGAGATCAAGAGTCACATGCTCTACTGACTAAACCAGCCAGGTACCCCTCTATTCCTGATTCAAAATTACTTAGCAAACTAGGAAAAGACTGATAATTCTAACTTGACAGAGAAGTGAGTATCTCAAATAAAAGGCTAACCATCATGCTTAGTACACTGTACACCCTAGAAACATTTTTTTTTGTTTTTTTTGCTTAAAAGTATTTTCAATACAATCAGGAACACAGCATGCATGTAAAGTACTATTTCTTTTATTTCCTATTTATTCTAGAAGTATCAGTTAAATTAGAAAAAAAGAAAGAAGGCAAAATATAATTTATAGGTATGATTCTAATAGAAAACACAAGAGAACAATATGAAAAAAATTATTATAAACAAAGAAATGCAGTCAGGTGGTAGGGGTTGCAAAATTAACATCCAAAGTTAATAGCTTTTATATACACAAAAAATAACTAGAAAATAGATGAGAAGGGGGAAAAAAAGCCTCTAAAAGATAAACTACCTACCTAGCTACAAACAACCAAAACCAAAACTTAACATGCATAGAACATATTCAAATTTAAGCAGGTACAAAAAATTAACTTCAGTAAACAGGACGTCACATACTCTCAGCTAAGAACAGTATAGAAGTGATAATTCCCCCCAACGAATCTATAAATTCAATGCAGTACTACTTAAAAAAACATCACAAGAACTTTGGAGAAACTGAACAAAGTTGTAGTCAAGTTCATTTGGAAAAACAAACATATAAGAAAAGCCAAAAAAAAAAAAATTCTGTGCAAGACGGTGTTTAAAAGGGGGCAAAGAACAGAGAGGGAAGAATGTGATGACAAGGACAATCAGAAATTTAAAACTCTGAAACTTCAATTGTTAAGTTTAGTACTACAGAAGAAAACAGACTGAAGATTCAAAGACAACTGCTGAAATGGACCCACAAAAAAGGAGCTTTGGTCTAGGACAGGGTTTCTCAACCTCAGTGCTACTGATAACCAGTTTTGATAACCAAAAGTGTCTCCAGACATTACCAAATGTCTCCTGGAGGACAAAACTGTCCCATGTTGAGAACCACAGGTTTATGATAATGGTGGTATTTCAAACTGGGGGTTGGGAGAACAGATATCAGTGTTAAATAAACTATTAAAATGGTACTGAAGTAATTGGCAAATGGTCTGAAAAAACATTTAGCTAAATCCATTTAGGATTTGAAAATGTTTTTTAATTGAAAATTCTTTTTAACTATACAAGTAATGTGTATATATTTTGTCCTGGTATAAACATTACAGATCTCTATCATAATCATCCCTTTCTCCGACTCGAGACAACCCCTATTGTAAGTTGGAATATAGCCTTCTCAAAGCTTTTATTATGTATTAAAAAATATATATATGCACTTGTAGAAAATACAATTTGGGGGTGCCTGGGTGGCTCGGTCGTTAAGTGTCTGCCTTTAGCTCAGGTTATGATCCCAGGGTCCTGGGATCGAGCCCTGCATCGGGCTCCCTGCTTGGCGGGAAGCCTTGCTTCTCCCTCTCCCACTCCCCCTGTTTATGTTCCGTCTCTCACTGTCTGTCTCTGTCAAATAAATAAAATCTTAAACAACAAAAAAAAAAGAAAATACAATTTGATGGGGGAAAAAAGCTTTATAAGAAAGTATGTGTGAACTAATTTATAACCTAAAATAAAAGAGGATCTTTATAAGGAGAATACAAAACACAGAAGTCATCAAAGATTAATGGATTAGAATTTACAAAAATTTAAAAACTCTGATACAGCAAAAATGATCTTGCTATAAAAAGTAGACGAAAAGCTGGAAAACACCATTTTTGCTAGAGATAAGGACTAATCTCTTATAAAAAAAATTTAATGTAATTAAGAAAATGTTGAGTAACAAAGGAACTGCTGGTTAAGAGAAAAATAATTCTAAATGCCAGTAATCATTCAAATAAATGTAAATAAAAAATGAGACACCATTTTATATTTATTTATTTTTTTAAAAAATATTTTATTTATTTATTTGACAGAGAGACAGCCAGTGAGAGAGGGCTAGGGGGAGTGGGAGAGGAAGAAGCAGGCTCCCAGCAGAGGAGCCCGATGCGGAGCTAGATCCCAGGACTCCAGGATCACACCCTGAGCTGAGGGCAGATGCTTAACAACTGAGCCACCCAGGCGCCCCCCATTTTATACTTATTATTATTATTTTTAAAGATTTTATTTATCTATTTGACAGAGAGACCGTGAGAGAGGAAGCACAAGCGGGGGTGGGGGGTGGGAGAGGGCCTGATGAGGGGCTGGATCCCAGGACTCTGGGATCATGACCAGAGCCTAAGGCAGATGCTTAACAACTGAGCCACCCAGGCACCCCTATTATATTGTTAAGAAGTGTGATGGTATCACAGAGTTAGTGAGGGTGTGAAGGAAATGATCAATCCAACAGTTTTTGGATGTTTTCAATGATCCAACTTTCTGATAAATAATTAGCACATTCTTTGACCTTGGAATTCTAGCCCTAGCAATTTATTACATCAATTATAATACAAAAGCTTGACCATAGTATAATGAAGACTTAACGGCAGAACACTGCAAACAACCAAAATGCCCATCAAATGAATACTAGTTAAATAAAATATGGTATGTCCACAAAAAGAGAATACCATGTAGTCAATGCAAAGAATAAGGTGGATTTGACTATGCCCTTCTCAAAGAGCTCCAAAATGTATTTTGTTAAAATGAAAATAATGTAAATAGCACAAACGCCCCTGTGTTCAGAAAAAAATTAAAGAATTAAAGTAAACTGGCTATTCACGTCTCACTAACCCAACTCTGAAATCAACAGGTTCAATTATATTTTTGAATAAACCCCTCCTCTACCTGAATTCTTGCTATTCAGTAACCAAAAGGGTTCAAACATAAAAAGTATACTAGTACATATATAAATATAAGAACATATATGGTTATATACATGTACTTTTTTCCTGGAAGTAATCACAACAAACTGTTAAAGATAATTTGCCATTAAATAATGAGAAAACTTTCACTTTTTGGGGCCTTTCGGCATTATTTGAATTTCCTAACTTCACACATTTCTTTTTCTTCTTCACATTGTACTTCACAATCTATATTTCTGAATTCTTAAAATTTTAAACTTTCACACTTTTTAAAAAAACATTTTATTTATTTGAGAGAGAGCTTGAGAGAATGTGCACGAGCGGAGGGAGGGGCAGTGAGACAGCAGGGAGCCCAATACAGGACTCCTTCCCAGGATCCTGAGATCACGACCTGAGGCCAAGTCAAACACTTAACTGACTGAGCCACCCCAGGTGCCCCTACACATTATTAAAAACAAAACTGTCAACAGAACCCTGCATAGGGAGATTAATAGCTTATTTTTAGTCTTTGTACCTTTATGTAAGTAAAAGCCTATTAACAATTGCTGTTATCTTAAAAAATAAACATCAAGACAAAAGAAAAAAAAAAACGAGAGGACAATACAAAAGAAACATCAAGGGCAATTCTTTAAATAGTAATATCTCAGGAAATTATAGACACACTATGACGCCCAGGATTTCTCACTAGAAGAGGAAAGAAACTACATTTAGGAAATGAAAATAAAGTTGACAATTAAATGTAACATATTATAAAAACTGCGGAAGCATTTCCTAAATATTTATTTTTCACACCATAAAGTTACATACTACTCACCCAGCTTGGAAAATCAGACCACGTTGGAACTCGTTGACAGAGGTCCCGGAGAATACGTATGATAATCACACAGGACTGCAGACCATTAGCTCTAGCCTTGAGAGCAACACAAAAACCCAGGTGAATTAATCTTAGAAATATTGAAAATATCCCTTGATGAAAAAAAGTTAAAATACCACTGTTCAATGGAAGCTCAGATAAAAATAAAACAAAAATAACCACACTTACAATTGGATTCAATGAGCTGCCATTTACAGCAGTATTTTATGCCAGGGTTAGTATTTAAAAGCTGGTATTTTAGGTCAAAGTAAACAGATTATACAAGAATAATATTTCTTGATCCCCTGTGAACCTTGACCTGTGTTCATTTAAAACAGTAAACTTAAAAAAAAAAATCTGCCTACATTAGAAATAAAAGAAAAAGTAAAGAGCTAAAAAGTTTGTCTAGGGACTGAAAGGTTAAGGAAATCTGTTTGGTTTCCCTTCTGTGCCTTTGCATGACTGCAAAGTCACTAAACCAAACAGCTGCTTCCTCACCTTTCACTCCCTACACTTATTAACTTAGAGAAAGAGGGGAAAAAATCTTAAAACTATACACAAAGCTTTAAACACATATTCCATTATTTAAAGCAAAAGTTAATCTGCAGCCTTATGGAATATAATATATATACACAAACATGTGATGTTCCTAAACAAGTAAACTTTAAATATAGCCACTAAAAATTAAAATAAAAAAACCCAAACTACAAAACACCCCCAAACCTAAGGTATTGTCAAATTAATAGTAACTGCAATATGCAGATCTTCATACCCAGCTTTCTATGTTAACATATTTTCTGAGATTTAATTTAAAATAGTATTGCTTGGGCAATCTTTTGAAATGTTTAAACACAGTTAAACATGTTGCACTGAACTACTCTCTCATAAGGCTACAAGAAAAAAGTAAAATGATGTTCCGAACCTGGAACCACTTAGCGTGGCGTAGAGCAGCCAGAGCGTCAAGGCATTTTTGCCTGTCCAAGACGTCCGGTGGGTCTTTCACCATACCCGAGGTTACATCTAAAATGGATTGAATTGGCAAAATGCAGTGAGGAATGGGTGTTTGACCAGGTGAGCAAGACACTTCCTTAAAGTAGCATCAGTGTCACATGAGCCATTTGCGAGTTTATCAGCACTTTAATGTACCCAGAGTTATTTTCAGCAAATTTATATAATCCAATGTGAAAATCAAAAGGACAATTTAGACTCTTAAGAAATATAATAAATGATTCCTGCAAAAAAATCAACCCTACCCACCAAAATAAAATCAAAAGGAAGGATTACTGGACACAGCGCACCAGCATAAAGACAAGACAAGAGGGAACACAAAAATCCACCTTAATAAATGAGAGTTCATGATAAACTATTAAGTTTGTTCAGTATTCTAAACCGTCAGGTTATTCTGGGGCTCATATAGCAAAGAACTAATAATAAATATGGAATGATCAATACAGTAATCATGGAAAAAAACGGAGAGCGAAAAACACATTTCTAAGAGGTCAATGCTTTCTCTTCTACAAGGAAATTTTAGCTTATTTAAGGGAATATGAAATGCTCTTTTAAAAAGTTCCCATGAAGTATTCCAAAGAATAATTGGAGAGAAATAATGGGTACAGTGGAAAAGGGCAACAGGAAATACCATGGTTAAATAGGAAAGTACAGAAAAAGAAGAGGTGTAGTAAGAAGTCTTTGATGATAAATAATATGTATGGTCTAAAATTATAATAACTGATTTTAAATCAGACTATTGTATTAAAACATAAAGGAGCTATCTAAAAATTTGAGAAAATCTGAACCTAAACTAGGACAAGAAGTTAATTTTACATTCATGTTAGATTCGTGATTGGCCAGCTATATGTTCATCTAAACATATCTGTAAAGTGTGTATAAAAATAACAGCATATTTGCCAAACTATTCAAAACAGCAACTAAGTCAATCTAATTCATAGCTCTTAATGATTTTAATAGTAGAAATATTTTCTAAATACAGCATAATCGCATACTAGATGAGTAATCTATTGAATTTAATAGTCTTCTGGCTAAAGTGACCAAAATTATGGGGTACTTAAGATGTAATTGTAAATCACTGAGGGTACCAAATGAGTGTGAGGGACAAAAGAAATATATGACAAAAGAAGTTAAAGATGATTTTAAAAGTATTATTGCCGCTTTTGGCAAGTTATTTAACCGTTTATTTTGTATGAGCATTTAATTATCTTAAAAGACACTTCTCCTTGAGTAGATAACACATAAAGCATATTCTAACATGATAAAGAAATTTATCCACTTGGGCTTTCTATTCTTAGTTCTTGCTCCTCAAATAATCAGATGATACAGGTTTTTCAAGAAGACATGTTAGGCAATTTATAGATAATCAAAGAATACTGTGCAGCATTCTGAGAACACTTAAAAAATTTGGGTACTAAAAAGAAACTATCAAGACAAAAAATATTAGTGATTTTTAAAAAATAGTGGACACTCTCAAAACCTGAAAGACCTACTACTAAAATCAGAAACATACTGACCACAAGAGATGGGGCTCTTCTGAGATAAGGAAAGGGAATACAGGAAAGCACAGCTAACTAAGGAAATAAAAAAGAAAAAAGTGAAACAAAAAACCACTCCTCAAAGCAGAATTACAGAAATGAAGGACCCTCTTTCTATATCCCTCATTTACATTATTTGCTAAAGCTAGAATGCAAATAGGTGACAATGTGCAATCTCTTTCTAAAAAAGTTTCTGCGTTTCTAATGTTATTTTCACGATGTTATAATTTCCTTCAATATGTAAGAAAAATTTTTTGCACACAGCATTTATAACTTTGAAAATTTTAATTAATGAAACAATTTCAAAGATGCCAAGACACCTATTGCAATTTAAAAACAAATTAAGAGCTGTAAGTAGAAAGTTTCTGTTAAATTTAGAGTGTGGATTTTTGCACCCATTTTGTATTTCAAGTGGATTAACCCCTTAGGTATATTGTACTAAAAACAAAAAAATCATACTTGTTGCTTAATATCCAGTTAACAAAACAAAAATCATTTAATTTATTTAAAAAAAAAAGAGCAAATTCTTACCCTACATAAATGTATTTCATAAATTTTAAGGGGTTAATCACCAGTTAGAAGACATGCTGTGTCCACACTATTTTATGATTAAAAGTTAATGGGAATATATTAATTTAAATTAACATGGTTATATAAAATATATAATCCACCCACAACCATTTAAAAACTAGTGTGAACACTGCTCAAATCTAGAATAGACAAAGACAAAACAAACAAAACAGCCACACAAAGGACAATAAATGCCAGACTCTGCATCCAAAATCCCTCCTTAATCAAATGGCAGGTGTGACACTGAGCTTTTGAAAACCTTGGTCAAAAATCCTTCCGATGTCTTGGCAGCAACCCCTGACAGGAATCAATCCCCTCTGCTAGAAGGCTTTGGACCGGGCCTGATAAGCTACAGGTGGAAAAAAACACACACATACTTGACTTGCTGCAGAAAAGACTCTGTAGCAAGGGTTAGAGCATTTGGAACATTTCAAGCTTCAAGTCAATTAACTGTTAACTTAGTGTTTAACTGTCAAACACAGTATCATAAAACAGATCTGTCATGCGTTTAACAGTTATTTGGGCAATTTAATAATTTCTTTTAAATAATCGAAAAATAATTTTTGGTATTAAACAGAACCATTAAAGAGCTACCACACTGTGCAAATCTCAAGTCTCAAGATTTATAATTGCTCTTCCGGCAAAGCCTTCCTTACCCCCTGTACTAACTCCCCAAAGCAAGCTATAGGCTTTAAGTGATTTTAAGACACAGAGCATTGGGAGCTGCAGTGAGAGAGAATACATACCGTTATTCTGCAGCAAGAAAGAAGCAATCTTCATAATGAAGCTAAAGACATAGTTTACTGCAG
Source organism: Ailuropoda melanoleuca (assembly GCF_002007445.2). Classification (NCBI taxonomy): domain Eukaryota; kingdom Metazoa; phylum Chordata; class Mammalia; order Carnivora; family Ursidae; genus Ailuropoda; species Ailuropoda melanoleuca. The sequence goes on along the minus strand of NC_048220.1, from coordinate 122,298,637 downwards.
TTATCTGCAGCAAGGAACACTCTTATCAATGTTTCTACGCTTTTTGTACATCCAACTTTTCAGCTCAGTGTCTTGAAGTAAAATCTTCCAATTTTGGACTGATCACTTCTCTCACCAGAGTATTTATGAAATCCAGAATAGTAATTCTAACTCAAGTCTGGGTCAGACAAAAATATAATTTTGTTTCCTTTAAAAGGGATAGGTTATCAAAGACTCTACTACAAGTGAGATATGAACTTTAGACTTTTGCAACATAAAAAAATAACTTGATATTGCATAAATTCAACTAAGGCTAAATATAATTGGATAAAATATGCTCTGAAATAGTTAAATGGTTATATGAGTATAATTTCATCCTAAGTACAACTTTTATTTATATATTAGAAGATTTCTTTTTCAAATCCTAAGGGTCATATATTGCATATGAATCGACCAGACTGACTCAGGAACTATTTTTCCAGCAATATCCACAGTCAGACCTTGAGTGGAAACTCATGTTCATATAAAAGATCCTTTACACAAAACCCATTCATTTTTAAGATGTAAAGCTTATACAATATACAAGTCCTGATATGGTGTGTATATGAAGTATGTAAGATCAGACATGTCTCCCAATGACCACATTTTAAATAAAGTGTTCTCTTCCTGGGTCGTGGAAAGCCCAGTGCCTTAAAAAAAAATTGCTTTGCTGTAAGAAAACAAATTTAAAGGGACAGAAAGAGCCTACTGATGCTATTTTAGACAATTTTAGTATTGAATATACAATATTCTTTTCTCCTCTATCTGTATCACAAAGAAGTATTAGTGTAGACTATATAACTCCATACTCAACAAGTTAAGATGTACAAAAACAACATGAAAGGAAACAAAGTAAATTTTATCTGACCCATAAAACAACAGAACCAACATAAGGCAGACACTGACCATGCTTTTTGGCTTAAAAGCTTTTGAAGCTTTGAAAATGTTACAGAACAGTCCCTAAAGCAACATTGCTGGCACCAGCAGGATTTCATATTCTACAATTGTAAAGTAAGTTTAAAAACCCTGTAGGTACTATAACTTACTAACTACACCTAAACCATTTATTTTTCAATATCTCTAGTATAATAATATTGGGTTCAAATGCCCAAATCTACGTGCATTAGGATGCTCTGCATTTATGAAAACTCTCCAAACCAAAGAGCAACCTCAGAGAACTAGAAATATTTACCTCAGGACAAGCCAAATCCATGATTACACATGTAACAATGCCTCTTAAAATATAAGTATTACGAGTATATAACCAATTTTATTTGAAACTCTCTTGTCTTTTTTGTAAGACAAGGCAAGAACAAGAACTTCTTAACAGAAGTTAAATTTGTGGCCCCTTACTACCAACATTTAATTTTTTTCACGTGTCCACTACATCAGCAAGAATAATTTTGAACTTTTTTTTTTTCCAGAAATCTGAGGTTAGCAAGAAAAGAAAAAAATCAAGAAAGTCAATAATACCATGAGTGTTTTATATAAAAGTACATGACTTAAAAAGAGCATTTACTTTCTGGGAAATGATCTTAAGCAAACTGGTTGCTACGTAAGTCAAAACTATCAAATTCATATGTAATGCCAGCATGTTGCCTTCTAGGGCTTAATGCCATCTTAAAGAGTAGGTAAATGAAAAAAAAAAAGTTAATAGAAAAGTATAATGTTTAATGGCTTTCCAACCTCCTTCCCTCATGTTCTCTTCTCGAATAATTGGAGATGTCAGGGTGATAGTGACTTGCATTTTGGGTTCCACACATGAATTCAAAATTATTGCCGCTTCAGACACAGCACATTTTATATCATACTTCTCAGGACTTATAACCTATGTAATGAAGAGTACAAAAAATTATTTGGACTTTTACATTATCAGACAAAGCAGTTTCACTATGGCTCTTTCATTTTCTCACTACCAAAAGCATTTTGTAAGGAGTAGATAATATACTACTCCTCCAAGAAGCCTTACAATAATGCAAAGATCATAAATCTCTTACTATACCTTCCTTTTAGAATTCTTTGTTTTTTACCATTATTTGTATCAGAAGAGTTATTTATATATGTCCCTCTTAGATTATAAATTCTTGGCTAAAGAAACACTGCTATATTTGCTACTGTACCTTTCAAATAGCATCTGGGTAGTTAAGTTCTCATACATTTGCAGAATTTGAATGAAACTAAATGACAGATGAATTCAACAATTCCCACTGTACATTGTGAAATCAACAAATCTATATTTCATAATCAGAGAGCAAAAAATCTTGATTAACATTCCAGAAAAACCAAGATTCACTACAATTTGATAGATATAGATAATACACCTCAGTTTCTATGAATGATTACAGAAATTACATTGAGTGTTTATAGTATAGTATATAAGTTCAAATTCCAGCTGTAACGTTACTAGTGCCCTGAGGATGGGCAAACTATTTAACTTCCCTATCCTGTTTCTGTAAAATGGGGACAGAAATCTTTACCTAACCTATAGAACTAAACGAATTAACTATATAAGGCCCTTAAAACAGAGCCTGGGGTTGGGGCACCTGGCTGGCTCAGTCAATTAAGTGTCTGACTTTGGCGCAAGTCATGATCTGGGGGTTCTGGCACTGAGCCCCATGTTGGGGCTTGTGCTCAGTGGGGAGTCTGCTTGAGATTCTCTCTCTTCCTCCCCCTCTGCCCCTCCCCCAGCTCATGTGCTCTCTCTCTCAAATAAATAAAATCTTAAAAAAACAAAAAACTGTGCCTGGTACATACTAAGTACTATATAAATGTCAACTATGACGATGATGGAGAATTAATTCTACTTTTTTTATTCACCTGTACAGTAAGTATAGTCTGATTTGGAAAGGGTATTTTGTTTTTAGTCTAACTGCTTGATTATTTCCTTAGGATTTATTTCCTGCTTTGTAGTTTTACTAAGCATTACAATTAAGAGCAAGATATTTCTAGCAAATTACATAATTCTCTCAAGGTCCTCAAACCTTTCCTCTCTTTCCACCTCACACCCCACTGCCCTAGCAGCCTCAACAGATAGATAAGAAGCAGACACACAGTGCCAATTCTGTTGGCTTGTAGTACTTAAAAAGACTCATCCACAATAAGAAACTTTTTATCTGGAACAATGGTAACATAAAGCAAACAACAGTAAGTGTCAGAGTTGTCAGAGCTTAAGTTCAACACTGTGCTTCACTGCCCCTTTTGTCACCAGTTGCACTGCTGTGTTCAGGTACTATTTATTCTGACTCATTGCTGTAATGTGTTTTACATTACCAATCAACTGTCAATCCTTGGATTTAGAATATCTAATTAAACTGCAAGGTTTTAAAATAAATTATATACATTAAATTATTCAAGGAATATTTTTTTAAAAAAGATTTATTTAGAGAGAGAGGGGGAGGAAGCACTTGTGGGCGAGTAAAACGGGGGTGGGGGTGGGTGGGAGGCAGAAGGAGAGGGAGAAAGTCTTAAACAGATTCTGAGCTGAGGGCCAAGCCCAATGTGGGGCTTGATCTCATGACCCGAGCCAAAACCAAGAGCTGGACGTTTAAATGACTGCACTACCCAGGCGCCCCAAGGAATATTTACTTTAAATCCCAATCTGAAGGATGCCTGCGCAGCTCAGTTGGTTAGCGCCTGCCTTCGGGTCAGGTTATGATCCTAGGTCCTGGGACAGAGCCCCACATTGGGCTCCTTGCTCAGCCAGTGCTTCTCCCTCTGTCTGCTTTGCCTGCTGCTCCTCCTGTGTTCTCTCTGACAAATAAATAAATAAAATCTTAAAAAAAAAAAAAAAACCCAATCTGAGATTCTGACAAACTAATGTATAAAATTTCTTAGAGTTCAAACTTGAAGTTTGCTTTTGTAAGACCAAAAGGGGATATTCTACTAATTGTGATTTGCTGGAGACAGAATTCCTATCATTATAAACAAAGAAGAACAAAACAAAACAAAAATCACAATAAAACCAGGGAAATTCAAATTGGAAAGACTATTTCTTACTATATTTTATTAAAAACATGTATTCAACTAAATAGACAAGAAGCTCACAGATTTAAAATATTTAAGCCTGCTATGCAGGGGCTTTGTTTTGAACAAAAAAAAAAAAGAAAAGAAAGAAAGAAAAACCATTTTCTGTCAACTGCCTTCAAATACTTCAAAAAAACAGGATGAGGACATGTGCTACAATTTTACATTTTTAAATAAATTAGCAAGATGGCTTCATGTCAAATACAAGCACTATAAAACCAAAAAAGACAAAGTAAAAAATAGTCCTACCAATTTGCACAACGAAGCAAAAAAAACTCAACATGGAAAGTCAAGCCAAAAATTTAAAGGCTGGCTTAGATTTAGGCTGAAGCACAGTTAGTCCTGCCAAAAACTTCTGAACCAGACAAGGGGTAAAAATGAACATTTCCATAATACTTACAGCAAGCTGTTTGGGTAGGTTTTCTGCAATACGGCTTAATAATGTCTTTGAAGGTTTCTCGGAGCACAGCAAAACAAGGTTGACATTTCTATCTCCTCGGAGAAGTAATCCTTTTGCCAATACTCCTACTCGTAAAACTCCTTTTAAAGCTCTGCAGTGAAATCAAATTATATTATGACATTTCCCTTCCAAACCAGATCCATGATAATCTCTAAATATATAATAGTAAGTGTAATAATTTTTATACTATTAAAAGTTTCAACTACAGTTTAAAAATATTTAATATTTTTAAGAAGTATCCTTCATTTAGATAAGAAATATGGATAAATAAATCAAGAATTAAGTTCTCACAGGGACAATTTCAAAGAATATCAACATTTCTGCCTCTCATTTTACAAATCGAAATAAGTGTCATGGTTCTTTTTTTTTTTTTTTTTTTTAAACTCATGACCTTGAGAGTGAGACCTGAGCTTTGATCAAGAATTGGATGCTTAGCGGCACCTGGGTGGCTCAGTTGTTAAGTGCCTGCCTTTGGCTCAGGGTGTGATCCCATGGTCCTGGGATCGAGCCCCACATCAGGCTCCCTGCTCTGCTGGGAGCCTGCTTCTTCCTCTCCCACTCCCCCTGCTTGTGTTTCCTCTCTCGCTGGCTGTCAAATAAATAAATAAATAAATCTTAAAAAAAAAAAAAAAAAAGAAAAAAGAATTGGATGCTTAACTGACTGAGCCACCCAGGCGTCCCAAGAGTCATGCTTAATATAATATAAAAATATTTCCAAATGGTAAAAGGAAAATGAGAAGTTATAGGCCACAATGCAAAACGTGATATGAAAGATGTTTCTGGGGATGCCCGAGAGGCTCAGTTGGTCAAGTAACTCTTGATCTCAGGGTTATCAGTTCAAGCCCCATGTTGGGCTCCACAGTGGGCCTGGAGCCTACTTAAAAAAAAGGAAAAAAAAAAAAAAAAGATGTTTCCAGAGCCTAAGGTTCTTCATGCTCTATGGTCAATGAATTAAGGAAACAAGATGCTAAAAAGGACTGAACATGGGACAGATATAAGAAACAAAAACTGCAGAGTAGCTGAATGCATTACAAAGGCTGCTTTGAAAAAAGACTCAAAAGTGTTATAAATTAAAATAAAATTAGTAAAATCACAAGGATGGAGATTTTAAGGAGCTGTATTTCTCATTTTAGCAAAAAGCAGCTAAATACATTAAATATCTACCCAAACAAGATAGACATGTACACTCAAAACAGAGAGTTTTAGTCTTTATAACTTTTAATTTCAAGTATAAGAAGTCCATGGAAGGAAAAACAAAAATAAGCAAAGTAAATAACTCAGAAAACACACCTGTCTTTACCTCCCTCTTTCTTATCATCTCCCTCTTTGCTCTTGCTCTTCTCATGTTCAGACAAACTGTCTGAAACAAGTTTTAAAGCACGTTCAGTGATAGAAACAATTTTCTGAACTGCCTGTAATTCCTCCTCAGTTGGATAAATGGTTGCATGTTTTGTCATTACATAACGGTCATCAGATGAGTCAGGACGACGTAATGGCTAGAGAAAAAAAGTTATTTCATTTAAAAAGTGTTTACTGGGCAAAAGTAAACTTATTTTTCAACTATACATATATTTGTCATATCTTTAAATAATAAAGTCAACTATGCAAAACGTCCATTTAAAATTATCTTCCCTTTCCCTATTTCAGTAAAAACAAAACTGCAAACTTGGGAAAGTTACACTACCAAGAGTCTGATGCTTGTATACGTATGCTTGTCTCTGAATGTATACACGCTTTGCCTGAACACCACACCTAAGGTTATGAAAATACTTTTTACTCAGCTTTAAAGACCAATGATTGTGAAACTTTTTTTAGCTTTGTTAAAACAGGTCTTACAAATGCTTGTTCTGTGTAAAGACAAATGAGAAAGAGAGTAAGCTAAAGAGGAATTTCTTCGAAACACTCTCTGGAAAACAGAACAAACAAAAAAAATCCTCTCGTTTTGTAGTCTGAACTTCTATGAAATGTTCCTCATAAGCTGGTGTCTCTTCTTTTACACAGCTTCTATTCAACACAAACCCTCATGATGCATATCTTTCCTACAGTTTTCATAGTACACCAACTGTGACGCTCAAGTTGAGCCATATAAATACCCCCTTCTCCTGCACTCAATTCAGAAGCAGTAGCAAGTTTTAGATGGTCAGGATTTGAAGAAGGAAAAAAGATTCTCAACAACAGATAATGGGAAGATAATAATGTTGAAGGCAAAGCAGGTGCCTTCAAAATTGGTTGTTCATGCAAATGTCAAGAAAACAAAGGAAAGAAAATCTCTAATGTTAAAGAACACTTGACAGAACAAAAGCTCTGCTCCTGCTTAGTTTATATTGAAAGTAAGAAAAGTTCATGGAAACTCTATGAAGTCCTTATATATAAAGACATGAGTTAGGAAGCTATAATAAAAGGAGGGAAAATTCTAAATTAGATGAAAAAGTTACACTGAGATTATGAGACTACTAAATCTAGCCCCACCCAAACTGTTATCTTCTAATGCTCAACCAATCATACACTTTCACTCCTATGTAAATTAAGTGGACACTCACTGCAGGCCCCTGTGGCTGAGGAGGCATGCCTGGTCGGACTCCCAGGAGACCTAATGGGCCCGGGGGACCATGAGGATAGCCTCCATCAGGCATTCGGCGGCGATCATCCCAATGGTGTTGTTCTTCCTCCATTCTTCTCCAGTACATGTCCTCTTCATAACGTCTGAAAACAGAGAATGATATCACAAGACTTTAAGAAAAATAACAACCCAAGAACTTAAAAAATGACAAAAAAAATGCAATTAAAAAAACTGTCCTAAATCAGCTTAGCTAAATTATTCCCAGTGTATCTAATATCCCTTATTTGCTTTCACCTACAAGTAAATGGATGCGAATATAACAGAAAAGAGGTGAGAAAACAGAAAAGCAACACAAAATTTCATAGCCTGATGTCAAAGCCAAAGGAACAAACACCAGAAACCTCAGAGCTCCTTTCAGTCTCTCCCTCTTTAAGATAAAGATTGTAAACTTAAATGCCTACCCTAGAGTGGCCAGACCAGTAATATGTGTGAATGAAAGACCTGAAGCACACATTCAGGAATTATCTTCCTGTCTCCAAAGAAATGTACCATTTTCTCCTTAGAGAGAATTAAGACTAATTTTAATTTCCCCATTTATGATACAGGCATACACACATTTGTCTACTATGAGGAAAGACAGTGATAAATGGCAACTCAAATTCTGTCTCATTTTTGGGGACATATTAAGGGTGGAGAGGACTATGGTCAAGTAGAAAGCACATCTTTGTTAACTAACTAGAATTTAAATAAAAATTTGAAGGGGGGACAAAAAAGAAAGTACATGTTCTAGCTAAAGAGAACAGCTGCTGCTCAGCCCCAATTAATTAACTACCATAAGGAAATACAGGTTTGCAATCCTAAGATCATCAGGATTTTAATGTTTTTCAAATCTTTAATGTTGGTTCAGATTAAAAATGCCATGTACATCAAATGAAACATCCATGGGCTGAATTGGACTGTGGGTAGCTATTTATAACCTCTGTTTCAATGGTCATTTTCAGAATCTAATTTCTTTTTTACTACCTCACTCACTCTCACTTCTGTCTTTACTTTTATCTTCAAACTAAGATACTGATAACTCCCAAGGGAAATCATGTCTCTAAAGTTAATCTTGATAGCAATAAGGTTTTACTAGACAAATCTGTGTAACATAAAACATAAGAAAAAAGCATGCTTCTCCAAAAACGAAACAAACAAACCCAGGTATGCTTCTCAAGTAGCTCTGCAGCAACTACCAACTTCTCAGTTTGGGAGTAAGTAGTGCTTTTTTGGGTCATCCAACTTAGAAGTAGTATAGAAACATACTTCTCTGTTATTTAGGCCTTGAGAGAAAATGATTAATAACAGGTTGAAAGCTCTGGAAAACTACATTCATTCCAGTTTTGAATAGTTTATGACTGAACACAAACCTTTAAGTTGTATAAGTGCAGGGATTTTTATCCATTGCTTACCAATTCATACTCAGTGCCTAACACACTATATACAATTTCCTAGCACATCATAAGTGCTTAATATTTGATATATCAGCAAAAGAGGAAGAGTTCCATAATCTAAGTATATAGAGTTTCAAATGCATTACAAAGGCAGATTATTCATAAAAAATGAGACTGATATATTTAAACATATTAAAAAAATAAAAATCAGGGGTGCCTGGGTGGCTCAGTCATTAAGCGTCTACCTTCGGCTCAGGTCATAATCCCAGGGTCCTGGGATTGAGCCCTCCATTGGGCTCCCTGCTCAGCGGGAAGCCTGCTTCTCCCTCTCCCATTCCCCCTGCTTATGTTCCCTCTCTTGATGTGTCTGTCAAATAAATAAAAATCTTAAAAATAAAATAAAAAAATAAAAATCAATACATAACAGCAAAAAATATCTCAAGATAGCACATTAATGATACGTTAATAGCTACAATATAGTGTCTATACAAAACAACAGGTAAGTAAAAAAAATTAAAAATGAATAAGGAATTTACTACAGAGGAAATGTAAATGGTCAAAAACATGAAATAAAATTCACTTTATGAAATAAAAAGCGGTTGACAAGGATGTGGAGAAAAAGGGACCCTTGTATGCTGTTGGTGGCTATGTACACTGGTGCAACCACTGCAGAAAACATTACAAATGGAAATAATTTATGATCTAATAATTCAATTACTATGTTAACTACCCAAAGAAAATGAAAACACTAATTTGAGAAGACACATGCGCCTCTATGTTTACTGCAGCATTATTCACAATAGCCAAGATATGGAAGCAACCTAAGTGTCCATTGATACACAAACAGATAAGATGTGGACAGACACACACAGGAATATTCACACAGGAATATTATGCAGCCACAAAAAGGATAAGTTCATGCCATTTGCAACAACATGGATGGACCTAGAAGGTATTATACCAAGTGAAATAAGACTGAGAAAGACAAATACATGATTTCATTCATATGTGGAATCTAAAAAAAACAAATGAATAAACAAACAAAAGCAAAATCAGACCTATAAATACAGAGAACTGATGTTTGCTACAGGGGAGAGGTGTGGGGGGGCCGGGCAAAATCAGTGAAGGGGAATGGAAGACACAGGCTTCCAGTTATGAAATGAGTAAGTCATAGGAATAAAAGGCACAGCATAAGGAATATAGTCAATGATACTGTTAACAGTGTTGTCTGGGGGCAGATGGAAGCTACACTTGTGATAAACACAGCATGAAGTATAGACTTATTGAATCAGTATGCTGTACACCTAAAACTAATGTAGTACTGCATGTCAACTATACTCAGAAAAAGGTTTTGAAAATTTGCCAGTAATATAATTACACTTCAAACTGAACTGAAACAAATTTGAAAAGATTTTCCCCTTCTACCCCCAAATTTCAAATATGAAAACAAAAAACCACCACCCAAAAAAGGATTTCATCTTTCTCTCTCTCATTGGGAGAGACTTTAATGTTATAGCAGCAATTTTTGAAGTATGGCCCAAGGACTCCAGATGGTCCCTGAGGCTCTGTCAGGGGATCCATGTCTTAATATTAAGACATCATCTACCTTTTCCATTCTCATTCTCTTTTGAATGTACAGTGGAGTTATCTAGAAGCAAAATGTGGTATTGCAAAACAAACTGAACACAGAAGCACATACGAGAATCATGCTGCCCTCTCTTAAGCAAAACATTAAAGAGATTTGCAAAAATGTAAAACAGTATCACTCCCACTATTCTGGTGAAGAAATAGTTATTTTATAGTTAATTTTCACCATGTTATATTTATTAAATACATGCAATGTAATACAGTCAATATGTTTATATTTTAACAAATATAGTTCAAATGTCAATTTTAAATGAACTCATAAATATTAAACTTCCCAGTCTTAATTTTTAATACAGTGAAATCTTCATAGCTATAACCCACATAAGCAAAAGCTCTTTGGAGTCTTCAGTAATTACTGAGTATAAAGGGTCCTGAAACCAAAATGTCTGAAAACCACTGAAGTTACAGTATTCAGTATAGGCAGAAATATGGGTCTCCTTCTAACAAATATTTCCATTTCTGGAAATATTATTATTAGCAACTAGTCATGATTTATGCAATAATACAGTCTCAAGAATGGTCAATGTAATAATTATGTTACAGAAACACTGGAAACAACCTAAGTATCTAATAATACGGGACAAGTTATAAAGAAAATTACACATCTATACAAGAGAATACTACGCTGTCATGAAAAATAATCCTAGCTTAATTTTTAAGTTGACATATAAATGAAAAAAGTGAATTATAAAATATGTACAGGGGCACCTGGGTGGCTCAGTTGCTTAAGCATCTGCCTTCGGCTCGGGTCATGATCCCAGGTCCTGGGATTGAGCCCCTCACCAGACAGGGAGCCTATTTCCACCATTCCCACTCCCCCTACTTGTGCTCTGTCAAATAAATAAAAAAATCTTAAAAAGAAATGTGTACATTATGCTTCTGTTCTTATTTTTTGAAATTCCATATATATATATTTATATATGTTTAAGATTTTATTCATTGGACACAGAGAGAGAGCATGTGCACACAAGCAGGGGGAGTGGGAGAAGAAGAAGCAGGCTCCCCATTGAGCAGAGAGCCCAATGTGGGGCTCGATCCCAGGACTCCTGGATCATGACCGGAGCTGAAGGCAGACATTTAACTGAATGAGCCACCCAGGTGCCCTTGAGATTATATTTTTAAACTTGTACACGAATACTCCACAGCAGTATTTCATGATAGCCCAAAAGTGGAAACAACACAAATGTCCATCAACTGATAAATGAACAATGTTACACATTCGTATGATGGACTTTTATTCAGCCATGAAACAAAGTACTGATGATACATGCTAAAACACCCATGAACCTTGAAAACATTATGCTAAGTGAAAGTAGGCAGACAAAAAAAGACCACAGATCATGAATCCGTTTATATGAAATCTCCAGAGTAAGTCTAAAGATTTATTTATTTGAGAGAGAGAGAGAGAAAGAGAGCATACAGAGGAAAGGGAGAAGCAGATTCCCCCCAAGCAGGAAGCCTGACGCAGGGCTTAATCCCAGGACCCTAGAATCATTACTTGAGCCGAAGACAGATGCTTAACCAACTGAGCAACCCAGGTGCCCCCAGGGTAAGTCTGAAGACCGAAAGTATATTGTGGTTGCCTAGGCGTAGATGTAGGGGTTGGGGGGAAATAGGGAGTGATTGCCAATGGGTTTGTGGTTTCTTTTGGGGGTGACAAAAATGGTTCTAAAATTGACTGTAGTGATGGCTGTACAATTCTGTGAATATTACTTAAAAACCATTGAACTATACCATTTATTTTCAAGTAACCTCTACACCCAATGTAGGGCTTCAATCTATGACCCTGAAATCAAGAGTCACATGCTGTACTGACTGAGCCACTGAGTGACCCTGAATTGTATCATTTAAGGATATGTTCGGCTGCCTGGCTGGCTCAGTTGGATAAGCATCTGACTCTTGATTTTGGCTCAGGTCATGATCTCAGGGTTTTGAGATCAAGCCCCATATCAGGCTCCGCACTGGGCACGGGGCCTACTTAAGACTCTCTGTCTCCCAGGGGCGCCTGGGTGGCTCAGTAGTTAAGCGTCTGCCTTCAGCTCAGGGCGTGATCCCAGAATCCTGGGATCGAGCCCCACATCGGGCTCCTCTGCTGGGAGCCTGCTTCTTCCTCTTCCTCTCCCACTCCCCCTGCTTGTGTTCCCTCTCGCCGTCTGTCAAATAAAGTCTTTAAAAAAAAAAAAAAGACTCTCTCTCCCCCTTTTATGCCCTTCCACTTGTGCACACACTCTCTCTTTTTTTTTTTAAAAAAAAAGATTTTATTTATTTATTCGACAGAGATAGAGACAGCNAAATCTTTTTTTAAAAAAAAAAAAAAAGAAGGAAAGAAAAAAGATGTCAGTTATATCAATAAAACCAAATGTTAATATATCTCTAGAAGATAGGTTTTCTCCTTTCCCCTTCCCTATAGCCTCTAAAGCTTCTATAATAGACGTTTCTTTTTAAAAAGTATGTTAGGGGCACCTGGGTGGCTCAATCCGTTAGGTGTCTGCCTTCACCTCAGGTCATGATCCCAGAGTCCTGGGATCAAACCTCATATCAGGCTTCATGCTCGGCGGGGAGTCAGCTTCTCCCTCTCCCCCCCGCTCATGTTCTCTCTCAAGTAAATAAATAAAATCTTAAAAACAAAACAAAACAAATTCCACACATTATTGTCTAGAATCTACCAAATCTTATACTCAGGATATTTTTGTCATGTAACCAAAAGTTTGGTTTTAAACTGAGGCGTTTATTTATAATATAATAAACTATTCTGGGGCACCTGGCTGGCTCAGTCAGTAAAGCAGGTGACCCCTGATCTTGGGTTTTTGAGTTCAAGCCCCACACTGGGTGTAGTAGTGTTTAAAACAAAACAAAAAAACCCAAAACTATCCATATGTAATTCAACTATTTCTTCATATATTTAACATATATAAGACACCACTTACACATAATTCCTAATACCAAGGCCACAGTCAAGTACTAGAATAGCCAATAACTTAATTTTAATGCATTTCTTTCCTGTACCTAGGATCTTCCTGAAAAGTGAAAATTAAAAGTACATTAAATAAATCTGGATTGCTCTGAATGGGCGTCACATACTCAGAATAAGTTTTTTAGAAAGGCTGAACCACTTTCTATCATGCTACTAAAAGTTAAAGATATTACCTCATTTCCATTCTCCAGCGTTCTTCCTCTTCTCGTCTTCGCCAATACTCTTCTTTCTGCATTTGCTTCCTCATTTTCTCTTCTTGAATCTTTCTGGCTCGAATACTGGGCTTTACTTCTACTTGCAAATCTGGATTTACTTTTTTCTGTTAACACAGACACTTAAAAATTAGCAGGCCCTCTAATAATCTACACATACTATTAAACCATACAATCCGCCATATTCTTTCATCATAGAGGCCTTCAGTTGCAAATTTCTTATTGTAAGGGTAAGATCAGTAAAATAAGTTGTATTAGAGGAAAGATTCAGAATATTAATAAACATCCTTTTCCCCTCCCACCTCCCAAATTCTTAATTGTCAAAGTTTATGATGACATACATAGTATGTAAAAAGTACATAACTTAGAGTTAACCAATAGAAGAAATCCTTAGGGAACTAATGGATATTTAATTTTCCTTTATTTGTTTTTAAGTAGATGACCCTAAATGCCTGCAAAAAACAGACTGTTTTAATTTTCACTACCTCTTTGTTTAGAAAGGAAAACATGAGGGGCGCCTGGGTGGCACAGCGGTTAAGCGTCTGCCTTCGGCTCAGGGCGTGATCCCGGCGTTCCGGGATCGAGCCCCACGTCAGGCTCCTCTGCTGAGAGCCTGCTTCTTCCTCTCCCACTCCCCCTGCTTGTGTTCCCTCTCTCGCTGACTGTCTCTATCTCTGTCAAATAAATCAATAAAATCTTTAAAAAAAAAAAGAAAGGAAAACATGAATCTAGTGCATTAGTCTAGGCTAATTAAAAACTTTTAAGTTTTTTTTTTTTTTTTAATTGGACAGAGTGAGACACAGCGAGGGAGGGAACACCAGCAGGGGGAGTGGGAAAGGGAGAAGGAGGCTTCCCGCTGAGCAGGGAGCCCGATGTGGGGTTCGATCCCAGAACCTTGGGATTATGACCTGGGCTGAAGGCAGACGCTTAATGACTGAGCCACCCAGGCGCCCCTAATTAAAAACTTTAAATAAGTAAATCATTTGGATTTAACATCTGAAGTGTTTTCAATGAAGAATTCATATTATAATTCATTTTAGTGGGAATTCTACCAAGACAAAGAAGGTAAATAAATGGAGACCTAAGACTTCTTTCAAAGTACTTTATGTGAAGCAATTATCTATATATACGTGATTACTTTATCCAAGTAATGTTACAGTCACTAAAAATGATGAAATATGGATATACTGTTCTTAAGTATAACAAACTAATCAATAAAAACCAAACATCTGAATCTAAGTGAGACATGACATGCTAATGTTAGAATGGAGTTCATGAACTGAATTCTGTTTAGTGTTTTGTTTTTTATGGAGAATGTTCCAAGCTGTGTTAAAAAAATAAAAAATAAAAAATAAAAAAAAGACAGTTGAAAAAATTTTTAGTGGGGGAGGGGTAGAGGGAAAGAGACTCTTTTTTTTTTTTTTTAAAAGATTTTATTTATTTATTTGACAGAGACAGAGACAGCCAGCGAGAGAGGGAACACAAGCAGGGGGAGTGGGAGAGGAAGAAGCAGGCTCACAGCAGAGGAGCCTGATGTGGGGCTCGATCCCGTAACGCCGGGATCACGCCCTGAGCCGAAGGCAGACGCTTAACTGCTGTGCCACTCAGGCGCCCCAGGGAAATAGACTCTTAAGCAGGCTCCATGCCTGACGTAGTGTTTATCCCACAACCCCGAGATCATGACCTGAGCTGAACTCAAGGGTCAAACATTTAACCGACTGAACCAACCTGACAGTTGAAATTTTACTCACTTTATACTGAAGTCTGTGTCTTCGCCCTTTTAAGTGCATCTCCTTAGCATTGGGATCGTTGAAACTGCACTCACATAATTTACAGTGGAATCGAATTACTTTTCCCTCATCATTTCGTACCTTGACACGGGAAAAAAGAATTCAAGAATCATTAACAAAATATTATAGTTGAAGATTTCATTCACAGACCCTCACAGATTCTGTGATGAATAATGTAAACAAATAGTTTGAAGTGGGGGAAAAATGAGACAGTATCTGTAATTTTTTAAAAAACGATAATCTGGAGAAATGAACTAAATGTTAAAATTCTTAACTGCAGCATGCAAGATGTGTATTTGCATGTATTTGCTTTTGATATTAACTTTAATTTCAATACCTTTATCTATGTGTAAACATTCAGATTTAAATGCAATTGGGTAACAGTTCTCTAACAAAGTCTCTAGTCAATAGTGAATACCGGCTACTGGCTAGGTACTGCTCTTGGAGATGGAAATAAGATGATTAAAGACATTATTTTGGTATACAAGTTTCTACAAAGCTCAAGATTTTATACATGTAACTATGGAAAATCAATGTCAATATTTTCTAAATGCACAACCACTTAGGAAGAGAAGTACAGGGTTATTAAGATGTCTATAATGGATACTAGGTTCAAATTATTTGTGAAAGCTTTAAAGATCGCCTCTGAATGCAATTCTCTGAAGTTCTGGATTACTTAATTAACCAATACCATTAAATATTAAGGTGTCTTGGCTGTGTACATTTCTTTAGATAACCAAACGTTACTCTTAAGATCTGTAATTTTTAAATTGTGAGCTACTTATAAACTATATAACCCAGTTTTCTATCTGGTAAAGACAACATAATATGTAATTTTTCTTGATGGGAGTAAAAAACAAAGAAATATTTACCAAAAATCTATATGGTAGGCACTGTCTTAGGTACTTTATTTAATCTGATCTTCACAACTGTGGAAATATCCAAGTTCTACAGATGTGACCACTGAAGCTCAGAGAACTTATGCATGTTCTGTGATACAGTGAAAGTAAAGAGTAGTGCTACACCACTCTATGTTGGGCTTTTTGCTAACAGCAAATATTTATTAGGCCCCTCCAATGTTCCCTCATTCCTCAATTTACTGAGTTTACCTGTAAAACAGGAAGATTTCTAACCATCCTGAGAAATCAAATAAACATAATCTGATAAATCAGCAACTCTAATTTACACATGAATCTACATGATTGTACAGAAAGAAATATTGGCTCTGTCATTATTTTGTGGCTCACAATTTTTTTTTTTTTTGCTCTTTATATTCAGGTTATTTGAAGGATACAAGAATGTCTACCAAACAAATAGAAAACTACTTTATATCACAGTGATGGTACTGGTAGGAAAAAGTTAAAAAAAAAATTATGGCATCACTTATGCAAGCTTAAAGAGCATGCTTTTTTTTTTTTTTAAATATTTATTTGGGGGGGGCAGAGGGAGAGAATCTTCAAGTGGACTCCCTGCTGAGCATGGAGCCCACCACGGGGCTTGATCTCACACCTGTGATATTCTTTTATAAATAACCTAAATCTAATTTTATGCATAAAGCATTCCTGCAACAAAATGACACTTCTGGGGGGGAGGGGTGTGTGCAGAGGGAGAGAATCTTAAGCAGGCTCCACGCCCAGCATGGAGCCCGACATTGGGCTCAATCTCACAACCCTGAGATCATGACCTGAGCTCAAACCAAGAGTCGGACGTTTAACCGACTGAGCCACCCAGGCACCCCCAAAGTGACACACTTCTTTCCTATACTAATCTCACAGTGATGGTATTCTCAAATCAGTACCTCCTCCACATAATCATGGCCCACTGGCTGCACATCACTCTGCAAAGCAGCAAGAGATGCAGGTGTGACTGGTTCTGACACGGTGTCTGGCTTTACTTCTGGAATCTGTACAGAGGTGACAGGAGTGCTTTTAACACATTCGGTTCCTTTTAAATCATCTGTTTTATTTCCTGTTGACTGCAGCTTATTCCCCCCTAGAAGAGCATAAAAGAATTATAGTAATTTTAATTCACTTTTTGTAAATTACAATCTGATACAACAAAAATTTCAGATAAAGTTATTTTTTCACCATTAGTCCAACTCCTGTTTGACATACATCAGAATTTTGAAGAACACATCAACCATTTGGCCTTTTTATCCTGTTAACGAAGTACATTTTTCCCTTCTCCAGCACCCAAAGATACTCTCCATCCCCACCATGACTCTCGTAACAGCAAATACCAAAAAAGGTAGGGTCTAAACCCAAATCATGTTTGTATCCCAGTTCCCTCCCAAGGAACTGGGCAATGTCCTAAGTCCTGGTAATATAAGAATAAGATACAGTAGCTGCTTCTGAGATGCCAACAATTTAAGGGAAGATACAAATAATTATAATACAATGTGGTAAGTGCACAGTAAGTAGGAACACAGTGTGGTGGGAATGGTTTTTAAAAAAAGAAGGGGGGGAGCCTCTACCCTCTAACAGGATCCAGTTAGCAAAGGCTTCACTAAGGGTGTGTCACTTGAGCTGGGCTTTGAAAGAAGAGTAGCAAGTATGAACATGGCCCAGCAGAAAGAAGAAGATGATGTCTATATAGGATAACAGACACAAGAACACGAAGTTTAAAAGACTATGGTAAATTCAAGGAAGATATCAGCATCAATTACTATGCAGGCAGACATGATGACACATTCAGACTATGAAGGCCTCAGCTGGCATATAAGAAATACAGTTTTTCCTACAGGCAAGGAGAAGGCCACTGAAAATTTTTCAGCAGGAGACTAACACAATTTGACACGTATTTTAATAAAATGACTTTGATAAACTTGAAGAAACTGGCTGTGATAGGAGACAAAGCCCTGAGGAAGAGACTTGGAAGACCTAAAAACAAGGCAAAAACTATGAAGAAAAACAGGCATTTTTTTTGTAGAAACACTGTAGTGACAGAAAAAAAAGACTATGTACACAACCGAAGGAGACAGTAAACAGGTAGAAATGTCAATAAAATTTTCCATGTGAAAAAAGCAGCAATTAGACAAGATTATTTCATGACACTCTTTTTTTTTTTTTTAAGATTTTATTTATTTATTCGACAGAGATAGAGACAGCTAGCGAGAGAGGGAACACAAGCAGGGGGTGGGAGAGGAAGAAGCAGGCTCATAGTGGAGGAGCCTGATGTGGGGCTCGATCCCATAACGCCGGTATCACGCCCTGAGCCGAAGGCAGACACTTAACCGCTGAGCCACCCAGGCGCCCCAAGATTATTTCATGACACTCTCGTGACAGAATGAGACAATGGTTGGCCACAGAGAGCCATACAGATAATGACCAGGTAATTCCTACAATATAGCTCTAAAAGGTGGGAGGTTTTGAGTTTGCCCAAGAGATTTTAAAGTTACTACACACTGGAATAAATGAGACCACTTGTAAATACGGGGTGAATAGAGTGAGATGAGAACCAGAATCAGAATCTTAGGAGCATCACCATTTAATGAATATGAAGGCAATAAAGACACCTGAGAATGGGGTGGGTAGACATGAGAGAGACTTTAAGCTTTAAGGTATAGCAGTCAACTGTGTCAAATATTAGAGAGGTATAGCAGTCAACTGTGTCAAATATTAGAGAGGTCAACAGGATGAGACTGAAAACTGGTCACTGGATTTGGCAATTAGATCTTTGGTGACCTCTGAAAGTAGTTTCAGAAGAGTAGAGTGGAAACACTGGAACAGACTGAGGAATGGATAAGAAGTACAGAGGTAGAGAAAGTAAGAATTAGGCTGTAGCTTGAGAGGATTATAGTAATAAGAAAATGTCTGGTTTTTTATTTTTTGTTCTTTTATTTTTTTTAAAGACTATGGAGGACACAGGTAAACCTATATGACCAAAAGGAAGAAGGAAGAAACCATTAGAAGACGTAGGACTGATTAAAAATTCAAGAGAAAAAAAAAGATACATGATCAAGTAAGATCCCAGAGAAGAAGGGAGATGGGTACAAGAGCATAAAACTGAAGGGTTAGTCCTGTAATGGAGGAGAAACATCACTTTGACAGTTAGGAGAAAGAGAATCTTCAGTACTTGCCAACAAAGTTTATTTTGGGTGTAGATGTTTTCTTGGCAGCCATATTTGTAGGCACTGCTGATACTTTAGTGTTGGATGTGCTATTAAGAGACGAGTTTCCTGTAGTTGTAAGACCTTTCACTGAAGAAGTTGCAATTGATGAAGTATTCACAGTACAATTGCTTGCTGCAATGCTTGAGGGAGAGGCAGTTGGTTTTGAAGCAGACACAGCTGTTGAAGAAGTAGCTTGGCTAACGACATTTGGTTCTGTTGAAGGAATGGGTTTACCAAGTTTTGTGTGTAATTTAACCACCTACAAAATAAAAGCACATTTGTGAGGAAACTCAAAAAAGCACTGATTTTTAACTTTTTCTAAAAGAGTTTATTTTTGTTTTTAGAAATAAAAAAAATGGATATTTTTTATTACTTTAAATAAAAACCTTAAAAAATTCTATATATGTACACACACACACACACACACACACCCCCTCTGCTTTAAACAACATAAACTAAACAAAATCCATCCCTTTTTTGATGACTCTGTGAATACCCCTGGTTGCTCTGAGCTGGCATGAAAGACTTTATAAAATGAAAATCTGAACTATATTTTTCTTTGTTATTTTTATTTATATATGTATATACACAAAACTCATTACTTTCAAAACAATCTCCGTGAAGCAGATTTCGATATTCCATTTACCATGAGGTTAGGAAACGAAGGGAAAGAAAGATGAAATCAACTTGGCTACATACATATCAACCTAGACTTAAGCATGACAAGAGGAAAATAATCATACAACAAATTTCCAACTGGAAGAATAAATGATCTCGTTTAATTCAAAGAAAAAAGTCTCCAATCCTTCCCTCTTTAAGCAATGACTATTTGATGTTACCTTTATGTATAATGGCATATAAACAAAGCTTATAATGCACTCAAAATTTTCAAGTTTTAAAACCACCTATATTTAAACCCTCCATTGAAAAAGTAAAAGAAAACAGAGTAAGACATAAGGGTGTGTGGGAAAAAACACCTACTTTCTGATGCTTAGCACCACGAATGTGGGCAGCATATGCATCTGCTCCTGTACAAGACACATCACAGAGCTCACAACGTAGCTGATTTTGAGTCCCACGAGTAGAGTTGTTGCTGCTGCTGGTATTTTGTGAGGCTTTCAATGCGGCTTCTTTTTTTTTATGTTTCTGTCCTTCTAAATGTTCTTTATAAGTCTGTTTCAAACAAAAAGGATAAACGTTGCTTTGCTAATTTTCAATCTATATCATTTGAAATTATTCAATTCTCAAATCTCTAGTACTCATTTAAAAATGAGCACTAAAACAACTGTAAAAGCAACTGAACAACAGCATGTGGGATTTCCTATATATGTGATATATCTGTGGTTCTCGTATTTTGCTTACAAAGAATACCTTTATCTAACACTTTGATTTACAAAGGACTTCCATATATAGCCATATTAACAGTATAAGGTAACCACTTCCAGCTTTAAGAATTTAAATCTTTTATTGCTTATGTATAATGATGGACAGTGACCATTCCACAAATTACTTAATTGTAGAATTAAGATGAGGGAGTGAATGTATCTATATCACACAAAAAGTTACTGAATGGTAACAAGACATTTTACGAACAAGCGTATTTATTGATAAAACTAACTTTTCCAATTCAGAATGTGTTTTCATATAGAACCCATGCCATCCTGAATAAAAGCTTATTTAAAATATATATAACAGCCAAAATTACATATATTTGTAATGAAAAACAATATTATTGTAATACCAGCCAATAAAATTGTGAAATTGTATATTTAAAACTGTCTGGGGGTGCCTGAGTGGCTCAGTTGGTTAAGTGTCTGCCTTCGGCTCAGGTCATGATTCCAGGGTCCTGGGATTGAGCCCCATGAAGGGCTCTCTGCTCAGTGAGGAGCCTGCTTCTCCCTTTCCCTCCGCCTGCTGCTCCTCCTGCTTGTGTGCTCGCGTGCTGTCAAGTAAATAAATAAAATCCTTAAAAAAAAACAAAACAAAACAACTGTATGGAATCAGATGATTAAAGAAGGCAGATTTATTAAAATGAGGAGGTTAATAAGGACTGCTGTTTCTTTTTTCTTGAGTGGGGCCAAATACTTCCTCTTTCATGTTTTATTTTTAAATTTGTTTTTAAGACAGACGTATCATTAGCATAAAACTGTATATTCATCACAGAATTTAGAGCTGGATGGAACTTCAGAGATTACCTAAAACAATGATTTTCTAATTTTTAAACAAGAGAATGCTTTCCCCAAGTGAAATCTTATGCAGAAGTAGGGGAAGTTGCTCTGTTTTTGAAACAAAAGAGGGAGACCTAAAACCCAGTCATCTGATTCTCCTCTCATTATCTGCAGTGGCCTGAAGCAGCTCCATGAAGCAGTCTGAACCTCAATTATTTAGGGCAAGTACTTAATAAGTGAGGAAACAAAAGCCCAAAGATGTGAAGGTCTCCAACTTGTCCAAAGTCACACAGTGACAGAGCCAGGACTGGGACCATGGCCCCTTAAACCTGAACCTTACTCTCCCCCCACCCTTATATCCACATCTAGATTCTAACTTACAATGTCAATGATGCTTTTCTCTAAGGCTCATTAGACACTTAAGGCACTGCCTCTGACTTGCATTAAGTATCCCTGGCCTATTCTTTCATAAAGATCTAGACACTCCAAACCAATAATCAGCCTCATCTATATTCATTCTGAATGCTACTTTTCACCTATTAGACCCATGTTTTATTATTTTATATGGGTACCAGATACTCAACACATCTCTTTGGTCTACATTTGCCACTCATGGCATCATCCCCTCTCAATAGCCATCGCAGAGTAGGATATATTCCATGTTTAATCCTGGGTGCCTGCCAACATTCCCTACCTGCTCCCTCTCCCCCGACCCCATCACAGTGAGACTATTTCTTATCACACTCAAGACAGGGAGAAGGTTTTATGTAACTAGTCATATGTACTAAATGTTCCACAATTATTTCCTAATTTGTGTAACTCAGGGAATGCTGGTAATTGAAAATAATCTAAAAAATCAGTATTAAAAAGTAAATAGTACTAATCTAGTATATTAAAGAATGTACACAGGCGGGCCAGAGACAATTTAACTGAGAGAAACTACTGCAGAGTCAAAGATTGTTCCTTTCCAATAATATGCCTTTTATCTGCCAAACTGTTGGTCAATTCTTATCTAAAAAGTCACTCCTAAAGAAATTAACAAATAATGTCAGGATAAGGGTTGAACACATTAGACTTTATGAACACTCATGCCTAAATCACAGATTTTAAGGTGTAACAGGAAAAAAACAAAACCTGGGGGAAAAAGGGAATAAATATTTTACATGCTTCATTAGTTGATATTTTTGAAAAAGACATGTCCCTACATCTTTCTTTTTTTTTTTTTTTGAAGATATTATTTATTTATTTATTTGACAGAGAGAGAGACAGCCAGTGAGAGAGGGAACACAGGCACGGGGAGTGGGAGAGGAAGAAGCAGGCTCCCAGCGGAGGAGCCTGATGTGGGACTCGATCCCAGGACTCTGGGATCACTCCCTGAGCCGAAGGCAGATGCTTAACGACTGAGCCACCCAGGTGCCCCCTTACATCTTTCTTGTTCCCAAAGTTTCTATTCCCTCACAGAGGAAATTACACAGAAATAAGTAACATTCTATAAAGCATATACAAAAGTTATTAGCCTTATTAGAAATGTTATCCTGGGGGAAAAAAAAAAAAGGAATGTTATCCTGCAAACTACAGATTGTTAAAAGAACTTATTTCAAGGATTTTTAATATTTCAGAAAGACAATTTCTTCTGCTATTTATATGCTCCAAAAAATATCACATTTGACAAAGTCCTCGCATCTTTAATTCAAGTACGTAAAACTGAATTATCTCTATGGTCATCCTTTCTCAGCTGTAAAATTCTATTCATATACTCAACATGGACCTCCAAGAAGAGCTAAGGAAATCAACAGGCAACTGTGTTAAGCTGAAGAATTTTGTATAAAGGCTTTATAAAGCAAGCTGTGGACACTATAAGAGAAATAAAAAGTCAATCTTACCCCTAACCCCAATTAATTTGAATATAAAACTTCTAAGTTAAATTTAAATTTTATTTAAAGAACAAAATATCTTTCATGAAAAAAGTATAATTTGCCCATTTTTCATTAACATAATCATTTTTAAAGTTTTTCTTAATAAAATTCTTGTCTCAATACAAGTACTTCTTAAAAAAAGACTGCTTCACGAACTATGTATGTGTTAGCTAAAAGCTAACAGGAAAGAAAACATAAACCTTCTCTGTAAGCGTTACAATTAGAATATCAACCATACTTGACTATCAAAAATAACTAAAGGCTCGTGGTAAAACATACAACGTAAGTACCTGTGGTCCAGCACAGCTGATCTTACAAACATCACAATAGTGAATCTGGGGCGGTTTGGGAGGCTGTTTTGGTTTCAGTTGTTTATTTTGGAATGGTGCTTTTTTAGTAAAGGTGGTCCCTGTCCAGGCAGCTGTCGCTGCCGCCGCTGCTGCCGCCGCTGCCGCCTGCTTCTGTTGCTGCTGCTGCTGTTGGTAGTAGGAGGATGCAGCTGAATACACTGCTGCTTCATAACCTGAATAAGACGTACCTTACAAATGAAATCAAACAAAGATTATGTTACATAATTACAAAAGGCCAAGTTAAATGCTATGAATTTATTTATTTATTTATTTTTTAAAAGATTTTATTTATTTATTCGACAGAGATAGAGACAGCCAGCGAGAGAGGGAACACAAGCGGGGGAGTGGGAGAGGAAGAAGCAGGCTCATAGCTGAAGAGCCTGATGTGGGGCTAGATCCCAGATCGCTGGGATCACGCCCTGAGCCGAAGGCAGACGCTTAACCGCCGTGCCACCCAGGCGCCCCTAAATGCTATGAATTTAAATTCAATAAATTGCGCTAGGAAAGGTATGTTTACATGTGCATATTTACAAATAATGAATATCTCACAAAACCTGGAAAAATCTTATTTACCCTCTTTTAAGTCAATCAACAAATTTTTAACTCAACACATGCCAGGTGTTATAAAGGCATAAGAGTATAAGATTTGGTCCTTAACTTCGAGAAGCTTACAGTTCAGTTGGTAGGACGAGACAGAGTGATAAACATACGTGGTTACAGAATCTGTTAATATTTCCCCAAAAAGAATTCTTCTGCATACAATTTGGGAAGGGCTGAATTTGAGGGAGAGTCTGAACTAGGATATTAGATAGAAAAAAAAAGAAACTCATTAAAGTAAGATTTTTATATGCTTGATGCCTAAGAGGATAGAAGATTTAAAGGAAGAGGAAACACACCAGGACTCTCAATCCCAGTGATTGACTGATGGATTGTGCAACTGATAAAAGCAAGGAGCCGACAGAAGCTGGTTTGGAGAAGCAAGGTGAAGAAACCTTAGCAGAAGTCTGTGATATGGAGCTGGAGTTCAGACGAATATATAGGACAACAGATAAAAAAATTCTAGAATTAAGGACCAAAAACACTGGTTCTCATTCTCCAAAAGAAAAAGAGCACTGTTATTTTCTGGTTGAATGCAGGGACTGATTCTATCCATTTCCACTGTTCAAAGTCTTTAATGAACAAGCACACCAAACTAGTCAGTGATACAGACGTAACATATACATGTTGCTTATGTTCAGTGATTTATAGACTTAAAAGTCTACAGAAGTTTAAATTTTGACAAAGTTGCTGATTTTATTTATAAGCCTACCACAAAGCTGGAAAACTTACCCCTTTCTAAACTAAGATCTCTGGAAATTTGGTGGACTCCCTATTTATCACATTGCAGTAACTGGGCAAAGAGTCATGTAAGGCTCAAGAAAAATATTCCTAGTTGCCAGGATGGCACATAAGAACTACTTAAGGAAAACTGAACTTTTGGTCTCTCAAATGCAGACTGCTATGTTGAAAAGAAAAGACTTATGACCTGCTAGCTCTGAGGCATCTACACACATAGGAAAGAAAACATGACATGAATTGGAAAGGTGAGGATTTAAGATGCATGGAAACTGAGAATCAAAGGCATCTGAAACTGGAAGTATCTAGAAAACAGTGCAATCAAGTAATTTGCATGAAAAGCCTTCCTAGACATTTATGTCAGGCTATTAAATTATACAAATGCTTATAAAGATAGAAAGTATGGTAAGAGAAGAAAACATGTAAAAGTAAAAGGAAGAAGCAGGTAGGCATATCAATAATAATCATATGATCTGATAAAAAAACAACTAGAAAACAACTGATGTAACTGATCAAAGGAAAAACTATAGATCAGTAAACTCTTCTGGTCAGTCTTACCAATATCCTATGTTACTTAAAAATGTGACAGAAGACCAAATGCCTTCAAAGTTATAGGCAGAAATATGTACAGTTTAAATTTCACTTTTAAAACATCATAAATTGTCTAGTTAAAACTAACAAAGCTATTTTTAAATTATAACTGGCTAGGACCATGATTTCTGTATGAATTTTTTTTTTTTTTTTTTAAGATTTCATTTATTTATTTGACAGAGAGAGAGAACACAAGCAGGGGGAGTGGGAGAGGAAGAAGCAGGCTTTCCAGCGGAGCAGGGAGCCTGATGCGGGGCTTGATCCCAGGACCCTGGGAATACGCCCTGGGCTGAAGGCAGATGCTTAACCAATGGGCCACCCAGGCGCCCCTGTATGAAATTTTTTAAATAGACATTTCCCAAATGACTAGCTATTGTGTATAGAAACTGTAGAAATGCCACATAAATGTAACCTCATGAATTAATGTATCAAGAAAATAAAAAGTAGCATAAGGGCAATAACATCCTACAAAGCTGACCAGGAATTTTAGTTTTTTTTTATTTTTGTTTTTTTTCAATTGAGAATCCATAGCATGAGAGGCAGTGTTCCAGACACAGTAAAGTCTCAAAACAGATTTATAAAGCAAGTATTATTATCCTTACGTGACAGATGAGAAAACTGAGGCTAAGAGATAGTGAGGTGCTTTAAACACTGAGTTATTTAAACTACAAAAATCAGCAGGCTAAGCTTAATATTTACAAAATAATCTTTCATTTGCACACCTGTAGTCTAAAACTAATAAAAGGTGAGCGTAAATATAGCTTACTACTTAATCTCCTATGACTATTAGCAAACAAATGTACGTTTCTTGTAAAAGCACTATGGGAAAACAAATATAAGGTTTCATCTCTAAATAAAAGCTCAATTTTTGAGGGCTAAAACAGTTTCACTTAAAAAAGTACTTTTATTAGGAGTGTCTGGGTGACTCAGTCGGTTAAGCATCCGACTCCTGATTTAGGCTCAGGTCATGATCTCAGGGTTGTGAGATTGAGCCCCATGTTGGGCTATGCGTGGGGAGTGGAGCCTGCTTGGGATTCTCTCTCCCCCTCATCCTCTCCCTCCACCTCTAGGAAAAAAAGAAGTACTTTTATTAAAAATGCTTACCAATTAGTAAGTTACATGTTAAGTTGAAATATAATTTTTAAATGCACAATATCAGAAACAAAACATACCATTTCAGTAGTAAATTCAGCATGTTACAAACCACCATTTAGCAAGATTCTAGAACCACCAAGATTCTAGAACTAAGCTTAATGACAGGAAAAAAATAGCTGACCTAATAAAATTGTGCATACAGAACTCAGAAGTCCTAATAATGATCTTTCTGGATGGCAATTTCACATTATGTATCACATATTTTTTAAAGTGCATAACCTCTGACATAACGGGAATTTCTAGGAATTTATCTTAGGGAAACAACTACCAAATACACGAATCTTTTCAAACAAGGATTATTTTACCCACTGTTGTTTCTAGTTCTTCCCTAATATGAAACCTAGCATCCCAAGAAACTTTAAAATCTATATAGTACAGTCATACAATAAAATATTATGCAGCCATTAAAAACTATGTATTTCTAAGCGTAAATTCTGACTTCTAAATACCATATTAGAAACCACAGCTCCTTTGTGAAATGGCTGATTGTGAGTCTTGGTCATGAAATGCTTGAAGTGTATCAGTAATAACTTACTGTGGAAGGAAAAAAGGAAAAAGTGCTCAAAGAATAATGATGCCAAGTCCAAAAGGCTCAAGAGCGAGTTTGAAAAGAATCTCATTGGCCAAATCTGGGAAAACATGTGCCTCAAAAAGAAAAATGAGAGTAATGGATTGTACTACACTGAACAAAAAAGAATGAGTCCATAGTAATACTAAAAAGAAGAGGAGAGGGGACACTTCCTTAGAGAAGAGTGCTAAGAATCAATGTAATAAGATTTTATATCCATCACTGTAGAACTTGATTCTGTTAAGACACTTTCAAAGGATCTAACACCACAGAGTGTAAAGTAGTTGGGTAATAGGCCCATAGATTACTTGGTTAATTATTAAGGGGAAAAGGTATCCTTAAAATGGAGAGATCTGGTAGTCACCACTTCAATTAGTGATTATACTTGGCATCATCAATAAGGAATTTATAGCATTACTTATGTGCTCCTGATGTGATGAAACACAGAAGTTTAGTTAGGTAGTTTTATTGACTAAAAAACTGCCAAAATCTAAGCATAAAGAAAGGAGATAAATCCAGATTGTGGGATATTTTACAGGACAACTGGCCTGAACTCTTAAAAAATGTCAAGGTCAGGAGAGACAAGATAAAAAGGAAACTGAAACTAACAAGATACGACAACCAAGTACAACCCATGATCCTTGATTAGACCCTGAACTTAAAACAAAGCAGACACACCAAACATTTTAGAAAGCTCAGCCATAAAAACCACTTGTGGACAACTAAAGAATTAGACAATATCCACATTCAGTTCCTTTTAATGATATTTGCATGTGGTTATGTAAGAGAATGCCCATATTCTTAGGAAATATAGACTGAAGAATTCTAGGCAAAGCACCAGGTCATCTACGACTTAAAAATATAATGCTGACCCATTTGAAATGTTTTAAGAGATAAAGCAAATATGATAAATATTAATAACCAGTAAATCTAGGTAAATGGTATATAGACTTTACACTATTTTTTTCAAATTTTCTGCAGAATTAAAATTTTCTTAAATAAAAAGTTACAGAAAAACAAATCAAAAGAATATCTTATATTTGGTGACATGAAAGAACAGTCACAATGAGAAAAAAAAGCAATTAACAAAATGGTATGCATTAGACAGATTCATTTTTTAAATTTTTTTTTTATTTTTTTAAAGATTTTATTTATTTATTTGGCAGATAGAGACAGCCAGTGAGAGAGGGAACACAAGCAGGGGGAGTGGGAGAGGAAGAAGCAGGCTCATAGCGGAGGACCCTAATGTGGGGCTCGATCCCATAACGCTGGGATCACGCCCTGAGCTGAAGGCAGACGCCCAACTGCTGTGCCACCCAGGCGCCCCATAGACAGATTCATTTTTATTAAAAAAAATGTATACACTGCATACATATATTCCCATGAATAAAACTAGAGAACATGCACCAAAATGTTAATGGCAATTAGTACCTAGGGGTACATGTCCAGTGATTTAATATTTTCTTATCTATAGTCTCTAGTTTTAAATGATGTATTACTCATGTAATATAGCAGTAAATAAAAATAACTTCATCTGTGTAAGATATATTCAAGCAACTGAGACAATGAAAGAGAGACAGAAAAGAGAGGGAGGAGAACTTATAAGACGGAAGCAATAACAGGAAAGAATACTATCATACTCCTAATTTTGTTGAATGTGGACATTAAAAAAAAAAATGTGTCCAGTCAGGTCTCACTGAAATAATTACATTTACAGTTATAATTGATTAATCAGATATAAATAAAAACTAATCAGTGATAAAGAGGGGGAGAAAAGTTATATCTGGGCAATCACAAATGACAGATCTAGGAATAATAACCTCTCCTCACTCCCAATTCACTTCTGTATGGTTGTCACAGTTAACTTATATATCTGTTCCCACTGCTCCTTTTCGGCACCCATTTGGCCCACAAGATAAACAAAGATACCGTAACAGAGCCTGCAAGGTGCTTCACACTGACATTTCCAACCTTATCTCCTCATATTTACCCCTTATATCTGTATTCCAGCCACAACAAACTGTTATTCCTAAATATTCCATGTATGCCTAATTCACCACCATATCCCTAGCACCCAGCATAAGCACTGAGCGTAAGAAATTTAAAAAAAAAAAAAAAAAATCTCTGAGAAACAGGGCGCCTGGGTGGCTCAGTCCATTAAGCGTCTGACTCTTGATTTTGGCTCAGGTTG
Organism: Ailuropoda melanoleuca; assembly: GCF_002007445.2. Taxonomy (NCBI): domain Eukaryota; kingdom Metazoa; phylum Chordata; class Mammalia; order Carnivora; family Ursidae; genus Ailuropoda; species Ailuropoda melanoleuca. The sequence continues at coordinate 122,269,135 of NC_048220.1, read as the reverse complement.
CTATCTCCGGGTTATGGGATCAACCCCCGCATTGGGCTCTGTGCTGCGAGTGAGGCCTGCTTAAGATCCTCTCTCCTTCTCCCTCTGCCCCTCACTCCTCCCCTGCTTAAGCACGTGCCCTTGCACTCTCTCTCAAAACAAACTCTGAAAAACAAAAAAAAATTTAATTCAGTACTTAGCCTTTTAACACCCAAACTGCAGCAAAATATCAAGAATTAAAATTGCCGATATTGCCTTAAATCCTCCACAGAACAAGACAAAGTATTGAGAGAGAAATAAAATGCAGAACAAAACCATATAGTAGTACAAGGTTACGCTGTCTACAAAAAAGCAACAAGTGATTTTAATCACTGAAATAATGCAAAGTACCTTAGCTAGAAATTAGCAAAAGCAATGAACATAGTAAGGTATTAGTGATTATATTTCTTAGTATAATGATTATTTAAGGAAATATATAATTTCCTTAATAAGATAATAAAATAAACACATGATTATTTAAGGAAAATAGAGCTAGTCTGTCCTTCCAAGAGACATATGTTATATAACGATCTTATGGATATTTACAAAGGCTACCCAGTATTTTCAAGATTACTTATTCCTAATAAAGAAATAGTTCTCTAGTGGCTGAAATAAACAATATAAACAATTTGTCAGTGGTAGTCCTTGAATGTTAACCTTAAGTTTTCAAATTCATTTGGAAAAGTCAGGAAAAAAAATGACCCTGTAAAATACTAGGTGTTTTTTCTCTAACTGCAACGCGAGGCCCAGGACTCATGACTGGCTTTCAAATGCCCAAAGAGCATTACATTGTTAATATATCCTGACTTAAAAAACCAAACCCCCAAAACACAACTTATAGTCCATTTGTCACATCATACACATATATCAACACCTACCAATTCAATTATTGCTACTGCGAGTAAGATCATTCATTCCACAGAACATCAAGATAGTGTCTAATAAGTTTCTGATTTGTTTACTCATTTAAACACAGTTTATCCATCTTACCGGAATAAGTAACTGCCGTGGTACTGTAAGTAGCACTCTGGGTATAGGATGGCACCACAGTAGCTGCAGCTGCTACTGGCTGTACGGTGGAAGATACAGGATAAATGGAGAAAGTAGTGGTAGCTGGACTTGGTGTGGCTGGTTTTATGGCTGTCACTTGTCGAGTTTGCTGGGCTTGTGTATACTGAGTTGCACCTTGGCTATAACCCGCTTTGGGGGCTAAAATGGCAAAGAGATTTCAGAAAATTAGAAACGTGAACCTCAACAGTTATTGTATCAATATTCTTGAAAATCAGAAAAAGTGTAAACATCAACTGTAAATTTGGTGCTAGCAATTTCTTCTTGGCCAAAGGGTTGAAATTCTTATTACCAACTGAATAAAATATAAATCTATATAAATTCATTTACCATCCCTTCCCAGATGCTTTCTATGTATTTCCAAAATGGCATTTTGTCCAAATTTACAACTAACTGAAATAGCAGTACTACTTAAAACACGTACTAATAAAGTTTTTAGAAAAGGCATGTGTGTGTATTTAGGATAGTCAGTCTAACTTGAGGGTTATGCTTAATATTGCGAATAAAGAGGCTCAAATATGATTTCAATTCACAGTAGAAATGTCAACATTTAATTATATCGAACTTGTTCATATACCAATCATTGCATTTTATTAATCTATAGTGAACTTCAGTCTAATTCCAACTCACAAGGTGCCACTGATTTAATTCCTCAAATATCAACAGGTTGAGTACAGCTCTTTTTAAATGGCTACCATTCATGTTTCTGCTAAACTTTCTGCTGCCTTTGACCATATTCAAAATAAATGTTCACTCTAAGAATCTTATGAACCTTATTATCAAGCCCTAAATTAATAATCTTATTAATGATCACTAAAGCATACAAATGTAATTCCTGATAAAGGCCCAATTACCAGGGGGCCGAACTCACTTTATGCTTAGTTAAGGCACCTTAAATAAACAGCACTTAAGATTTATAAAACTGCTATCTACATGTAGTATAAAACTTGATCCACATGACACACAGATGAGGACATTTTACAAAAGGAAACTAATGTCCAAGAGCTAAATGGCTTACAAGGCACACAGTCAATGTCAGAGCTAAGACTAAATTAAGACTCTTTTGACTCTTAAACACAATCTAACTTTGAAAATTAACCAGGAAGTTCACTAAAGATCAGTGTACCCACAAATTATTAGAGAAGAAACTATAAGAAAAGTTGGTCATTATAATTCAAAATATTTTTATACCACTTTTTAGGGACTCACAGAAGTCTTAGAACTAAAAGTACCATAGAGAGATTTGGGTCAACTACCTCATTACAAGTAAGAGAACAGAGATGAAAAGAGGTAAAAATCACTCACCCACATTAGCAGTAAAGCCAGTACTAGAAGCCAGTCCTACTCTTTCCTAATCCAAGGCTCTACCCACACTCTCATGGTCCTTCAAAAATAACTAAAATAAAGGAACTGTTTACTTTTCTGGACTCAGAGAGCTTTGTTTTAAAAATTTTCAGTTAAGTCTCTATAAAAAAATCCATCTTTTAAAGACTACAAGGGGTGCCTGTGAGGCTCAGTCAGTTAAGTGTATGACTCTTGACTGAGATTCTTTCCCTCTGCCCCTCCCCCCTGCTCACATGCACTCTTTAACTAAATCCTGGGGTGCCTGAGTGGCTCAGTGGATTAAGCATCTGCCTTCGGCTTGGATCATGATCCCAGAGTCCTCAGATCAAGCCCCATATCAGGCTCCCTGCTCAGTGGGGAGCCTGCTTCTCCCTTTTCCAGCCACCCCCCCTTCTTGTGCACTCTCTCTGTCAAATAAAATCTTAAAATAAATAAATAAATAAAATAAAACAATCTTTAAAAAAAGAAAAAAAGAAATAAAGACTACAAATATGTAGGCTTCCTTGAAAACAAATTATTTCCTGTATTTGAACCATTACATTTACTGTAATATCTGAGGCTGGAAACAGAACCACCTGTTATTATCAACCAGAGAAAGATGAATTAAAAATACGGGCCCACAAAGAGTCTCCGCTGGTTACACAAGGGCAATAGCAGTATGTTCTGGGCATTTCTGGTGAAGATAAGGACCTGGCCAGAAGTTATCACCACAACTCCCACGGTACAGCTTACTTCACAGCAGGAAGAGAACTGTAAGCGGAAGACCAGATATAAAGTACATTTTGGGGAGAGAAGGGCACGATTATGATTTGGGACCATGGCCCTCTCCCTCTTTGGTACTCAAAGGCATGGAGCAGAAGAAGAGGAGGACATGGCTAGACTCTCCTTCTTGAGGTAATATAATACAATGAACTTAGGTGGACTCAAAGGGTATCTTCATTAAGCACAATGAATAATATATTTCGGTAGTTTGCAATGAAACTGTGTATGCCAATAAAACCCACCTGTCTGATAGTAGGTTTCAGCAACAGAAGGCTGAGGCTGGGCAGCAGCTGCTACAGCAGCAGCAGTTGCTGTTGGTTGTTGGTAGTACTGCTTACTATCATACGCTACAGCAGGAGCGGTGGATCTTACGTATGAGTATGAGTCCTAAAGAAAGGGAATGAAAGAAAATCTTGCTGTAAGTGAAGCTGCTGGAAAAAATTCCTAACTCTACTATATAAAAGTGTAATAAAGGAAAACAAAAAACTAACTATAGACCTAGGTATAAGAGTCAAATTCAAAACAAAGGGCATTCATTTTGGACTTTGAAAATAAGGTCAAAACCATTTCAAGCAGCATGTTTAACTTTCACATCAGAAAAAAAAAATCATTGAAACATTTAAAAATAATGCTTATCTTTAAAATTCTATTAAGAAAGGGGCACCTGGGTGGCTCTGTCGGTTAAGCGGTGGTCTTGATTTAGGCTCAGGTCCTGGTATCAAGTCTTGTGTTGAGCTCTGGGGCGGGGGGGGTGGGGGGGTCGGGGGGTGTCTGCTTGAGGATTCTCTCTCACACTCAAATAAATAAACCTTAAAAAAAATTCTATTAAGAAGTTCATAGCAGTTTTGCTTTAAAAATGGATCTCATAGTAAAGACCACCTGCATGTCCTTTGTGACTACTCCAGCTTTCTTTTCATTCTTTTTTATTTACCACTATTATTATTAACAACTTGTTTTTTAAAAAAATAGGCTCCACACCTAGCATGGAGCCCAATGCAGGGCCAGACTCATGACCCTGAGATCAAGACCTGAGCTGAATCAAGACCTAAGCTGAGATCAAGAGTTGGACGCTTAACTGACTAAGCCACCCAGGCACCCCTACTTACCACTATCATTAACATAATGAATAGAAGCTTCTGGGTGGAGGAGAGGAAAGGGGAACACAGGTTCTAGGGAGAAGGAACACTATATATGAACCTCCCAGGCAGTGAAGATCAAGGTGAGCTGGGTGAATTCTGGCACTAAACAGTGAGGAGGGATGGGGAGATATGCAGGTTGAAAGGCTGAAGAAGTAGACAGGGCCCAGAAAATGATGGGCTTCATACACATTAAAAACAATGGAATTTATTACATTCTGTCTCTGGACAAAATGAAAACAATGACACATGGCAAGAGGAATTCTGAGTTTAGTAACTGCAGATATCTTTTCTTTATTTACTTATTTTAGAGAGAGAGCACAGGAGGGAATGGCAAAGGAGAGGGAGAGAGAGAATCTCAAGCAGACTCCCCACTGAGAGCAGAGCCCACTGTGGGGGCTCATTCCATGACCCCAAGACCATGACCTGAGCTGAAATCAAGAGTTAGACACAACCAACTGAGCCACCCAGGTGCCCCATATAACTTGCCAAATATTAATAAAAAATACTAATATTATAATTCATATGTCAATTCATTACTTAACAAAATAAATTCACATACTTTAGAAAGTATAGAAAAACTAGGCAAAGTTCAGAAGATCCTAAAGCAAACAAATAGAAAGCAGGTTATTAAAGGATTAGAACCAGGGGAGCCTACGTGGCTCAGTCGGTTGCGTGTCTGACTCTTGATTTCGGCTCAGATCGTGGTTTCAGGGTCATGAGATGGAGCCCTGCATCAGGGTCTGCACTCACCGGGGAGACTCTTGAGATTCTCTTTCTCCCTCTTCCCTAGCTCCTGCATGCTCTCTCTCAAACAAATAAATCTTAAAAGAAAAATAAAGGTTCAGATTTATCCAAATTTAAATAAGTAGTAATTTAGTACCATGATAAACATAGTACTATAAAAGGAAATTAGATCTTCATGTTCCAAATAAGACTGAACCAAAAGCAACTATAGGATACAAGAGCACAGCATCAATTTCTGTTACATACTGAGAAAGAATACTTTGAGGGGAAGAATGTACAGGCAACAGAATTTCTGCCCTTGTTAAGTACCAAGAAGACACCATATAATTTGTTTGGCCCATAGAGCTTAGGCTCATGGTTCTTGAAACAGGAGACAAGAGGAATACTGCCATAGTACAAACAAGGAGCATCTTCCCAATGTCTTCATTTTTCTGAAAACCTTGGTTAAATATACAACTAGTAATTAATGTAAAAAATGGACTGGAATGGACTCAGGGGAATTATCAATAAAAACTCACTGCAAGGGAGCTTAATACATGGACTAGGTCCCTAAATTACCTAAGAATACACATTCATTTCTATCATCAGAGGTATATTTTGGAAGACCCAAGTTTGGTAAGCACTGGCTTGGACATTGTATCATACACTAGGGCCACTGAAGCCTCGTGTTAAGACTGCTGAAACCAGTAGTTTTCTTACCTGGTAGTTCTGTGTAGTAGCTGGGGGTGGTGGTGGTGGTGCTTCTTGTTGTCTCTGGGTATAACCATAGTCAGTTGCTGTATGTGCAGTGGGGTAGCCTCCATAAGCAGCAGCTGTTGCAGCAGCTGCAACAGCTACTGGAGCAGGCCTGGCAACTGCAACTGTGGCGGCCGCTGGTGCATAGGCAGCAGTAACTGTGTGAGCAGCTACTGGAGCCTGATGGACAGTGTAGCTAGCAACTGTAGTTGGATGAGAGTAGGCTACACCCGAAGCTGGCTGCTGGCTATAGTGTGGAGTAGAAGAATAAACATAATACAATTTAATTTTAAAATCTAAGAGTTGAATAAAATAAAAAGCACATTTTCAAGAAATTTAATCATGAACTACAAAACACCAAGTATTTGAACTCAGTAAGTCTAATCAATACCATATTTGTTACTGTTGTATAATTTTTACTTCTTAATCTTAATACACTAGACAGTCACACATACTATGCTTAAGATCATGGACCATATCACAAATCAGGAATGCCAAATTGGGATAAAAAGCAGTATTAGGAAGAAAAGAAAACTTGATGAAACTAGGAATTTAAAAAAGTATTTGTTGCTTGTAGAGTTCTTTATTATATTTTACAGTTTAATCTCTACAAAGAAATCATGTTAAAAATACTGAATTCTAACTCCAATTGTAGAAAACATTTTAAGTAGAAACTATTACCCAGTTGACTTAAATACTTCTGATTCTCTAGGGCAGTAGTTCTCAACTGGGGGAGATTTTGCCCTCCAGGAACATTTGGCAATGTCTGGAGATATTTTTGATGGTCAAACTGCAGAGGAGGTGGTGGTGATGTGTGCTACTGGCATCTAGTGGGTAGAAGCCAGTGATGTTGTTACATATCCTACAGTACACAGGACAGCTACCCACAACAAAGAATTATCCAAAGAATGTCAACAGTGCTGAGGTTGAGAAATCTTGCTCTAGGGCACAAAACCTAAAATGGACTCTCTATTATTTTAGATAAATTACCCAAGTTACAGGCAGCATTTCATTATACACATTTATTTTTCTCTCAAAAATGTAGCACATGTTGCAAAAAGAGACCTAAGTCAGATGCTTTGCAATCATAACCATTTAAAACTCAAAGAGGCAAAAACATTTTCCAAAACTGTAAATCAAATAAATTTCCAGCTAAAGTTCTCAGAGTAATGTTTAACTTTTTTTAAATTTTAACTTTTAAATTGAGAGTCTGTGTCACATAAAACCAAGGCTTACAGATGTTAAGCACATGAAAGTGTTATTTGTTGTTCTAGGTTCTCTAAAACACTCACAGTTACACTTGCTAAAGCTTTATTACCAAGGCAGAAATGCCTTCTAAAAAAAGGAGAGCCCCAACAGTTATTCAGCTGACAGGTTTTAGATGACCATGAGTCTTAATATGAGCCAACAGTTAAGAATAGCTAAGGAAAAAAATACCTGACATAAGCTGAAGCTGCTCTAATAAGTGTCTGATTCATGGGTTATAGTACAGGATATTCTTCACTGGTATGCACACTGCCATAGAAATATGGCATAGAATTAAAATTTGGGGCCGTCACATTTTAACTGTATTAGGGAAAACACTGATACTTATATAATGTATTCAAAGGGAATCAATATGAAGCTTATAAGTATGGCTATTATTTTACATAAAAAGTGGAGGACCTGGGAACATTCAGTCTAGAAGAGGTGACTGGGGAAGATATGAGAGCTGCCTTCTAATAGAAGAGACTTACTCCATGCTGCTCCAGAGAACAGAACTAGAACCAATGGATGGAAGGGTGGCAGATTTCAGCCCAATATGAAAAAGAAAAAAAAACAAAAACTTAGAACAAAGTCCAAAGAAACTCTTATAATTTATATTTGGATGAGGTTTTCCACATTTTGATATTAAAAGTAGCTAATATTTTCTACATATATGACAATTAAAAGGCAGGAAAAGGGAAATTTAAATTATAATAGTGGAAAAACTGGGTTTGGGATTGACATTTTCTATGGATAATTCCATATCCTTAAGAAAAAATGCCAATAACATTATATTTCTTCAAAATTCCTAGAACTGAAAAAAGAATTATATTTAAAATATAAGTACACCAGTTCTGTGAAACTTGTATTTAACATTTACTGATAAAATTTCACACATTCAGACTACACTGCATAAAAAGGGTTTGGTTATGTAAAAATTCAGATAATCTTGGATTCCTATACAGTTTCCATTCATCCCACTGCTCTTTATTGAATATCTGTTCACACTTTCTGATCTCCAAAACTTGTCCTACAGGACAAAAAACAAAGTGGGAACAGAATAGAATATCAAGTCAACTAGACAAGCAATTTGACTTATACTGCCTCTGATCCTTAAAACTTCATGTGACTAAAAAAGGGATGATGATATGCTCTGGTTTAAGTCTATTGTCCCCCCATAATAACAGTACGCTCTCACACCTATGTGTCTCAGTTTGAACAATAAATCTTATAATCTCCCTTCCCAGGAACCATATAACAAGATGTCAGTACACTTAGCAATTACCATATACTACCTGCCTAGGGCTGCCTAAGCTAACTCTCATCTGTATAGTCGGATCTGCTCTGTATAGCCAGGATATGGCTGGAACCATTTCCTCTACCAAAAGCATCATGAAGAACAATGATCTAGTTCCAATTTCCAAGGGTTAAGGGCTAGTGCAGTGGTCTGCTGTTCAGAATAAAGATTCTCTAGTTTATCTTTTTTTTTTTTAAAGATTTTATTTATTTATTCGACAGAGATAGAGACAGCCAGCGAGAGAGGGAACACAAGCAGGGGGAGTGAGAGAGGAAGAAGCAGGCTCATAGCAGAGGAGCCTGATGTGGGGCTCGATCCCATAACGCCGAGATCACGCCCTGAGCGGAAGGCAGACGCTTAACTGCTGTGCCACCCAGGCGCCCCTCTCTAGTTTATCTTAAACCCATCTGGGAAATTCTCTTTCAATCTGAAATATCCTTAGAAAATGGCCTTTTATGTGATGTATATGACCAGCCTGGATTATACCAATTCAATTAAATACCTAGTGGCTAAGTCTGAAAAGTAAGTAGATTTTTAAAAATTCAGGTCACATCAAGTTCAAATTAGTTTAAGCAAATTAGTCTTGAGCTGAAATATTTTAAACCAAGGTTTATGCCTAGTTTGTAGTGTTAGAATAAAAGGTATTAAATTATATCCCTACATAAAACTTAAGACTTACTGGTCATTAATGATTTTTAAAATAAAATAGTTTAAGTAAATAAAAATTCAAATCTTATGCCATAAAAACTATTTGTGAAATATGAAAAGACTTTCATTTTCATCCAGCAGACAAGAAGCTTCTATTTAGATAATATCCTTTGTGAATAAATTAAATCTAATAAACCAATTTTAAACCAGGACAAACTAAATAATAAATCACAAAACAAACATAAAAATATAGGATGAGCAAGGTTAAGAAATACTTGAAGAATCATACATAAAATAGAAGGGTATTTCTCTTGGGGGGAGAAAAAGGTAAAGAAAGTATTTAAGGAATTATTAATACTAAAAAATGATTAACACTTGTATATTCTTGGACTTAACCTGGAGGTTAATGGCCAGCTCTCTCCTTGCTTACCAGAAAGTGAAACCAGTCAGAGTCCTTACCAAAACAGACAGCCGACCAAAATCACCAGTCGAAGAAAGCCTACTATAAACTGCAAAAGAAACAGGAATAATCCTGCAGGGAATGGATATCTCAATGCAACAAACAAGAATTTTCACAAACTCTATTTGTATCCATAAAATAAGAACTTAACACCGTTAGAAGATAAAGTTAAGGGATATAACCAAGATCAGGATATAAAAACTATAAAAAGACAAGATAAATCTAGAAAGTCCAATATCCAACTAGAAGGAACTCTGAAAAGAAAAGAAAAAAGCAAATAAAAGAAATTAAGAAAGTATATTTCCCACTCTGGAAGGGAGGCAACATATTTTCAAATTTCAAGGGGCTACAGAGGAGCGCTTGGGTGGCTCAGTTCCTGAAGTGTCTGCCTTCAGCTCAGGTCATGATCCCAGGGTCCTGGGATAGAGCTCTGCATCAGGCTCCCTACTCAGTAGGGAGCCTGCTTCTCCCTCTCCCTTTCTTTGCTACTCCCCCTGCTTGTGCTCTCTCCCTCTCTCATAAATAAAATATATTTTTAAAAAAAAGGGCCTACAGAGCGCAAAACAGAATGAAAGAACAACACCTAGAGACATACAGCATTTCACAGCATCTCAAGGTTAAAAAAAAAAAAAAATCTTTCAAAGTCTCCGGAGAAGAAAAACAAGTCACCTGCATACAACTAAACGAAAACCAGACTTTTAGTGATAACATTAGTGGCTAGAGAACAGTAGACTACTGTCTTAAAAATATGAGGGAAAATGGTTATTAATACAGAGTTCTGTATTAACAATTAGCTGTACCCAGCTAAACCATTAAGACAGAATAAGGGGTTTTTGGTGCTTGTTTCTTTGACATTCAAGAACTGAAAGAGTTTACCTCCTATATACCTTTTCTTTGAAGTGACATGAAGATGTACTTTAACAAAAAATAAAACAAGAAAGAAATTGTGGGATCCTATAAATAGTGGGCCCAAACCCAGGAGGGAGATGAAAGCCCAGGTCAGCAGCTGTGTAGCAGGCCCAAAGACGCAGTGAGCTCGGACTCGAAGTAAAAAAAAGGACAGAAGCCTCCAGGAGAGAGAAGTCCAGGAAAATAAAGGATTGGCCAATAGACAGTAGACGAGGAGCCTGGAAAAATATTAAGATACAATCAAGGCAACAAAAACATTTTGGGGGGAAAAAAGGTAATGAAAGACTTTACCAAATATGACATTGCTCAAGAAAGGCATGATCCTGGTAAAAGACACCAGTTAAGCAATTAGTAGGGTGAAAAAAAAGCAAACATCCATTTGAACTTGAACTGAGGAAGATTCTTCTATTATGTGGTACAGGGTTGTAAAAATGGAACACGTTAGGAATGATAACCATAGAACACCACCACCTGGATCCACAGTAAGTACTAATTACAGTCATAATAATAAAAGTTTCTGCCTTAAAGTTTTAGCATCAACCTAAATTACAGAAGATAAACTATGATTATAGAATATAATGTAAATGTTAATCACAAGTAGAACTACAACTAAGTTGGGGGATGGGGTGGAGAAAGAGGAGAAGTAAAGCACAAGTGTTTCAAGATTCTTTTCCTAAAACAGAGAGTACTGAGATACTGACTACCTTTGTTGGAAATGGGGTATCTGAAAGTAAGAGGAATAGCCTTATCACTGAACCTGGAAGGAGAAATGAGAAGCTTGAAAGGGTGTGTACTAAATCTTAACTACGACTGTAGGAAATCAAAATATATTGCATAAAACGTTAATAAATCAAGACACAGAGAAGCATATTATGTAATGATAGGGAGTTAGAAATAAAACCAGAACGTTTTAAAGGTGGGAGTCCGTACAAAGTGGAATTGGGGAGAAGGGATTAGGAAAATAAGGGAATGCTGTTTTCTTAAAAAGCCCTTCTAGGGGTGCCTGAATGGCTCAGATGGTTAAGTGTCTGACTCTCGGTTTTGGCTCAGGCCATGATCTTCATCAGGGTTGTGAGATTGACCCCACATCAGGCTTCACACTCAGTGCAGGGTCTGCTTGAGATTCTCTCCCTCTCCTCCCCCAGTTTGCGTGCACGTGCACATGCTCTCTAAAATAAATAAATAAAACCTAAAAAAACATCCCTTCTATGCTATTTTTAATTACATTATGTATTATTCTTGGGGGGGGAGAAGCCTAAAACATAATTTTCAAAATGGCAAGTTGAATGACCAACCAACCACAAATTTAAAATACTCCTGTCTAGCTATTTCAACTCAATTCTAATTTCTACATTTCTGGTCTTGACCCTAACCTATACCCAACTCTGAGTCCATTTTTAGTGCTTTCAAATTCCATTAATAAGACCTGGATTTACATTATACTAAAGTTACAGTCACTACCAGCATTAAAACAGCTATGCATACCAGTGGCTTGTCCTTATAAGTGGTATCTGGTAACAGGGAAAACATCGGTATACCTCTTAATTTCTATACAGCAGTGCTTTTCAAAATATGATCCAAGGACTGCTAGGATCCAGGAGGTTATCCCTTTTTCAATTACAGATTGCCTTCATATAATTTTTTTTAAAAGATTTTATTTATTTATTTGACAGAGATAGAGACAGCTAGCGAGAGAGGGAACACAAGCAGGGGGAATGGGAGAGGAAGAAGCAGGCTCATAGCAGAAGATCCTGATGTGGGGCTCGATCCCATAACGCCGGGATCACGCCCTGAGCCGAAGGCGGACGCTTAACCGCTGTGCCACCCAGGCGCCCCTGCCTTCATATAATTTAATCCAAACAATCTATTGCAACAGACTGAATGCAGAAGCAGACCAAGGACCATTTTAATTGAGATATTTAGAAGATTTATACAAATCTTTGTAAAGATATAAAATAATGTCTCTTGTCTCATTTTGGAGGACAGGAATATAGTTATTTTTTTTATAGTTAACATAAAGAAATCTGGGGTTAACGTAGTAATCTTATTTCTTTAAATATTTTTTAAAATTCTAAGACAGTAAATATTAATATAACCGACATAAACAAAAGCTCCGTAGGGTCTTCAATAATTATAACTGCTTTAGGGGTCCCAAATCCATAAGCTCTGAGAACTACCATTTTATGATACAGAGCATTAACTTTGATTCATCATTCATTTCTCTGCTCTTTACACCTTTAAACTAAAACTTGTCTTCTATTCTGTAACAGGGAACAGTTCTCAGGGAAAATGAGCAGCCAACATGGTCAGAGCCCTGGGTCTGTTGCCTACAACTTCAATATCTCTATCGGGGGCTCCAAATCTCCCACTTTATCTAGTGTGCTGCTCTTAAGGATCATTTTGTGTTAACAGGCACAAAGGGCATTGGGAAGCAATGGCCTAGAACTCTGGGACTCCTGTAAGAAACCAGCACAGAAGGTGAATTAGAAAAAAGTCTTTTCCCTTTTTAAGGGAAAACTGTAGAAGAAACTTTCCTAGCTCAGCCTTGGCTCTGGGTAAAGAGGAGAGAAGTCTCCCCTAACATTTTTTCTTTCTTTTTTTGAGAGAGCAGCGTGTGCGCATAGGGTGGGGGGGGGCAGCTGGAGAGGGAGGGAGAGAACCCTAAGCAGGCTCCAAGCCGAGCATGGAACCCATCAGGGGGTTCCATCTCATGACCCTGAGATCATGACCTGAGGCGAAATCAAGAGTCGGATCCTCAACCTACAGAGCCACCCAGGCGCCCCTCCCCTAACGGCTCCTTAAAAAAAATTTATTTATTTATTTAAGAGACAGATTGAGAAAGCACATGAGCGGGGCTAGGGGGTGGCACGGGGAAAGGGAGAAGCAGGCTTGCATCGAGCAGGGAGCCCAACGCTGAACTTGATCCAAGGACCCTGGGATCATGACCTGAGCGGAAGGCAGCAGCTTAATCTACTGAGCCACCCAGGCACCGGCCCTGACAGGTACTTATTACAAGCTAGCCTTCCCCTAGTTTTGGGTTCTGGAATTCACCTTATCTGATTAGGAAAACTCCAAGCTAAGAAGTTAGTTTAATATATCTCTGAGCTGATACTGCTTTCAGATGTCATAAAACACATTTTCCTCTCTAAATGCTACAATGTTCTAAGAAACAGGAGATGGCAATAAAAAGCATCACAATGAATCCATAAGGGAACAAGCTACTAGAAGCAAGAGTTTGCAGAATAAAAAAAATTTTGAAAAGATTGTTATTAGATTATATACAAAATACAAAATAAGTACACTTATAGTAAAAAAAAAAAGGGGGGAGCACCTGGGTGGCTCAGTTCATTAAGTGTCTGACTCTTAAGCTCAGCTCAGTTTTTTGTTGTTGTTGTTGTTGTTGTTAAGATTTTACTTATTTGGGGGGGAGGCAGAGGGAGAGGATCTCAAGCCGACTCCTCAGAATGGAGCCCATGGAGGGCTCAATCTCAAGACCTTGAAATCATGACCTGAGTCAAAACCAACAGTCAGACGCTTAACTGACCGAGCCACCGAGGCACCACTCAGCTTAGGTCTTGATCTTGGGGTTTTCAGTTCAACCCTGCATTAGGATCTGCCCTGGACGTGGAATCTACTTTAAAAAAAAAAAAAAAAAAAGTAAGAGAGACTATCAAAACTAAGACAAAGGACCAAGAAGCTGATTACTTTCCAGAAATGAAATACAGTATACAAAAATTATAATCCAAAACTTAAGACATTATATAACTGATTAGACACGACTGATAAAAAAATTACTGAACTAGAAAGTATCCCCACAATTACTCAGAATGCACACAGACACAAAGAGATGAAAAATATTAGAGGTTAAAAGGGGAGGAGGATAGAATAAAAAGTGGTAAGTCACATCTAAGTAGCGTTACAAATGGAGAAAAAGAATAGAGGAAACACATCTAAAAAGAACGTCTGAGATTTCCCAAAATTAATGAAAGATTAATTTGGAAGTTCCAAAAAGAAAAAGGGAAGCTCTGAGAAGAAGAAGAAGAAGAAAAAAACAGTGCCTACAGAGACCAAGTGAGGACTCCTCAAGAACGAGGAAGGTGAGATTAAAACAAAAAACAAAAACTGTTACTAGCAGACCCATATTAAAGGACATTCTTAAAGATTTCCTCTAGGAAGAATGAAAATGATCTCAGAATGAATAAATGTCACGTTAAAAAGGTGGTAAATATGAAGGTAAATTTAAATAATCACTGACTACATAAAGTAATGGTATTCAACAATGACTGGCTGTGGGGTTAAAATCTAGAATATCGTACAAAATTAATAGCACAAAAATCAGGAGAGGATTGATCAAGGTTAAAGCATTTTAAGTCCTTGTATTGTTTAGGGAAGTAAAGATAATGATTAACTTTAGACTGCATGAACTATTCATGCTAAATTTCTAGAGGAGCCACTATAAAACAGAAACAGAATGTTCAATTTCTGACCTTATAAAAGGAATGAGAAAAAGTCTCAATCAAGAAAATGTAGATTGCTTCTGTCACTCACATTACTGGATGTGTTTTTTTCTCCCTGGAAAACATTCTCTGTGTGTGTGCATTATTTTCAATTTTGGATAAAATGGCAAAGTAATTGATAGACAAAACACTTTTTCAAGGCATACAAAATACAATTTGATCTTTTCATCAGTCCAAATTCAATGTTCAACATTGTTGGACTTTTCTATTTTCTAGGTCAAATTATGGCATTTTATGTATCTACCAAATTACTGACAGATTTTTCTTTAAATTATATTCAATATTTTATAATTTTGACAAAGATGCAAAATTAAACTTCCTCACAGAATCACCCTAAAGACAAACCATCTTTATTCTGTACACTTGATATTATATATTGTGCTCCCATTATCTTTACAATACTATCAGAACAATAACTGTATCACAGAATTTTAGAAGAAATTTAAATTTCGTCTAAGAACTAGAACAAATAAAATAACCAATCCTACAACTTTTACTAAAACATTACACTAGTAGACTACTAGTGGGGCAGGGGGTGGTTAAATATAATTTGAAAACTGTTAGTTTTCTTGGGATTCGTAACTCACAGTATATCAAGAAAAAGAATCATTATGATTTACCTGGGTCCACTCGACCTTTTGCACTTTATTTTTGAAGTCATTTGACAAATTATTTATACCAGAATAAGGGATAATAATAATAAAAAAAAACTATCAGAAGTCTTAAAAGCAGCGGCAGACCCAAATTTTTATTCCATATGCCCCTCGTTTTAAAACGAACCATGTTGTCTTAACAGAACTGCTAGTCAACTTTCACGCATGAACCTGGAACATTTCTATCTCATAAATGCTGACTGCAGATTTCAAATATATCTTTAATGAGTTCTAACTTATCATTACTTCTGTTTCTTCTTTTTGCACTTGAACTGTCAAAATGCAATGCTTATTACAAAATTTTAAAAAACATTTGATGGCTTTAAGAGAGATCTTCTTTGCTTCATAATTGCAAAACATTTTCAATTTTTAGTCTGGAATGATCAATATCAATCTTTTCCTTTCTACATCATTGATTTCCTCCCAATTATCTTTGTATACATACCTGCCTTCAGCATCTGTCCACTAATGAGTCATTTGAAGTAAATTTTGGTGAACAAACATCATAAAAGATGAAAGAATGCTGCCACATACACTTTTAGCAAATTGACATGTTCAAGATCTTCTCATGGAATATTACATAACGAAGTCATTCCTACTGACTGACTGGATAAAAACACCATATTTACTTTTTTATCCTTAGAAAAACTTTATCTTTCACACACTGATTCCTGAGCTAAAAAAAAAAATTCACCTAGGACACTGTATCTGAAGATTCTTAATCTGAGATTTTGTTTTTACAATCAATTTCACTATCACCATTAGTCTAGAGTGGTGCTGTTTTTTGCATTACTTATCTAATAATTGCCAAACATCTTCTTGTGTTTTCTTCTTTGCCGGTATGGACAGAGTATGGCTAACTTGGAATTCTCAACTGTGCTGAAGGAAAAAACTAAAAGCCAACTATAAAGGCAGTGTCTCTACTTTTTTTCATACCATTTTCAATTCAAAGATGCAAAAATTGGGAAACTGGGAGGCTCAGTTGGTTAAGCGTCTGCCTTCAGCTTAGGTCAAGATCCTGGAGTCCCAGGATTGAGCCTGGCATCAGGCTCCCTGTTTGGTGGGGAGTCAGCTTCTCCCTCTGCCTCTCACCCCGCTCGTGCTCTCTAATAAAATCTTGAGGGAAAAAAAAAAAGGACGCAAAAATTTGGGCAATGCAATGTCTTCCAATTATTTCATTATTGTACCACCCTTCTAGGTGATTCCAACATTCCTCCATTTTTCTATCATATCAGTCTTTTTTAGAGTAGTCGGCAATAAGTGACAAAAGGAAACAATTCCTAGGATGATGAAATAGCACAATGTTTCAAGACAGGGAAAAATAAAATCCATTTACCATTTATCATATGGTAAGCCTTAGACTTATAAAAGGATCCCATGGATCCATAAAGTAATTCCAAGATAAAATGAATTTTATTCCACTTTTAAAAATAAGCAGATTTTCTTTGGAAGACCTCTAAGGAAAAAAAAAGTCATGAAATATCAATCCAAAAAACAAAACAAAACAAAACAAAAAACCCCAACAAATGTCTGGGTACAATAAAAGCTGATAGACACCATAAGTTAATTAAACCAAAGTGCCCTGTAACTTCCTGAACTCAAGAAAAATTTCACCGATGAAAGACATGAACACTCACACTAAGTGAGATGAAAAACAAAACCAAACCAAAAATAGCCTCCTGACAAATGTTTTACAAACTTACAAGGTGTATTTTCAGAAGTTTTTTGATTTCATAAATGTGGATAAGTAATTATAAATGTGTAAAATAAGATCCTGAAATTCTTAAAGGTAGGATAACCAGATATTCTGAAAGTAATGGATAGCCAGTGAAGATTTTAAGCAGAAAAGTGTTGTGCTGAATTTACATTTTATGATAAGCATTTTGTTTATAGTAAAAAATGGTTTGGGGTGGGTAGGACTTGGAGAGTGAGAGAAGCTATAAAGCCACCTTCATAAATTACAGCATTCTTTGCCTTCACCTGTATGGTTATTGTTTAAAAGGTTTTTGTATTATTTTTCCTGTCAAAAAAGTATTACATTTCTTCAAATTTCTTTTTGAGAACATTCTTTCCCACTTAAAGCTGACTACCATATCAGTGCAATGCATTTTATACACTGTATTTTCCCAGAAATAAAATGATTTAAAATTTTTCATTTAATCATCTTTAAGACCAGTGCTTCCCAATATTTTAAGCTCCTTTGATCTCTAGGACCCTCAAGAATTTATATGAATACTAAATTAGACCACAAAACTTTTTTTTGTTTTTGAGCCCCCAGGATGAAGGTTCAAGGTATGCAGACAGAAAAGCAGGTTTCTAGCACGGATCTAGGACACAGGGAGTGTAGTTAACCCTATACACCCCACAGTGAGGCTGGAGAAATGGGGAGAAGGCCTTTCTCTTCAGGGATGCTATGTGTGCCCTACTGGAGACCACAAAACTTATTTTAAGCAAAATTTTATGCTAGTCTTTCTGCAGTTTCAAATAATTAGATTTTAGTTTTCCTATAATGGCTACTCATTAAAATTATACCTATAATTTGACAACTAACAAATCCTTAATCCAGCCTCTCTAAAGCCCTAACATTGCTTACTACCTCTCTTCTTCTGCTTTTTATGACATAACACTCTCACAGCTCTCTGCCTACCCTGTATTTGTTTCTTTCACTGGCCCTACCTTAAACACAGATGCAAGTTTGCAACCATGGCTATATTTTTTGTTTTTCTTTCATTCATTAAAAAATGTTTACTGAATGATGTATGCCACATACTGTTGAAACTTTGGTTTCATCCATACTCTACATTATATCCCCCATTACAGGGGGATCGCTACCATATGAATGATATCCAGATTCATACTACCAACCCTTACCCCTTTCCTAAGCTCCATTTCCAAACGTCTATTGAATATAATAGCTAACACTGATGGGGATATAATATATGCCAGGGACTGTTCCCAGCACTTTGCAAATACTAGTCATTGATCTCAAAACACAATGGAGAATGTAGAAGCCTCCCAGGATGCTAATAATATTCTGTTTTTGTTTTTAATCTGGGAGCTAGTTATACACGTATGTCCAGTATA
Source organism: Ailuropoda melanoleuca (assembly GCF_002007445.2). Taxonomy (NCBI): domain Eukaryota; kingdom Metazoa; phylum Chordata; class Mammalia; order Carnivora; family Ursidae; genus Ailuropoda; species Ailuropoda melanoleuca. The sequence continues at coordinate 122,250,512 of NC_048220.1, read as the reverse complement.
TGCCATTTCATCAAGCTATACTATTATATATGCAGTTCTTTTTACATATATTACACTTTCACAGAGAATTTTTTAAAAATCGCAATCCTATGAGGTAAGAAACAGTATTATCTCCAGATTAAAGATGAAGAAACTTAAGTATCAAGAGACTGTTTTCCCACTGTCAAATGGCAAGTAGTATAGGGAACCAGGATTCAGCTCAGGTAAGTCTGACTTCAAAGACCATCCACTCTCAACCGTATCAAGCATCCGACATTTCTATCCTGGCTCAACACATTTCCTTTGTCTTAAGTGATCTTCTCTCGGGGCACCTGGGTGGGTCAGCTGGTTAAGCGTCTGCCTTCAACACAGGTCATGATCCCAGGGTTTTGGGATGGAGCCCCATGTCCGGTTCCTGATCAGCAGGGAGCCTGCTTCTTCCTCTCCCTCTGCTGATGCTCTCTCAAATAAAATCTTAAAAAAAAAAAAATGCTTTAAAATAAAAAAATAAAATAAAATGATCTCTCAATTTTCAGAGTGAAAGACCATGAAGCGTACCTCAAATTCCATAGTCAGAATCCTCCAATTCCCCATTTTAGTATTTCATTACAACTCAGGTATGATCATTATCATGGCATGGTTATTTGCAGGTGTATCTGTCCCCACTCTCATCCTACAGAAGTATAAACTCCTGAGTGCAGGGACTGCACATATTGTAGATGCTCATTAAATATCATGTGTTACTCCCTACAAATATATTTTAACATATTATATATGAGACTAATATTAAAACAACAAAAAAGCCCAATGTAATCTTTATTTCACGAATTTGTCCTCTACAAGCATGAATTAAAGAGCTATACTGCACCACAGCTTTCACACAACACTCAGAAATATTATACTCCCAACAGTGACCCTAATTCTGAGATAAGAGTGCCAAGGACAATTTATGGCTGAGCACAGTAGGTGCACTCCACACCTTTAATCATGTATCTAAGCAATTCTAATATATTCTGTCAATTACTACACTTATAAGACCAAAGGTAGGTCTTCTGGTTAACTGACAGTGTACTTCTGAAAAAAAAATTTGACTGGTTTTACAAATATGTCTATTTAAACAGCTATATATTATAATCCAAAGGCTCATAAGCATAATTCCGTTTCTGGGATCTCTATTTTATTTTATTTTATTTTTTTTAAAAGATTTTATTTATTTATTTGACAGAGAGAGAGAGAGAACACAAGCAGGGGGAGTGGAAGAGGAAGAAGCAGGCTCCCATCGGAGAAGCCTGATGTGGGGCTCGATCCTGGGATCACGCCCTGAGCCAAAGGCAGACACTTAACGACTGAGCCACCCAGGCGCCCCTGGGATCTCTATTTTAATCCAGTGATCTATTTGTCTATCCCTGTACCAATAATACCACATTCACCTGCTGAATAAAGTCTGGATATGTGGTAACGCAAGGCCTTCCTTGTCATAGCTTACAAGTCTCTTATCACTACTTTTGGACAAATACTATCTTCATCACCAACACTAAATCTGTTTTGATCCCAAACACTGTTTGACTGCTGAAACAGTAATGTTACCAATTTTTGCCTGATCTTAGATCCAGAAAATTTGCTGAATGCTTATTATTTCTCATATTTTTCTCTGTTGCCGGCAAATAAAAAATTTCCTTCCTTCCCCATTAAACTGACATGGAAATTGAGACCTATCAATTGATACTCAAGTACCTACTCTTAAAACATTTTACTTTGAGATTATGAAGTTCTCTACATAAAGTATATGAAAGACATCAACTAAGGAGTTCCTTTAAAAATCCTTACAGAATTACTCAAATACCTATACTTTATAGAAAACTATCATTGGTAAAATGCCTACTGAAAATCAGGCACTAGCATAGAAGGTTTTATACATAATCTTCACCCAAAGGAAAGTTAACCCAGGGCAGTCTCAGAAAAGTGAAGTGATCTGTCCAAGTGACTGATGAGATAGAGGTGGGATTCAAATCTGAAGTCTTACAAGCTCCAAATCCAAACTCTTCCAATGAGAGTATATTGTAAAGCCATTTACGAAAGTACAAATATACACCTTAAGCATTCTATACAGGAATATTGTGGCTTACAACTACTCTTAAGGCTATTAATAACATAGACAGGAAATATCATCAATGTAACAGCAGCAATCCTTTTAGCACATTTTCATTATTTCAAACTCATTCATGCAATATGAATCCCAAAATCTCTGATTCAACAATGAAAGAGCTGATATAATTAGCAGTTGCAGAATTTTTTTTTCTTCTGTTGAGCCAGTAAATTTCCATCACCATGATTGGTTTCAAAAACCTGCTCACCTGGTTTTTCACCTTCTCAGGGATTACTCCTTTTCTACCTTACTACTGTTACTCTTATTCTTTCCTCAAGACATAGTTTTTTTTAACACTACATTCAAAATAAAGTAAAAAAGGAAAAGGAGAAAAAGGAAAATTCACCAGCTAATCAGCCTACCCAAGTTATTTATCTCAGTGATGTGAAGAGATAATTATCCTTTAGGAACAGACATACTAAAGGTATCTCAAGAATCACTGGATGAGATGCTTTCCTAACAGATGCTTAAACTGTTGTCCAGCAAATAGTCAAGATTTACCATTAAAGAAGGGTTAAAAAAAAAAAGTTGCCAAATGATTTTTTTCACATAGCTAACTTTATTGAAGTTATTCAATGATACGCTAAGAGTTTTATATAGGACAAAGAAAATTAGTTTAATTAAGCACAAGCTAAAGATTTAGGTTATCCAGGTAACAGACAAGTAGCTTGATTAGACAGAAAGATGACAAGGAATTGTTATGTCCAAGGCTTTTCTAAATAACAATTAAAGGGAAACTGGCTGTTTAAAACTCTCAAAGAAATGTTTATGTCCTATCAATACTGGAATAAGTAAACACCTATGAGAACTTCTTTATCACCTCCAATGAAGGAGTGAAAAAAAAATGATTTTGAGCCTATGAAACTATCAGAAAACTTTTTCTACTGAGGATTATCTTTCCCCAAATTCTTTGCTACTCTAAGTCCTCCTAACTGTTGAAATACTTTTCCCCAAGATTACAAAATTAGATTTATCTGTAAGTCTATCTTCTCAAACAAAAAAGGTAACTCTACTAAAGTAGGTTACCTACCCAACCAAGTCCCCTTTCTGCTGCGAAGCCATCCTATTTTTTTCACTACACTTGAGATCTGCATCATCCTGTGCCCCACAAATTAATTCTACCAGAAATACACACATGTAAACACATACAAATTTCTTCATTTCCAAGGGGAAAAAGTACATGAAAGGTCAGAAAATGAAAAGATTGCATTTGCAAGAGTGGCAAATGGACATAATAGACTTACTTGACTTAAAAAAATACATAAAGAAAAATATTCAGTAGCTGATGGAAAGAGAAGCATGAACAGTAAGTAAATGCTAATCACAAAAATATTTAATATGCATTACACAAATGAAAAACTTAGTTTACCTAGAAGTTAGCAGTTAGAAGTAGCAGAATTTATAGCTTTACATAGCTATAACCAAGAAAACTAAGAACCAGAATGCAATGAAGACTTAGGTTACTTTCTGTTTATCTGTATTCAATGACAGGTGTAGCAACCACTCATATCATCCACACATGAACACTTAAAATTTTCCCAAGTTTGCATCCTTTAAATTAAAACAAACAAAAAAACACAAACAAAAACTTGCAAAGTAAGCCTTGGTCTTCTGTCTAAAAGTTACATTATAGTGATTTCTAGACAGAAGAAAAATAAGTATTTGTATATCCTTTTATTATTGTTACTTATCTTCCTTGAGCCAAAGTATTAGCGTTATTGGGCCTGATTTCTTCCCATTAAAAGCAAACAACTTTCCATGTACTCTATTTCTATAAAAGGACAGAGCATATTAACAATTAGTTTTGCTGACATATATGTATGCATAAATAAGTATAGTCCAAGCACTAGTCTTTCCTCATTAGACATTCACGTAACAAGAAATTTAGTAATTTGGATGGTTGTTATAGTTTACTGAAACTTGGAGAGATTCAAAGCCAAAGAAAAAATTAGATGCACAAATTCCGTACTAGCTTTCTATACGAGGATAAATTGTATACATGCAAATATTTTATTAAAAAAAAGATTAAGTATCTTTAAGTTTGCATTTCCTCCCCCATTTGTCTGTAGGTTTGCACTAGAAAAAAATACTTCAAAACTGCCAAAGAATCCACTATATTTTCAGTAAGTAAATAATCCTAAAATTTATCACTCTGCCCATAGTAACAACAAAAAATACTGTGTGAAACAAGTCACATTTTTAATGGTTAAATACAGCCTTGTCTAGAACACATAGTACTTGGTAGCACAGGATTTATAGCACAGATGCTGATTAGCTATCTTGTTTCCCAGAAAAAGAAAATAGCTTGATTTTCTCTCCCCACAGAAATTGACTCTAAAAGGTTTTATCAAAGTAACTGACATTTTGTGAGTTTAATTATCACAACTTATAAGCAAAGAATTTCTTAATGTCGGAAAAGTTCCAAGATTTTGCCCCAATAATCTGTCATCTCAGTCCTTTTTCTTGAGTATGTCTCAAGATAAAACAGATTTGTAAAAAATGCCACATGCATTCAAGACATACAAAACAATTATAAAAATTTAATACCCATTTGTAAATATAATGCACATTTACACATTTTAACAGCTCTTTAAATCAATGGGGTCTTAAACATTGTATCATATTTTAATTGGCAGCACTTTTTTTAATGACACATAAAATAACGTCACCCTTTACAAATAAATGGCATTTTAGAATTCCATGAAACACGGCAACTTTCTTAGAATTACAGGCTTTTACCCAAGAAGAAAGCCCAATATCTCATTTTACAGACGAGGAAAATGAAAGCCCAAGTAGGTATGTCCCCAACGTCATAAAATCAAGAGCAAATAAGACACGGAACCCAGATCTTCTGATTCCCAGTGATGCCCTTTCCATTACACAACTCAACACTTGAAGTTAATGAGATGAAAAAACTACCCGGGTTTAACCAAATAGTTAACACACTGCTATCTAATATAATCTCTCTCTATAAAAAGCTTGTCACTTAAGAACCCTGCAGGTTTATGGTCTGAATCTGAAGAAAATGTCTCAGACGGACTCAAAAGCAACGACGACCACAAAAAAAAAAAAAAAAACCAAAAAAACCCCCAAACTAGCGTGTTTTTCTCTTCTGACAAGATGTATAATGAACTACAGACACTTCAGATATTAGAGCTTCCCTTAATATAGAAATTTCATAGGACGCATCACGGTAAACCAGTATAATCTCACTTGCACCCCCAAGGGGAATTATTACCGCCCCCCCACTCCCAGCCTAAACTCAATAGTTAGAACAAGGCCATGGATTCATTTATCAGAACTAGAAACTTCGCACATCTTTTCCAGTCTACCAACTACAAATTCACAGGTGGTTGCTATGTTTACATCTCTTCCCGGAGGAAAAACTAAAGGAACCCAATGACTGTAGTGACACCCGCAGTTTGTTTGCAGGCTTCGAGCGGAGGGACAGGAGGAGCCAAAGGAGAAGGTACCCGAGAAAACGACACGTTATCTGGGCTCAGGGGGCCGCAGCACCGGGCGAAAACTGGCCCACGGGAGGCGTCGCGGAAGAGGCCGGTGGGCAGTGTGCCTTGGCACTCCCCTTCGCCCACCCTCTCCATTCCCCAAGTGGGAGGGGGATTAGAGGTGGGGACTGGACAGGCGGGGCGGAGACTGGGGAGAGAGCCGAGCCTCGGCCTCGGCTCCCTCCCTCAGCCGGGCGGGGGTGGCGGCTGGGCTCCGAGGCCGCGGGAGGCCATTTTAGCTGCGGGGCCGCCAAAAGACCCGGCGGCCCTCCTCGTCCCAACACCTCGGCCGTCCCTCCCTCCCGCCCCCACCGGGGGCCGCTCCCCGCCGCGATGCCGAGGGAGAGAAAGGGAGAGAGAGAGGCGCTGTGAGAAGCCGCCCTCGCCGGGCCGGGGCCGCGGCCGCGCCGCCTCCCCCTCCCGCCTCGCACTCCCTCACTCACTCGCACGCCCCGGTGGCGGCCGCCGCCTCCTCCCCGGAGCCAGCCCCAACCCCCGCGCCTCCCCGCGGCCCCGGGTCGGGGAAGGGGCCGGGCAGGGACCTCGGCAGGGTACATTATACTCACCATAGGTGAAAGAAACTACAGGGCATATGGGAATCATGGGCTCGGGCTGCTGCTGCTGAACTCTGAACTCTCACCCACTGCCTCCCTCCTCTGCCCCGCTCCTCCTCAGCGGAGAACAGACCGCCGCCTCCCGCCGCACTGCGCAGGCGCTCCCCGCGCTCGGCACCCTGGGAGCTGTAGTCCCGGCCGCCTTCGCGGCTCTAGCAGGCGCGTGCCGGGCCTCAGGCGAGGCGGGCCCTGGGGAAGCCGGCGGGCGAAGGCGGGCCTGATCTAGTGATAGGGAGCCGCAACAGGGGCAATAGAGAGTGCGAGGAGCGCCTCGCCCTGCCGTGGCGGGATCTGGGAGAATGAGCAGAGAGAGTGACGTCTGTTAGCCTTCCCTTATTACTTTTCACTCTTTCACTTTTGCATGTGCAATGTTCTCTACCTATCAGGCCTTGCTTGTGCTCTTTTCATTAGAATTTGAGCTGGACTGATTTGGATTTTTTCTTATTTGCCTCATTCCTGCTGCTTGTTCCTAGCCTCAAAACTGGGGAGGGAAAGATGGGGGAGGAGAGAAAATGATTGCTAGTCTGTCGGGCTGGAAGCACACCCGCAACACCCCTCCCGAACACCCTCTCCGCCACCTGCACCCACTCCTTGAGTCCTTCAACGTGTGTCGAGCACCCCACGAAGTGTCTGTCAGGCTAGGTCCTGGAGATGTACCAACGAAGAAGATGATGTCCCTTGCACACATGGAATTTACCTTCTGGGAAGGAAGGAGGAGGGTGTCAGACAAGACCAAACAGTATAACGGATGGTGATTGCAGCTTTAGGAATAAAGCCAGGCAAAGATAGGAGGGAGGTGCTGTTTTAAGCAGGGTGTGGATAGAGCAATCACCAGAGCAGAGCCTTGAAGGAAGTGAGGGAAGAGGCTGGAGATACCTCTAGATACCTGGAGGAAGGACAGCAACTGGAGGGTCCTAAAGCCAGAGTGCTCAAGAGCAGCAAGGATGTTAGTCTTGCTGGAGTGGAGTGATAAGGAGACAGGATCTTCAGAAAGGCCCCTGGTAAGGATGCCAGAACTTTCATGGTAAGGACAGAAGAATACTCTCCCTCATGCAAACATTTCTTTCTTCCCTCTGCTTTCTCACTGTTTTCTCTTTACTTTTCCAGTTCATTTCCAACGACTTTCTCTCCTTTTCCACCTTACCTCCTTCCTGCCTCCCATCAATGCATAAGTGCTCCACTTCACCTCTTCCTCATCTTCTCCGTGCCCATGCCCCAGACCCTCTGCTACTGGCCTCTCCTCAATGTTTATTTATTTACTTATTTATTTTTTTAAAAATAATTAACCATTTTTAAAAAATGTTTATTTAAGTGATCCCTACATCCGCTGTGGGGCTTGAACTCACGACCCCGAGATCAAGAGTCACATGCTCCTCCAACTGAACCAGCCAAGTGCCCCTCCTCAATGTTTAACACGAGTATTAAAAAGAAATGCAAAGGGTGAATCAGAACTCTCTCATGAAGTTTAGGGCTCTATCCCACCTTCTTATGCCACAGCAGAAACAATACCTCAATTCTTATTTGTGCCAACCTGGCTCCCCCACACCTCCTACAAAGGTACCAGTTCTAAGAACCTGTCTGATTTATCCTCTTACTCATTTCAAAAAAGAGAAAATGTAGAACTTTGGGGGGGAAAATCAATGTCATTGTTTTTGACAATACTGATGCTTCTCTAGGCAAAAGTTATTTGCAGTCCAAATGTGTTATTGGAAAAAGTATCTTCTACACATAGGATATTAGAACTACATTTTAAAGGTAATTTGTCTTGAACTTCATGAAGCAATAAAGCTTTGAAGGCACTGACTGTAACTGCTTTGATAAACTTGTACTATCAGTTACTAGGCTACTTGAATAAAATTGGAGGAGAAAAGACAGGTGTTAATCACCTGCCTAAGAAGATTATTTTTAGGCCAATTTTATGCTTGGCTGCTTGGCAGGCCTTTAGAGGATGGAAGAGGGCTGCTAGCACACCCCAATGAGCAAGCAGGTAACTAGAAAGAGGAAGGCGTTCCTCTTCTCTTTGGTAGCTGTTCCTAGAGTTCAGAGTAGGTGTGGCAGTAGTGAAAATTGTTCACAACAGTGCAATCTTCAAAGAGGGAATCTGTAGGAAGGGCTCAACTTATCCTAGGCATGGGTTTATTTAAGGAAGGAGTTTTGGGATGGGCTTGGAATCAAGAAGCTTTGGTTCCTTTTCCTGGGTATTTAGTAGCAGAATGGCCTGAACACATTATTTAATCTTTCTCAACCTGCATGACAGGAAAAATAATAACATCTCCCTCATGGGACTGTGGTGGGGGTTAAATGAGGTAGCATTTCTATAAAACAACGCCAAGCACAGGGTATTTATGTAAAAAGAACTAGGTGGGATGATTGTGAATCCTTTCAAAGTCTACCTTCTAGTAAGTGAATGCGCTGTGCAAGTCACTCACCTAAAACCAAAAAGTAAGTGGCTCTGCCCTAGGAGGCTTTATGTCCCAGAGTGTACCCAGTCTAGCCAACATGGTGATATGTAGTCCTCGAGACAAAAAACAGGTGGGAGACTTGACTGGAGGAAGCTAATTACAACATCCGTCATCCTTCATGTGCAGAAATGGTTGGCAGTGGGATACAAAAAACTACGACTTAGCAGTCATTCTCCACATATCAGCTAGAATGATGGGTTCAAAATGTAAATCTGATCAAACCTGTCTATGCTTCCCTTCACTCTTGGGACAAAGCAAAACTTTCACGTGGCTTTCAGGGTCCTGTGCAGTCAGGCTTACGAGTCTTTTCCAGCATCTTCCTCCTTCTTCTCTTCATTCCAGTTACCTTGGCCTCCTATTTACCATGCTCCCTCCCACCACAAGGCTTTGCATGTTCTGCCAGACTAGAATGTTCTTCCTTCCTCTCTTCACCTGGCTAACCCTCATGCTTCAAGATCTCCACTCAGTCAATTCCTTCTCAGCCTTCCCTGACCTCTTGATCTATCAGACCCTTATTATGCTCTCAGAGCCCCAGGCATCCCTCCTTAAGTTGCCTTTGTGACAACTGCAATCTCACACTTACTGAGTGATTGTTTGATTAACATTATTTCTGCCATCAGACTACAGCTTGATGAAGGCAGGGTGCCAATATCGGGTGCCTGGTGATAGGCACCCAGTAAGTACTTATTGAATAAATGAACCAGGCAGTGCACAGCTTAATCTTCGGTGATTCAGGGGCAGTTTCAGGGACCTGTAATGCCTCAGGTTCATCATTAAGAACTTCGGTTAGCATCTGAGGGCAAATTAGAAAACATTAATTGGCAGACCCATTAACCACAAGGTGGAGCTAGCCTGAGAAGGCGGGTCCCTAAACTCACCCCAAATATATCTAGTCACCTTTAGTCACACCTTTGTGTGGAGACCTGGTATCCTGAAAGGCCTTGTTAAAATACAAACCTGTCAGCCAGAAAGGATAACATATGAGCTACTCTATATAACAAGAGAGTATGGCATGGGGAATGAGGGCTTGGTCTCTGAAACTGGACCCATATGGCTTCAAATCTCAGCTCTCACTAACTGCTCTGTGACCTCAGCCACAACCTCTCTGTGCTTCATTTCCCTCCTCCGTGAATAGAGATGATAAAGTGTTGTCTGCAACAGGGAATTGTTGGTAGGGCTTTAACAACTTCCTAGAGGTAAAGGTCTTAGGTCAATGTGGGGTTCATTGCAAGTACTTGGAGTGTTGGCTGGTTGGTCTACCCATCACCCATTCCTGTCACAACCAGAGAAGAAGCCAAAGGATGGGATTGGGTTTTTGTTTGTTTGTTTGTTTTTGTTTTTTTTTTGTAGGGGAAGGGGAAGGTCAAGTCCACGATGGCGCAGAATGGGTGGGACGGGGTAGGGAAGGGGGCACAGAGGATCAAAGGGAGGCATGCAAGGGGAGGCGAGAGGCAAACAGCTGCTGCATCATTGTTTCCCTGAGAACCCAGGGAGAGAGCAAGAAGGCCAGGAAATTCACTTGGAACCTGTGATGGGCTCCCAGGAAAATACAGTCATTGCATTTGGGGCTAATAAAGAAAGAACAGGAAATGAGGCTCTAGCTCTGGGCATGACTCGGACAGGCTGAGTCTCCAGGCATTCTGGGACCTTACCAACATAGACAGGTGGTGCTGGGAGGGGACAGAAGAATCAGGCTAGGGAGCTGACCTAGCTGTCAGACTGGCTTTTAAGGGCCAAATGGGTAGGACAATGTTCACAATTCAAAGGGAGAGTTCTGGTTTTATTTTTATTTTATTTTTTAAAAGATTTTATCTATTTATTTGACAGAGAGAGAGAGAGCACAAAAGCAGGGGGAGTGGCATAAGCAGGCTCCCCACTGAGCAGGGAGCCCAAAGTGGGGCTCGTGACCTGAGCCGAAGGCAGACACTTAACCAACTGAGCCACCCAGGCGCCCTGGGAAAGTTCTGACTTTAATCAAGAAAACCTTAACTGAAGGATGTACTCCAGGTGGTGGGTGTGACAGTGAAAGACCAGGAAGCCTTCCCCTTTAAATTCTTCCATCCCCTCCTTTCCCCTTTCCCCTTTCTCCTTCTCTCCCTTCCCCTCTACTCTCCTCCCTTCCCTCAGAGGAAGAACTCTGTGGTCTAGGAGATGTGCTGTAGTAAGGATATTCTTCAGAACCCAGTTGAAGTTCTTTCTTGAGTTTTTGGCCAATGGATGGTGGATGGTGGATAAATGGATAGAGACATGAGGGACTTTGAAAGAATAAGGGAGCAAACGGAGAACCATGGTCCAAGGTCAGACACTAGGGTGATCCACAGAGAAAATGCATCCTTGATAAACACAGTGACACCTACTGGTGCAAATGGGGGTTTAGCGCAAAGATGATGTATTTCATCTCTATAAGAGAGTTTGTGATATGGTGGTTTCTTCTAAGGGTAGGTTTTGTGGATTCAAATCCTACCTGACTAACATAATGTAATAAAAAAACATTTAAAAAATCCTACCTGCACCACATACTAGTTGTGTAGACCAAGGACAAGTTATATAACCTCTCTGAGACTCAGTTTCTTCAGGAACTGATAACACCTAGTTTATATGGTTGCTATGGACATTAAATGAATGTAAAGTTCTTACAACATTGCTTGGCACATAGCACGTGCTCAGTGCAATCCTTTTGGTTACCACAAAGACTGAATAGATATTAGCAATGTCTCTGGGAGTAAAGGATTTCTTGGCACAGATAGCCTCTGATCTCTGTCACCCTGTTATACTAATTTTTTTCAATTAAATTTTTAAATTGAAATATAATTCATCTACCATAAGACTCACCCTTTCAAAGCATTCAATTCAGTGGTTTTTAGTGTATTCATAAAATTGTGCAACTCTCACCACTGTCTAATATCAGACCATTTTCATTACCCCATTAACAAATCCTGAACCCATTAGCAGTCATTCCCATGCCCTGTTCCTCCGAGTCCCTGGCAACCACTAACCTATTTTCTGTCTTTATGGATTTGTCTATACTGGAAATTTAATATAAATGGAATCATACAACATATAGCTTTTTGTATCTGGCTCCTTTCACTTAGTCTAATGTTTTCAAGTTTCCTTTATGTTATAGCATGTATTGGTTCCTTTTCGTGACTGAGTAATATTCCATAGTTTGAATATACCCCATCTTGTTTATCATTCATAAGTTGATGGACATTTGGGTTGTTTCTACTATTTGTCTATTAAGAATAATGCTACTATGAACATTTGTGATGGCTAATTTTATGTGTCCACTTGACTGAGCTAAGGGTAGCTGGTAAAACATTATTTCTCGGTATGTCTGTGAGGGTGTCTTTGGAAGAGATTAGCATTTGAATCAGTAGACTGAATAAAGATGCCCTCACTTACGTGAGTGGGCATCATTCAATCTGAATAGAACAAAAGGGCAGAGGTCTGGGGAATTTGTTTTCTCTGCTTGAGCTGAGACATTCATCTTCTCTTGCCCTGGGATTTAGAGCTCCTGGTTCTTTGGCCTTTCAGCTCCAACAGGGACTTACAGTATTGGTTCTGAATTCTCAGGCCTTCAGAATTGGACTAAATTTCATTACCAGCTTTCTTGGTTCTCTAGCTTGCAGATAGCTGATCAAGAGACTTCTTGGCCTCCACAACAGTGTGAGCCAATTCTTATAATAAATATCCTCTTATATATATATCACTGTACATCCTGTTGGTTCTGTTTTTCTGGAGAACCCTGACGAATACAAAACTTTACATTGACACGTTTTCAGTTCTCCTGAGTGCAATTTCTGGTATACACGTAAACTTTTTAAATATCTCAAGTTCTCTCTCTGCACAGCTACTGCCCTAGTTTGTCTCTTGCCAAGGCCGCTTCAACAGCCTACTAATTGGTCTTTCTAAGGATCTAATCCTCTCAATCCCATTCTCCACATAATTATCAAAGGATCTAAGATTGAAAAAATAATAGTAAGAATAACTAGGTACATTACAATAATTCATTCTTTTAAAGAAATCTGAGGTAGGGGCTACTAATGCTTATCCTATTTAGAGATGATACAACTGAGTTCACAAAACTGGTAAGTGGCAGAGGCAGGATTTAAATCTAACACCAACCTGACTCCAGAATGCCTAGCCTCTGTGACATACCACCTTCCTGAAACACCTCTGGGCGATACGTCACTACCATGCTGAAAACCATACAAAGATTCCCACTTGCCTAAAGTAAAAACATGGCCTTTTATTTATTGTACAAGGCTATGTCTCATTCACAAATTCCTGGAGTATTTATACTATCAACTCTCTATTTTATTCTGAAGCATCCCATACCTTGCATTTCCTCACATACATCAGACTTGTCATTTCTTGTTCAATGTCTTTCTTTCCCCCAGGAACGCATGTAGTAAGCACCACAGGGTCAGGAATCATGTCTGGTTTTATCCACTGTTAAATTCCCAATGCCTAGGACAATGGCAAGAACACTGTAGGCACTTGATAACTATTTGTGGGATGAACGAGAGTAGTTCTATGTTCTTCATCTCTTGAGGACAATGGTTTTATGATATATATCTTTGGTATCTCCCTCCACCCTCCTCCAACTACCACCTAGCACAGTACTAGACACAGAAGAAAATGCCAACCTGTTTTAGTCCTCCCAGCTCCCTTGACACTTTAGCACAGGTTTTCTGCTACCAAATCTCAACACCAGTGTTGTAAGGGTTCCTTTGTGTCAGTAACACATTCTGAGGAATCGGAAGCACATGCAGAATTCAAAGTAGCCATAAAGAGTAGCTATTTAGGGGCTTGGAGAAGAGTCTAAGCCATGCTGTGATCTCATTTAGAGATTGATCTGAAATTAATGAGTGATGCTGAAGGACATATTGGTGATAGAAACTATATTTTTGATATTGTTTAATCTAAATACCCATACATGGCTAGGGACTACCATATTGGATAGTACAGCACTAGAATCAGATGACCTGGGTTCAAATCCTGCCTCCACTATACGACTGGCCAATTTACTCAGCCTCCTTGTGCCTGCTTTCCTCATCTATAAAATGGGGAAATGATAATAGTACTAATGTCATAAATTTGGTGTGAGGATTGAGTGACTGCATACACACTTCAAGCTAGCACTGGAGTGGCTAGGAAAAGGCTGACATACAAAAAATGGGTCATCTAGTCTGCCTGATTAATAGAGTGCTGTCTCTGCTGGGAACACCGTGTTGTGGTCATTTACATGGTGTATTAGTTTCCTATTGCTGCTCTAACAAATACTACTAACTTCTTGATCTGCAACCACACACATCATCTCACAATTCTGTGATTCGGAAATCTCGCTGAGCTAAAATGAAAGTGTCAAGAGGGATACACACCTTTAGAAGGCTCTAGAGGAGAATCCATTTCCTTGCCTTTTTCAGCTTCTAGAAGTTGCCCACATTACTTGGCTCATGGCCCCTTCCTTCATCTTCAAAGCCAGCAGCAGAGCATCTTTAAATCTCTCTCTGACTCAGACACTCCTGTCTTCCTCTTATAAGGACCCTTGTGGTTATATTAGCCCTTCTGGAAAATCCAGGATAATCTTCTCATCTCAAGATCCTTAACATAATCGCATTTGCAAGTTTGTTTGGCCGTGTAAGAGAACATAGCTTTGGGGACCATTATTCTGCCTACCACGCATAGGATATGGACATTTTCACATTCAGAGACCATTCTGAAAGGTCCATCCAGGCACCTCTCCCCTGGATCTTCCTGTCACCATTTTCTAGGCTTGTTCTTTCTCAAGTCTCTGCTCAGCTGGCCAAGCTACTGGCCAGTGCTCATTAATAAATATAGATCCATACTCAGTCAATCTTTATTTATACATGAAGTAAATAATAAGGTGTACACCCTAAATCCTGGGAGGATTTTCCTTTGCCACTATATTTCAGAGCTACGCTGAATGGGGCAGTAGGACAAAATCGTCCAATTCTAGTTATAAACAGTATGGCATGCAGATTGATTGATGAGTCTTCCACATTTGCCTCTTTAATTAACTGATCATAGGGAATTCCCAATGAAGCTAAGGATGTCTGGAGGAAGAGAGGGCAAAGTACGAGGAGCAAGTTACAGGGGAATCCTGGGCCCCCTGGTTGTGATAATGTATTTATGCCTCTGGATTGCTCTGGCCTGGTCTCATATATATACCACTTCTATTTTGGAATGCTGCTATATGTGTTTAATTTTATAGTTTGGTGGATAATACCCAGGTCATGATGGACAGTTCTCATAAGTACTTGGTGTCTCAGAGTCAGGTCTCTCCTAGGGCCCAGAAGCCTCCCAGGCTAGAAGTAAATTTTTAGTAAATTTCAGTCATTTCATTGGTTCTAATCTGCCATAGATTATAAAAGCACCAAAGAAAAGAACTCTGCCAATAATAATTATAAGACAACATTGCTTATAATTATTATATATGCATTCCAAGTTCAGAGATATTAAAATGTGAAAAACAATGACAACAACGCACAAAACTTACATCTTAGAATCAGTAAAATAAGACACATCCAATCCATTCTTCCACTGTATACAGAAGGAAATAGGTCTAGAGAGGTAAGTGACTTGCCCAAGGTCACAGAACTCCTTAACCACGGTGGCACATCCAGACACATCTGACTTCTACTCCAAAGCCAGTTTCATTTCAACATAGTGATTTATTACTAATAATTAGTATGAATAACAGCAACCCCAACTTTGGAAAATCAACTTGTATTAAGTGCCCTTATTCTTCTTTATGTCAGATATAACCAGGAAAAGTAGAGGCTGGGTCTTTTTGGACTGTGGTCCTTACACCTTCCCCTCTGTGTCTATGCATGCATAATCAGGCTTCTGAGGACTTGCTTTTCTTTGGGGAAGGGGTCTGGAGGACCAGAATTTCTAAGAGGGGAAAGAGACTTCATTTGCCCTTTTGTGGTAGTTGAAAAGTTTTCCTTGTATAATGAATTGATTTTTAAATTAGAAACCTAGTTCTAAGTACATCTGATTTGCATACATCTTGGAAATACAGTCATTTGTACCCTGGCTCCCCCACTCCCACCTACCTTGAATCTGCTTTCTAGCTGTCACACTGCCCCCCACCCCCGCCATCTCCCCTTCCTCTGCCCACTCCACACTCCACCTGTGTGGCCAGCCCCGCCTTACTGCTGCAACCCACTAGGCTGGAGGCCAGGAGCATCCAATAGACCCCTTCTCTGCCTGGAAGGCCTTGGAGTTGTCATTCCCCCGCAGAGACGCAGTGAGAGCCTCAGAGCCCCAGAGCCTTTCTCCTGCCCTTGCCAACAAGGACCTGAAGTAGCGGTCAGCATCCAGTACTTAGAAAGGACTCCAAGCCTAGGTAGCCACACTCCTACCTTCCTGGTTTCTAGTAGCCACATCTCAAAGCCCCACAGGCAAGGTTCTGTGTAAGGTGGGGCAGAAAGAGTACATTTAAGTGTCTAAACATGCAAGTGTGGAGCAAGTGGAGCTGTCTTTTTTTTTTTTTTTTTTTAGATTTTGTTTATTTTTGCAAGAGACAGAGAGAGAGAGCAAGCGAGCAGGAGCTGGGGGGTGAGGACAGAGAGAGAAGCAGATTCCCCGCTGAGCAGGGAGCCCAATGCGGGACCTGATACGGGACTCAATCCCAGGATGCTGGGATCATGACCTGAGCCGAAAGCAGATGCTTAACCGACTGAGCCCCCCAGGCGCCCCAAGCGGAGCTGTCTTAACTGCAGTAGGAGTGCCAATTGTTTCAACCACTTTGGGAAACTATTGGGCAGTATCTATTAGAGCTCAACAAGTGCAGACTTACTGCCTGGCAATACTTTCCTGGGGATATCTACAGAAATGTGTATTTATATGTTTACTAAAAGATATGTTCAAGAATATTCATAGGAGCAACTGTTCATATCACTGAAAGTTGGATACTGTCCAAGTATTCATCAACAGTCAAAAGGTAAAGTAAGTTCTATTCTATTCATAATATAATGTTCAGCAATGAGAATGAATGAGTGATTGATACATGCAGTAGCATAGATGGTACTCACAAAGATATCATTGAGAAAAAAGACATAAGTACAGGTTATACGTCTTTTTCACGAAGTTTTTCTTTTTCACCCAGTTTTATTGAGATATAATTGACATATTTTGTAGGTTGAAGATGTACAATGTGATGATTTGACACATGCACATATTGTGAAATGGTTACCGTGATTAAGTTAGTTAACACATTCATCACCTCCCATAATTATAATTTTTTACATGAAATTTTAAATAAAAACAGGCAAACTTAGTGTCTGGTTTTGTAAGTGAGGATAGGATTTGAATCTGGGCATCTTATTCCAAATTTAGATCTCTTAGTGATGATGGCATTTTGCCCTCAAGGAGGGAGAACACCCTTTTGCCAAGAACCGGTACCATAGGCATAGAGACCTGGTGCGGTCTTCCATTCGCTAAATGGCCTTGGCTATTCAGCCTGCTCAGGGACAAGTTTGGTGGCCTCCAGTGTTCGTGAGATTATATTCAGCTTCAAATAACTCAAAACTGACTAGTAAGTATGAACAATAAGGACATTTATTGCTTACTTAACATGAAGTCCCAGGATTGGTTAAATGGCTCAGTAACACTAAGCACCCTTGGCTTCACCATCATCAGGGTATTAGCTTTTCTTTCTTCCTTTTGGTATTGGGAATACCAAAGCTAATTTCCTGAGTTCCCTGTCCACATATGTACTCTTTGCCTCTGCCCACTGTCTCCACCACAAACAACTTCATAGTTATCCACCTTGCCCAATTTTGAGGCAAGGCCTGGGGGTATTTCTAGTCTCCTGAATAAAGAAAGTAAAGATGACAGATTAATATTTCACCAACAGTAATATATAGACTTCCTCACTTGATATCTTCAAATGTCTTCATTTCTACCGCCTTCACCCCAGAAAGCTGGACCTGAGTCATTTACTTATCTGTGGGCATAAAAATTAGGGATCTTTGATTACAAGTAATAGAAACCAACTCTGGCTGATGAAATCCATACGGTACTTTAGAAGAGGCTATAGAGAGTTCACAGGCTTAGCAGGAAGGCTGGGGGATCGTGCCCAGAATTGGATAGGAACAAAGTCAGCTCTGGAAGGTAAAGGAGCAGGAGCTGCAGGAATAGCCTGGACAGACACCATTGTCTAATGAATGAAAACCAATCATTTTCAATTCAATTCTCTACAGAACATTTGAACTAAAGGTGGGATCAATTTCAGGTGGCTTGTAAATTTATATGTGAAAGGAAAAATAAATAAAGCCTTTAGAGGAAAACAGAGGAGAGCCCTTTTGGGCCAGAGAGGGCAGTGCAGGGTGTCACATACAAGCTGGGCTTGTCTAAGGGAGGACTCCTCATCTAGACCAGGAATAGGAGGTGGAGGCAGAGCCCAGGGGTTTGGAGGGGGCATGTTTGTAGCTTAGGGCTTTGAGAAGCAAGCACAGCAGATACTAGGCCTGTGGCAGCCTGACTGATTCCAGATCTCTTGCGCTGTGGCTTCAGTATTCCCAATACCCCTCCCTTCTTAGAGTCAGCTCAGCCTGCTGGAAAAAGTCCTCAAGGCCCATAGTTGAGCAGGGACAGATATCACGCATCTCTTCGCCCGGTGAAGGTGCTTAATTAGCTGGGGCAAATGATAGGAAACCAGCTTTGCAAGTGCAGAAATCCAGCATTCTCAGGGAAGTGCTCTGAGAGAGGGCAGCATACAGCTCCGAGATCAGGGAGGTTGAAATTCAAGGCCACGGGTTACTTCAGCAGTGGAATAGAGCAGTGGGAGAAGAGACCACATGTTTTGCATGTGTTTTCATGAAAAACAACTGACTATTGCACCAGGCCTGTCCTAAGCACTTCATGTGCACCGTCTTTTTAATCCTTTTGATAACTCTGTTGTGTAAGTTGCTATCACTCTCATTTTACAGATGAGGAAACTGAGGCTCAGAAAAGTTTAAGGCACTTGGGTCGGATCACACTGTGTGTCAACTTGACTGAGCCATGGGGTGCCCAGACATTTGGTCAAACCTTATTCTGAGTATGCTATGAGGATGTTTTGGGATGAGGCTCACATTTGAATTAGTAGACTGGGTAAAGCAGAGAAGAGACAGAGCTGGGATTTAAATGTTGACAATATGGCTCCAGAGACACTTAACCACTGTACCCTCTGTTGCCTCTCATGGAAGCCAAGCAGATAAACATAGACGCCATAGCAGACTATTTGAACAAGGACTGGCAGCCATAATGAATCAGAAGTCAAGAAGGCACTGATACAGACGCATTCCAAGTTTGAGAACCAGAGAGCCAGAAGGGGTGGAGCGCAGGAGGGAGTGTCTCAGAGCCAGGGTGTGAAGGCGTAACCATGTTGAGGCACAGTTCTCTACAGCCTTCATTTACCTTGTATCTCCCTTTTGGAGGGCTCTCATAGGTGTTTCTTTATTTTTTTAAAAAAAGATTTTATTTATTTATTTGAGAGAGAAAGAGAAAATGTGAGCAGGGGCAGCAGGGAGGGGCAGAGGAGAGAGAGAATCTCAAGCAGACTCCACGCTGAGCTTGGAGCCCCATGTGGATCTTGATCTCACGACACTGAGATCTTCACCTGAGCTGAAATCAAGAGTTGGACACTTAACTGACTGAGCTACCCACACACCTCTTTCTTTCTTTCTTTCTTGCTTTCTTCCTAAGATTTTATTTTTTAAGTAATCTCTACACTCAACATGGGGCTCAAACTGACACCCCAAGATCAAGAATCGCATATTCTACCGACTGAACCAGCCAGGCGCCCCTGCCCTCCAACTGTGTTTCTTAACATGTAAGT
The DNA here is from genome assembly GCF_002007445.2 of Ailuropoda melanoleuca. Classification (NCBI taxonomy): domain Eukaryota; kingdom Metazoa; phylum Chordata; class Mammalia; order Carnivora; family Ursidae; genus Ailuropoda; species Ailuropoda melanoleuca. Next base: position 122,230,950 of record NC_048220.1, on the reverse strand, counting down.
GAGTCTTCTGACACTAGGTTTGTAATGAGAATCTTGGGTTCCTTCAGAATTCCACAGTGGAACTTGTCCAGCAAATCCTATTGCTTTGAGCCATTTTGCATACATCGGACTTCTTCAATACCTGCCTCTTTATCTTGGTAAGAGTAGACAGTGATTCTTGTTTGCTTGTAGAATAGTGTACTTATTCCTAACCCTGGCCTCCAAAACTCTGCATAATTCAATAACCCCAGATCTTAGCTGCAGTCTGCCCAATCTTCACTCTGAACCCCACATAACACATTCATATCCCAGGCTCTTCCACTTTGCTTTGCTGGCATACTCTTTCCCCTCGTCTTTAACCATTTAAATGCCACCAATCTTTCAAGGCCTAGCTCAAGTTCCATCCCCTCCACTTAGCCTTCTGCATTAGGTTTTGCAGAGAAACAGAACCAATAGGAGGTATGTATGATATATATGCTTATTGCCAGGAAGTGGCTCCTGCAGTTACGGAGGGTAAGAAATCTCAAGATCTGCGGTTGACAAGTAGGAGGGCCAGGAGAGCTTACGTGTAATTCCAGACCAAGTCCAGAGGCCTGGGAACAGGAGAGTTGATGGTGTAAGTTTCAGTCAAAAAGCCCACAGGCTCGAGTCAATATTCCAGTTTGAGTCCATAGGCTGGAAGACCAATGTCCCAGCTCAAGCAGTCAGGCAAGAGGAGTTCCTTTTTACTTGAAAGAGGGTCCATCTATTTTGTTCTACTGTTGATTCAGTGAAGGCCATCCACATGAAGGAGGGCCATCTGCTTCATCTAGTCTACTGATTCAAATGTTAATCTCATCCAAAAACATACAGCGCACCCGGAATAAGGTTTGACCAAATGTCTGGGCACTCCATGGTCCAGTCAAGTTGACACATAAAATTAACCATCAAGGGGCACCTGGGTGGCTCAGTTGGTCGAGCATCCAACTCTTGGTTTTGGCTCAGGTTGTGATCTCATGGGTTGTGGGATGGAGCCCTGAGTCAGGCTCCACGCTCCGTGGGGAGTCTACTTCGGGTTTTTCTCCCTCTGCCCCCACCTTCCCCCCTACCGCCTCAAATGAATAAATAAATCTTTTAAAAAATTTAACCCTCACACCTTCCTTCATTTTTAAATTGGAGCTATATGCTCCAAGTACCAGATTGTTACCTATGGTTATTCCTAAAGTGTGCGATTCCAGGAAGAGAAGGGAGAACTTCCATTTTTATTCTTTACTGTTCAAAAAGAGGGGTAAAGGTAAATAGTGGAACTTGGAGTAAATGGTGCTTTTTGGGAGTTTTTTGGTATGTTTTCAAATGATTTATATTTAAAAATGTTATATTAAATATAATGATCCAACTCCAATTGCCAGTTATAGAAATTGCAGAGGACAGAGCAACATGTTTAATAAAGCACGTGATACAATAAACACAACCCATGACTATTGGAAACTATTCAGGATAAACAGCCTAGTTTCTTCAACAGAGAAATTGCAAGTGTTATAAAAAGAAGTAGAAAGAAAACCTATGATTAAAAGAGATTTTAAAAACATAGCAACCATTTGCAGTATGTGGACATTATTTGATTCCATTTTTAAAAAAACCCAAAAAATGAAAACAGAAAAATTCATAGCCTTAATGAGACAATTGGCAATTTAAACACTGATGGGACATTTGACACTATTAAAACTTTTTTTTTAAAAGCGTAATGATTATATTGTGTTTATATTTTAAAAACTTATCTCTTAAAGAAACATACTCAAAATTTTAAGGATGAAATAATGTTATGTCTGAGATTTGCTTCAAAATAAGTTGGACAAGGGTGTGGATGGGGCACGATTGTCATGGTTGATAATTTTGGGGACTGAGTGATACATAGAGGGCTCATTACACTATTTTGTCTACTTTTGTGTAGTTGGAAATTCTTTATAAATAAAAAGATTTTAAAAATTATGATATGTCCAGCACAATCTAATTGTAGGTAATTATTTCTACCGCAGCAACTGTGAAAGACTTATTTAAAAATTTAGAGGTTTGCTCAAAAGATAGTTGAACATTTCAGATGCTAAGAAATTTTCATCTCCATTTTCCTCCTCCCACACAATATAATTGTCATTCCGGTTGCAGAACCAAACTCGTGTGAAACCACATACAACACAAAGTAAATTGTCAGCTCACTTCTGGTTTCTGGCTGCAGCTCAACCCTGAGTTGGCTGTGTTCCTTCAGGTTCCCAGCTGAAGCCACAGTTGAGACTCTTCGTGCTACAGAGACGGGAGCCAGACACCAGGGCTTATCTTATGCAAAACTCAGCGGGGTCACCAAGATAAGGGCCCTGCCCTCAAGAACATGAATCCGCCATTACATCCAAATGGAGAAACATCCATATTTCTCAGGGCATCTTCCAGAGTGTGAGATTCCAGATACATCGAACTCTCCTCAATCCCCTTCCCTCACTACACTTGCTCCTTTGAAAATTCATCCTGCTTCGCAGCTTTCCACTCATCCAGAAGGTGACGATTCCCAGGTTCACAGCTCCAGCCCTGCCCTCTCTCCGGATTGCTGACTCGACTGTTCAACTGTTTTTGTGACATTCCCATCTCAGTGATGAAGGCGATTCTCAAGCTACTGTGTAACAGGGTTCCAGCTGTTTCCTCAAGGCACACCCCCACCCCTCTGTCCCTCCAGGGAAGTCATCCCTGGGGCTCCTCTTCTCTTTGCTGTCCACATCCAGCTGCTTACTAAGTCCTAGGGACTCTACTTTCAAACTGTTCCCCAAATCTGACACCTACTCACCACTTTACCACTACCATTTGGGTCGAAATCACTAGTGTCTCTCATCTGCGTTACTGCAGTAACTTTCCAACTGGTTTTGCTGCTTCTCGCCTTAGCATTTGTACCAACGAACATATGCACCCCAATGTTCATAGCAGCATTGTCCACAATAGCTAAATCGTGGAGGGAGCCGAGATGCCCTTCAACACATGACTGGATTAAGAAGTTGTGGTCCATATATACAATGGAATATTACTCAGCTATCAAAAAGAATGATTTCTCAACATTTGCTGCAACATGGATGGCACTGGAGGAGATAATACTAAGTGAAATAAGTCAAGCAGGGAAAGACAATTATCATATGATTTCTCTTGTCTATGGAACATAAGAACTAGGAAGATTGGTAGGGGAAGAAAGGGATAAAGAAAGGGGTAATCAGAAGGGGGAATGAAGCATGAGAGGTTATGGACTCTGAGAAACAAACTGAGGGCTTCAGAGGGGAGGGGGGTGGGGGATAGTAAGGAGGGCACGTATTGCATGGTGCACTGGGTGCTATACGCAACTAATGAATCATCGACCTTTACATAAAAAACTGGGGATGTACTGTATGGTGACTAACATAATATAATAAAAAAAGTTAAAAAAAAATAAAGAGATTTATCAGATTACAACCCCCCCCCACTTCCCTCTCAACTCTCTCTAGGGGCTTCCTTTTCTACTTAGAACAAAATTCAAATTCCTTGCATGGCTGACAGGCTCCTCAAGGACCTGAACCCTGCCTACCCACTGTTTCCCACTTGCTTTGGCTCATTCTCCTCTGGCCACTGGACTTGATGAGGTTCTTTGAATGTTTGTTCCAGGCTTAGGTCTTAGCATTTCCTCTTCCCATTCTAGTTTGTTCTTCCTTAAAACTTCTTATGGCTTGACCCTTCCCTTGGTTCAAGTGCCAACTGAAATGTTAGGTTCTAAGAAATGCCTTCTCTCTGCCCTATATATAAGAACCCTACCTGTTCTTATTATTTACCCTCCTATTTGCCCTATTTTTTGTATAGCACTTATAGCCACTTAAAGTGTTATATTTATGTTTATTTCTTTATTTTTTGTTTCCTTCCCCTCCTCCTCCTCCCAGGAATGTAGGCTTCATGAAGGCAAGGACTTTGTGTGTTTCTCCATTGTATTTCTAGGGCTTAACTCAGTAATAGAATAAGTACTTATTGTGTGAATTGAATGAATGCATCTTCCAGGACTATTCTGATACAGACTATCTTCTCTAGGGAATGGGAAAATGAAAATACCAGCTTGTTATCCTGTTTAGAATTTCAGAGTGCAGGCATGAGCGATGGAGTTCATGTGAATTTCCACATGGGCTATCGGGGATTCTTTTCTCACAAGAGCTTGGTACCTGGTACATTGGGACTGACACCTGGGCCCCAGGGCTGACCCACATTCCATTAGAGATGATTAACTTTACCTGAACCTTCCTGGTGGTATTCTAAAAGGAAAGCAATTCACGCCAACAGGAACACTCATACTTGGCCCATGAGCGCTGGGTAGGTGGCTGAGGAGAGAGGGTTTGAATGCAGCCTCGATAAGAGTCTCAAATGATCTTTAGGCCCAGCTGTCTTGTAACTATCTCCTGGGGAGAGAAGTCTTGTGCTAAAATGAAAGAATTAGTTAAGCTTCAGAGCTGTAGATAGCAGCACAGTGTGGCTCTGTTTTGTGGCCTCATACAGTTTAACCCAGGTCGGAAGAAAGTAAGTGTTTCATGTCAGCAGGAACTGAGGGGAGTTGTACCTCACCTGTGATCCCAGAGACATGAGAGATGGTCTAGAGGATGGTGGGGGCACCAGCCATAGTGGGAGGCTGAAGACCTGGGCAGCAAGTGACAGTGTGTGTCTGGTGAGTAGTGACTGCCTATTGGAATGACAGGCGAGGTGCACAGTAAACACTGGGGATGTGTCCAGCAAGGTGCTGGATTAAATTATGTTTAGAGCCCTTTCATTTTTTTTTAAAAGATTTTATTTATTTATATGAGAGAGAGAGCATGAGCAGAGGGAAGAGGCAGAGGAAGAGGGAGAAGCGGGCTCTCCACTGAGCAGGGAGCCTGATGAGGAGCTTGATCCCAGGACCTCAAGATCATGACCTGAGGCAAAGGCAGACACTTAACAGACTGAATCACCCAGGCGCCCCTAGAGCCCTTTGATTTAAAAAATTTTTTTAAAAGATTTATTTACTTATTTTAGGGAGAGAAATAGAGAGCATGCAAGTGAGGGGAAGGAGAATCTCAAGCAGACTTCCCATTGAGTGGGAAGCCCAGCATGGGGCTTGATCCCCGGATCCTGAGATCATGACCTGAGCCAAAATCAAGAGTCAGATGTTCAACCGACTTAGCCACCGGGCATCCCTAGAGCCCTTTGATTTTTAAGACAGGTAATAAATTATATATTTTAGAACAATTTCTATTTTTAAAAAGTGGGGGCTGGGGGCACCTGGGTGGCTCAGTCAAGTGTCTGCCTTAGGCTCAGGTCATGATCCCAGGGCCCTGGGATGGAGCCCCACATCGGGCTCCCTGTTCAGTGGGGGGTCTGCTTCCCTCTCTCTCTCAAGTAAATAAATAAAATCTTAAAAAAAAAAAGAGAAAGAAAAAAATAAAAGGTGGGGGCTGGATCAGTCAGGTTTTCCTGCAATGATTTTGTGTAAAAAACCCAACAAACCCAAGTTTCAGAGGCTTGTATCAATATCACCACATCTCTGTTTCTCGCTATAGGGCACTGGAGTGGGTCTGCTTCAGGCTGTGAGTCTGGTTCATGTCAACTCCCTGTGTCTCTCACGCTGGGACCCGCGAATTCTCATGGCACATGGCTGAGGTCCAAGAAGCCACGCCAGACCTTGCAAGCACATTTAAAGCCTCTGCTTCGTGACGCTCATTAATATTCCATTGACAAACAAACCAGAGAGTCAAGCCTGACATCAATGGGGCATGAAGAGGTACTGCACTGAGAGACCCTACAGAGTCGCACCGCAAAGGCTGTGGAGTTTCCTTTTTTGCTGGGAGGAAGTGAAGGAGCAGTAACCCAATATCCTACAGGGCCCAGCAAGGCTCTTTAGAGGCACAAGTGAGTTACCATGGAAACATCTTGAGTGAGAAGAGTGAAATCTCAACGGTAGGGGCATGCAGCCAAGACTGTTCCTTTGTTGCTGTTACTTTGATACATATTCCTTGATTTTTAGCCTCCCGGCTAAAATTTGAGCCTCCTTGACTTTTACCCCCAGGCTAAAATATGAGCCTGCGGAAGCTCAGATTACAGGGCCATGAATTTCTGTCTCTGGCAGGAAGCGCCAAGGCTGACTGAGAACTTGAGCACATAGAGCTTGCAACTTGTAACGTGAGGGTCTGCATGCTTAGGCAGGGAAATGCAGGAACCAGGCCCGGCATGGAAAAAGAAAGCCCTCGGGTCTTTTTCAGGTCTGTTTAAAATGACAGGTAAGATCTTCCTTGCTCTGAGTTTTATGAGATTGGTTCCATCATGATTTTTTTTGATATCTAAGAATTTGATATCTAAGAATTACAACACTCAGTGTACAGACATTGTTTTCGTGTGACAAAGTCCCATGCAACTGATAGTTCCATGTAATGGAAACTTGCCCCTTCAAGTGACAACACAGTGTTTATTTTAACCACTTTTTAAAAACAGAAATTGTTTTAAAATATGTAACTTGTTAAAAAACAAGTTACAAAGGGGCATAAACCTAAATTTAGTCTTTTCTTAAAGACTCAGGATATTTGGGGTGCCTGGGTGTCTCAGTGGGTTACACGTTCGACTCTTGATTTCAGCTCAGGTCATGATCTCAGGGTCCTGAGATCAAGACCTGCATCAGGCTTTGTGTTGAGCATGGAGCCTGCTTGAGATTCTCTCTCTCTCATTCTCTCGCTTTGCCCCTCCCTCTGCTCTCACTCTCTCTCTCACCCAGGAAAAATTAATTAATTAATTAATTAATTATGGGGGTACCTGGCTGGCTCAGTTGGAGGAGCACGTGACTCTTGATCTTAGGGTTGTGAGCTCAAGCCACACGTTGGATGTAGACATGACTTAAATAAATAAAATTTAAAAAATTAAAGAAGTAAATTATGACAACCTGATAAAAATAAAATTTCTGTACTACCAGAGATACATACTCAACTTACAAAGCCAGCAAAAGACTAAAAAGAATAATTATCACAAATATAAAAGGCAAAATATTGGCATCGAAAATGTGTAAAGAATGCCTACAAATTAATAAGGAAAAGATAACCTGTTAGAAGTATGGGCAAAGGAAATGAACAGACAATTCTGTGAAGAGGAAATACAAAGGCCAAAAACATAAAAAGATGTTTCTTCTCCCCAGTGATAGAATCATATATAGTAAACCAAAACAAAGATATCCTTTTTACCTATCATATTGGCAACAATTTAAAAGATGACTTATAACCAACAGTGATGAAGATGTGGGGAAACAGTTATTTGCACACATTTTGACTTAAGTGCAAATCATGTCCAGCCTTTTTGGAAAGCAAATTGTCAGTCTTCATTAAAGGTTTTAATGTTTATACATTTACCCTAAATACGCACATCCAGATGGCTTGCCGGAGGAAACGTGCATGTGTGCACTATGAAACATATAGGATCTTCCCTGACACCGCTTCATTGTGTGAGAGACTAGAAACAATGTAAATATCCATCAAAGGAGAAAGTGTTAAAAAACTCTGGTAAGGCCATACTATATGTTGGGGGAACCTCCATTTCTTTTCTGGTCTCATATTTCCAGTGAGAGGAAATTAGATTAACACCCCTGTCCCCTTATTCACACCTCTCTATGGGAAGAGAGGACATCTATGATTAGTGAATTTGGAAGAAAGAGCAGGATATGCTCCTTTTCCTTTTTTTCTTTTTTGATGACCCACAGGGACACTGCATTTTGACCTGTTTTCTGCTGCCTGACACAGTAGTAAATGAATGAGGAAGCCTATCTATTTCCACCCTGCCTATCTAATTATAGGCTGAACTGCTTGTAGCCAAAGATTTGAATCCATGTTCTATCTAAAACTCAGCAGTGAAAAAGCAGACACTGTGGTCTATTGTCTATTTTTCAGTTGCTTCTGTTTTGGGATGGGAATAAAGAACTGTAAATAGTAGCCTCTTAAATACCCAACAACTTGGAACCTTGAGCAGTAGACTGGGACTGGCCCTAAGAACAGGAAAAAAAAAACAACCCAAAAAACAAAAAACACATGGAGAGATCATGCTCCCGGCACAGCCAGGCCTGCTGGCATTAGGCTTTGTTGACATTGTAGGAAGGACAGGGCCGGGGTTTCTTTTGCCCATGACCAAAATATGGTTTGAAATGTGGCCATTTTTTATATCAGCTTTTAGGGTCAAGCAGGAAACTAACCTTTTAAATTCATTTGGCTTGTCTACAGGTTAGAGTCACATCCACCATGCTGACCAATTATATAACCTCTGACCATGACTTTGGATTTTAGAGACTCAAAAAATATAGCTCCATCATCAGAACGAATGGGGGTGTGTGTCTGTGTGTGTGTGTTTGTGTGTGCATGCACGCATGTGTGTTTAATAGACTTTTTCTTTAAAAAATAATTTATTTATTTGACAGGGGGAGAGAGAGAACACAAGCAAGGGGAGTGGGAGAGAGAGAAGCAGGCTCCTCAGGACCCCAGGATCATGACCTGAGCCGAAGGCAAACACTTAACCGACTGAGCCACCCACATGACCCTTTAATAATTTTTTTTTAAATTAAAGTATAACATACATGCAAAAAAGTGCTCAGATCAAGAGACAGAAAAGTATCTTCTTAGTAAGCAACTATGCCAACCTCTTGGGTTAAAGTAGAAAAACAACTCAATAGAATTACTAAAGGCTAAGAAGTGATTAAAAGACCATATCTAGGAGTCAGAGAGTGAAGGAAGAGCTAGTTGTTTCAAACTAGGTTTGAAAAATCTGCTTTAGGGGGCTCCTGGGTGACTCTGTTGGTTAAGTGCCTGACTCTTAGCTCAGGTCTTAATCTCAGGGTTGTGACTTCTAACTCTATGTTGGGCCCCATGTTGGTCATGGACTCTACTTAAAAAAAAAATCTGCTTTAGGATAGAGCAGTGGAAGAATGCAAGCCAAATAAAGAGAGAGATTCCCTTCAGAAAAGATTGAGATTTGAGAGACTTGGCATGGATGTGTGGTCCCCGGAGCAGCAGCATGAAAGTCACTAGGAACTTGACAGAAATGCAAATACTCTGGCCCTTCCCCAGACCTATTTCGTGAAAGTTCCAGGGGCAGGGCTCAGCAACAAGGCTTTCAGGAGATTCTGATGCCTGCTAAAAGATTGAGAACTATCTTAGAGCATAGGCTAGATGGATTTGAAAGAGAAAATGACAAATTTTGTCATGAACTATCATACCTCCCATCTGTTCTTCCAAGGGCCCATTCATCTTTCCCCACAACCATTTACTCTCCCCAGAAGGCCTACATCCCTCTACCCCCTTTCCCTATTAAGATAGTATTTAATCTTGAATTCTAAAGCCCCTTCTGGGAGTTACTCATTTTCTCCTGGGTATTTCCCATGTACACATGAGGTATACATGTTAATAGACTTCTGTTTGTTTTTCTCTTGTTAATCTGTGTTTTATTACAGGGGTCTCAGCTAAGAACTTAGAAAGGCTAGAGGGATTTTTTTCCCCCCAATACCTATCCTCAGGATGGAATTGTTTGATTCAGGAAGATGATATTAGAATTTGTTTTCTGTTGTTGTTTGTGTTTGAAAATGAGTGTTTTCAGGAAACCCAGAACTCACGGATTTAATGTCTCTTTCTCAGGGACCCCACAAGATGAATTGCAGATGATTATGTTCAAAAAACAATATCTGAGCCAGAAAGCAAAAGGCTAGTGGGAATGAAGGCACTCAGGCCCAGTAAGCAATAAGAGCCATGGAGGAGTTAGAGAAGAGAGTGAATGGACATAAATAACTACCTATACTGCTTAAAATCTTTCTGAAGGAGGATGAGAACTACAGGGGATATGGAATCCCAGAAGTTTATCTCACTACTACAGAAAAAGACCCGGCAGAAGAAAGTAATTTGAGACCTGAAATTCAAATATAGGACCTCAAAAATATGCAAAGCTAAAGAAAGCCTGGGGTTTGAGGGAAAATAGATGGCAGAGGCATGGGCCCTCTGCAGGCCTCTGGGAGACTGCTTCAGTCCAGAATCTGCTGGAGGCAGCTCCAGCGGAAACAAAAGTGGGGACTGGGGAAAACAGGCCCTGGGGTCCCAAGGAATGCTGGTGCTGAACAATGGCAAGAGCTCTCCTAGGGCATCTCCACTAATCTCAGCCCTACGCAGACCAGAGTATCCACAGCAACAGGAGCACAGGACCAAACATGCCTGTTCAGGAGAGAGTGTGAAGGCTTTGTCACCAGACAGAATACTGAGTGGCCAGGAACAGAGGGGGAAATGAACTAAGAGGCTGGAAGTCAATTGGGTGGCTAAGAAAAGAACCTTAGATAAAACATGGTGACTTTGCACGAAGACAGGAATGTCTCAAATGCCATCCTCCAAGGAAGGAGACACCTTTCTTTCTTTCTTTCTTTCTTTCTTTCTTTCTTTCTTTCTTTCTTTCTTTTTTTTTATTATAATAATTTTTTATTATATTATGTCAGTCACCATACAGTACATCCCTGGTTTTTTATGTAAAGTTCGATGATTCATTAGTTGCGTATAACACGCAGTGCACCATGCAATACATGCCCTCCTTGCTACCCATCACCAGCCTATCCCATTCCCCCACCCCCCTCCCCTCTGAAGCCCTCAGTTTGTTTCTATGTATAGTAAATGTATGCTTCTCTAATTCACCTCCTGATTTTTTTTTTTTTTTTTTGGATATAGTTTATTTTCAGGCTATGGTTTCCAGATAGCTGACATGGATGATTTGCTTTCTGGTAGGGCTGGAAACAAAGATTTCTCCAACTAGTCTCTTTCTCTCAGATCCCATGGCCTTGGTCTTTGGAATTATAAGTTTCTAGATCAAGTTTTGTGTACTTACAGCAATCATGGGGGACTGGGAGTTGGTTGAGCTCCCCAAATCTGGTAGGTATGTGGCTTGTGCTATGACAGTCTTGTGAATCCTATTTACTCTTTGGACTCATTAAAAGAGAGGTATATTAGAGTCTTTCCGTTGAATGGATTCAATGAGTGAGAGCTGAAAAGAACTATACTTATTCCTGTGGACATCAATGGGAAGGCATTTTGCTGAAGTAAACTTCACTTTACTGGGCACTGGTGTGAGAAACTTCAGGCAGAAACTGAGCATAATAAGAAATCAATCAGAGAGGAAGAATTTTGTATTTTAACCTCCACTAACTTACAAGGTTAAGGGAATTCAATCTTTGGACTTTAATTTTTCTATGAGATAGCCATCATAGGAGGGAGAACGTATTCAAATCTCTATGTTACAGATATTATGTTTTTGGTTATTGTGACAAAATATACATAACATAAAATAACATTTACTATTTTAACTATTTTAACTGTATGGTTTAGTAGCATTAAGTACCTGCACATTACTGGCAGCCATCATCGCCATGCACCTCCAGAACCTTTCCATCTTCCTAAATTGAAACTCCATACCAATAAGACAGCAACTCCCCGTTTCTCCCCTAGCCCCTAGCCCCTGGCAGACACCATTCAACTTTCTGTCTCTATGAATTTGATTATCCTAAGTACCTCATGTAAGTGGAGTCCTACAGTCTCTGTCCTTTCAGGACTGGCTTCTTTCACTTTGCATTGAAGAGTAGCAGAATACACCACCCCAAAATACGCTGCTTTATTTTATTGATTACTTTGAGCTATAGGCACTTGAAAACCAGCACATGCAGGAAGAGGCTGTCCCTGATCTCCCTTTATCTTCTCAAAGACAGGTCATCCAAAGGAACTCAATTGTCATCGATCCCTTCCCATGGAGTTTCAACAACCAGGGAGGACTGACCCTCATCACAGGAGAGCAGATCAGAAGTTAACGCCACCCCCAGACAAACTCCGCTACAAACGATTATATTTACTACCTATTCTTCTAAGAGCCCATTCATCTCTTCTAAAAATCATTTACTCTCCCCTAAGAGGCCTACATCTTCCCTCCCCTTTCCATATTAAGATAGTATTTAATCTTGAATTCTAATGCCACCTTGGAGAGCTATTCATTTTTCCTTAATTATCTCCCATATACATATGAAGTATACATGTTAACAAACATACTTGGTTTTCTTGTGTTAAACTGTCTTTTATTATAGGAGTCTCAGCAAAGAACTCAGAAGAGTGGAGGGAAAATTATTTTTTTCTCCTCTATAGCATAGTGTCTTCAAGTTTTAGCCATGTTGTAGCATGTGTCAGAATTTCTTTCCTTTTTAATACTGAATAATATTCTATTGTATGTTTATGCACATTTCCTGTTCATCCATCATGGACATTAGGGCTGTTTCCACCTTTTGGCTATTATTAATAATGCTGCTGTGAATTTGGGTGCACAGATCTGTTTGAGCTATTGCTTTCAGTTCTTTTGGGTATATACCAGAAGTGAAATTGCTGGAACATATGATAATTCTATTTTTAATTTTTTGAGGAGCCATGCTGTTTTCCACAATGGCTGCTCCATTTTATATTTCCACCAGCAATGTGAAATAGTTTCATTTTTTCTACATCCTCACCAATATTTATTTTGGTTCTTTTTTTTTTTTTTTTGCAAATAAACACTTCTGTTGCCTTTTCTTTCTCTCTCTCTTTTTTTAAATTTATTTGACAGAGAGAGACAGCCAGAGAGAGAGGGAACACAAGCAGAGGGAGTGGGAGAGAAAGAAGCAGGCTTCCAGCGGAGGAGCCCAATGTGGGGCTCGATCCAGTAACACCGGGATCATGCTCTGAGCAGAAGGCAGACGCTTAAAGACTGAGCTACCCAGGCCCCCTATTTTCTGGTTTTTTGATAAAAGCTCTCCTAATAGGTGTGGGGTGGTAACTCATTGTGGTTTTGATCTGTATTTCCCTAACGATTAATAATGTCGAGCATCTTTTCATGTGTTTATTGCCCTTTTCTATATCTTCTTTGGAGAAATATCTATTCAAGTCTGTATTAGGATTCCCCAGAGAAAAAAAACCAATAGGATATATATGTCCTGTATATAGACAGAGGTTTATTATGGGAATTTGCTCATGCTGTCATGGAGGTCAAGAAGTTCCATGGTCTGCCACCTGCAAGCTGGAGAACCAGGAAAGCCAGAGGTACAATTTAATTGGAGTCTGAATGCTTGAGAAGCAGGGGAGCTGATGATATAACTCCTGGTCCAAGATTGAAGGCCAGAGAATGAGGAGCGCTGATGTTTGATGGCAGGAGAAAATAGATATCCCGTCTCAAAAACAGAAAGAGGACATTCTCCCTTCTTCCAACTTTTTGTTCTATTCAGGCTCTTGAAGAACTGGATGATGTCAGCTTGCATTGGTAAGGGCTGATCTTCCTTACTTAGTCTACTGATTGAAACGCTAATCTCTTCCAATGAAACCCTCACAGACACACCCAGAAATAATGTTTTACCAGCTATCTGGGTATCCCTTAGCCCAGTCGAGTTGACTCCTAACATTAACCATCTCAAAGTCCTTTGCCCATTTTTAATTGGGGTGTTTGTTTTTGTTGTTGTTGAGTTGTAGGGGTTCCTTGAATACTCTGTATATTAATCCCTTATCAGATACATGATATGCAAAAATTTGCTTTCATTCCATGGATTGCTTTTCACTCTGCGATAGTGTTCTTTGATGCACAAAAGGTTTTAATTTTGAAGTCTAATTTATCTATTTTCATTTTTGTTTTTGCCTGTGTTTTGGTATTATATCCAAAAAATTATTGCCAAATCCAGTGTCATAAAGTTTTCCCCTATGTTTTCTGCTAAGAGTGTTATAGTTTTAGCTCTTACATTTAGGTCTTTGATCCATTTTGAGTTAATTTTTGTATACGGTGCAATTTCATTCCTTTGCATGTGGATATTCAATTTTCCCAGCACCAGTTTTTGAAAACATGCTCCTTCCCCCTGAAGGGTTTTGACATCCTTGTTGAAAATCATTTGACCATATATTTGAGCGCTTATTTCTGGGTTCTGTATTCTATTCCATTGGTCTGTATGACTGTTTTTATGCAAATACCACAGTGTTTTGATTACTGTAGCTTTGCAGTGCGTTTTTTTTAAATTTCAGCTTTATTGAGGTATAATTGACATATATAATTGTAAGATATTTAAGTGTACATCATGGTGATTTGATATATGTATACATTGTGAAATGATTCTCCCCATCTAGTTAATGAACACATCCATCACCTCACACATTTATCTTTTGTTGGTGAGAACATTTAAATTTTACTCTCTTAGCAAATTTCAGTTTTACAAAACAGTGTTACCAACTATAGTCCCCTGTTTTATGTTAGATCCTTGGAACTTATTCATCTTATTACCTGAAAGTGTGTGCCCTTTTGCCAACCTCTCCCTATTTCACCCATTCCCTAGCCCTGGCCACACATTTCTTTTTTTTTTTTTTTTTAAGATTTTATTTATTTAGTCGACAGAGATAGAGACAGCCAGCAAGAGAGGGAACACAAGCGGGGGGGTGGGAGAAGAAGAAGCAGGCTCACAGCAGAGGAGCCTGATGTGGGGCTCGATCCCATAACGCCGGGCTCACGCCCTGAGCCGAAGGCAGACGCTTAACCGCTGTGCCACCCAGGCGCCCCGTGGCCACAACATTTCTATTCTCAGGTTTATATGTTTTAATTTTTTAAAAAAATATTCCACACGTAAGTAATACCATGCAGTGTTTGTATTTCTTTCTTTCTTTCTTTCTTTCTTTCTTTCTTTCTTTCTTTCTTTCTTTCTTTCTTTCTTTCTTTCTTTCTTTTAAAGATTTTATTTATTTGACAGA
>NC_048220.1:122161934-122215991 GCF_002007445.2 Ailuropoda melanoleuca | reverse complement strand
GCTCATTTCGCTTACTATAATGCCTTCAAAGTCCGTCCATGTTGTCACAGATGGCAGGATTTCCTTCTTTCTTGGACCAAATAACACTATATATATGTATTATATATTATACATTATATAAATAATGTGTATGTATATATGCATATAGTGTATATGTATGTATATATACGTAATCTACATGTATGTGTATATGTATGTGTGTGTATAGATGATAGATAGATAGATAGATAGATAGATAGACAGATTTCCATTCCTCTATTGATGGATATTCAGTTGTTTCCACATCTGGCTATTATGAATAATTCTGCAATATGTATATATGCATATAGTGTATATGTATGTATATATATGTAATCTACATGTATGTGTATATGTATGTGTGTGTATAGATGATAGATAGATAGATAGATAGATTTCCATTCCTCTATTGATGGATATTCAGTTGTTTCCACATCTGGCTATTATGAATAATTCTGCAATGAACTTAAGAGTGCAGCTTTCTCTTCAATATCCTGTTTTCATTTCCTTTGGATATATACCCAGAATTTACATTACTGGATCAAATGGTAGTTGTATTTTTAATTTTTGAGGATTTTAATTTTAACTTTCATGCTATTTGCCATGGGGGCTGCACCAATTTACATTTCCACCGAAGGTACACAAGGGTTCCTTTTACTTCACATCCTTGTCAACGCTTGTTATTTCTTGTCTTTTTGATGATAGCTATTCTGACTGGTGTGAGGTGATATCTCATTGTGGTTTCAATTTGCATTTTCCTGATGATTATGAGGTTGAGCACCTCTTAATGTGTCTGTTGGCCATTAGTATGTCTTTGGAAAAATGTCTATTCAGTTCCTCTGCCCATTTTTCAAAATTGGATTTGTTGTTGTTGTATGAGTTCTTTATATATTTTAGATATTAATTCCTTATGAATATATAAGTTGCAAATATTTTCTCCCATAGGTAACTTGCCTTGGTTTTATTTGCTGCATAGAAGGTTTTAGTTTGACATAGCTCCACTTGTTTATTTTTGCCTTGTTGCCTTTGATTTCTCTGTCAAATCCAAAAAATCTTTGCCAAGAAGGGCATCAAAGGACTTACTGCCTACTGTTTTCTTCTAGGAGTTTTATGGTTTCATGTCTTACATTCAAGTCTTTAAGACATTTTGAACTGTTTTTTGTGTATGGTGTAAGATAGTGGTCCAGTTTCATTCTTTTGTATTTGGCTGTCCAGTTTTCCCAACACTGTTTACTGAAGAGACTGTCCTTTCCCCATTGTATATTCTTGGCTCCTTTGTTGTAAATTAATTGACCAAAAATATGTGGGTTTTTTTTTTTTTCTGGGCTTTTTATTCTGTTCAACTGATCAGTGTGTCTGTTTTTATGCCAATACCACACTGTTTTGATCACTGTGGTTTTTCAATTATTTTGGCTTCGTAATATAGTTTGAAAACAGGGAGAGCGACGCCTCCAGCTCTGTTCTTCTTTCTCAAGATTGTTTTGGCTGTTTGGGGTCTTTTGTGATTCCATACAAATTTTAGGATTGTTCTATTTTTGTGAAAAATGCCATTGGAATTTTGATAGGGATCGCATTGAATCGCAGATCACTTTGGGTAGCATGGACATTTTCGTAGCACTAATTATTCCCATCCGTGAGCATGGAATACCTATTTATTTGTGTCTTCTTCAGTTTCTTTCATCAATATCTTACAGTTTTCAGTGTACAGGGTTTTGGTTAAATTTGTTCATAGGTATTTTATTCTTTTTAATGTAACTGTAAATAGGGTTGTTTTCTTAATTTCTCTTTCTGATAGTTCATTATTAATGTGTAGAAATGCAATATATTTTTGTATTTTGATTTTGTATCCTGCTACTTTACTGAATTTGTTTGTCAGTTCAGTTTTTTTGTGGCGTCTTTAACTCTGAAGACTATTATATATGATATATATAATATCATGTGATCTGCAAATAGTGGCAATTGTACTTGTTCCTCTCGGATTTGGATTGCTTGGCTTTTGCTTGCCTAATTACCCTGCCTAGGACCTTAAATACTATGTTGAGGGGCACCTGGGTGGCTCAGTCAGTTAAGTGTCTGCCTTCAGCTCAGGTCCTGATTCCAGGATTCTGGGATCGAGTCCCACATCGGGCTCCCTGCTCGATGGAGACTCTGCTTCTCCCTCTGCCTTTCCCTTTGGCTTGTGCTCTCTCTCTTGCTCTCTCACTCAAAAAAAATAAATAAAATCTTAAAAAAAAATACTATGTTGAACAGAAGTGGTGGAAGCATGTATCCTTGTCTTGTTCTTGATCTTTGAGAAAAGTTTTCAGTCTTTCACTGTTCAGTATGATGTTAGCTGTGGGTTTTTAATATATGACTTTTATTATGTTAGATATTGCATTTCCGAAAGGAGTATCTTTTTGCTGTATAACTTTTGGTGAGTTACATTGGATAATGTGATTGGGCATGTTTGTTATGGGAAACAAAAGATGGAGCACATTTTTGTTCAGGTAACATCAAGGTCTAGGAGACGATCTAATAAACGGACTGTCCTAACCCATATTAGAGTCTTCTGAGGCTAAAATGCAAACTTCACAATGTAAAATTTAAATGTTCACAAGACAGATCTATAAAGGAGTAGTGATTGGTATTCAGGGAATGGATCCATGAAGGCAGAAGCCAGAAACCTTCTGATAAATGCTTGTTCTCTGCTCCAGGGAGAAAGGGGGAGTCAACCATGCCCCGGTGCATTTTGGTCTAAAAGGGTTACAAGAACAAAAAGCTGAAAAATGATCAGGGGAATCTCCATTTCCCTGGCCTCCGTTACTTTCTAGATTACACTCCTTTCCTCCTTCCTTTCCCTCATCCATTCCTTCATTCCTATGAGAGGAGGACTGGTTTGCCCGATGGGGAGTTGGGTGGAAGGGGCTGGGCATCTTAGCTCAGCCCTTTTGTTCCCATTTTCCAAGGTGTCTGCCTGGTGGGCATTCTAGCCTGTGGCCTGCTCTGTAGTAAGCTCTGAAGCCTGAAGACATGTGGATATCCAAGATGCCTGTGACCCCACAATCATTCAGGGGTGAAATGCAAGTCCCTCTAGAGGCACCTTTAAACCATGCTTTCCAATCAGCATGTTAACACAGACATTTTGATTTCCGTAAGTTTTTGATTCATATCTGTCTCCATTGATCACAGACTTAGGAGGGAAAGAAAGGAGTATTATTTTGGCTTTCTAAACTCTCAATACTATGGAATAGTATGTAACAGTTAAAAAGAACTAAATGGCTCTCTCTCTCTTTCTATAAATGGAAAGACGTTTTGATAAAAGAAGTCTTTTTTAAAAGATTTTTAATTTTATCTTTATTCAATTTTTAAAAAAATTTATTTTTAAGTCATCTGTACACCCAGCATGGTGGGGCTTGAACCCACAACCCTGGGATCAAGAGTCACATGCTCTTCTGACTGAGCCAGCCAGAAACCCCTAAAGATTTTTTTTAAAAGATTTTATTAATTTATTTGAGAGAGAGAGAGAGAACAAGCAGGGGGAAGGACAGAGGGAGAAGCTGACCTCCCGCTGAGGAGGGAGCCAGACATGGGGCTCAATCCTAGGACCCTGAGAANTTTATTCAATTTTTAAAAAATTTTATTTTTAAGTCATCTGTACACCCAGCATGGTGGGGCTTGAACCCACAACCCTGGGATCAAGAGTCACATGCTCTTCTGACTGAGCCAGACAGAAACCCCTAAAGATTTTTTTAAAAGATTTTATTAATTTATTTGAGAGAGAGAGAGAGAACAAGCAGGGGGAAGGACAGAGGGAGAAGCTGACTTCCCGCTGAGGAGGGAGCCAGACATGGGGCTCAATCCTAGGACCCTGAGATCACGACCTGAGCTGGAAGCAGCCGCTTAACTGACTGAGCCACCCAGGCACACCACCCCTAAAGATTTTCTGTTTTTAAGTAATCTCTATACCCAATGCAGGGCTCGAACTCATAACCCTTAGATCAAGAGTCGAACGCTCCACGGACTGAGCCAGTCCCCATAATAGAATCTTACTGTTAATTAAAAATACAACTGCAAAAGAAGATAGGTACAAAATGACCCTATTTGTTTTTTTGAAAAGGCTCCACAGGCTCACAAATCTCTGTATTTCTCTATGTACATTTATATATGTAAATACATATAGAAAGTTCTGGAAGGATATACTCCAAACTAATAACAGTGGCTTCTGTATGGTACCCTTGATTTTTTTTTTTTACAATAGAATGTATCCGTGTAATTAATAGTTAAAAAAGTCTTGCATGTGAGTAGAATGTCCAGCTAAAGGCCGGCTTGTTTTGAAGGTT
Source organism: Ailuropoda melanoleuca (assembly GCF_002007445.2). Lineage (NCBI taxonomy): Eukaryota > Metazoa > Chordata > Mammalia > Carnivora > Ursidae > Ailuropoda > Ailuropoda melanoleuca. The sequence continues at coordinate 122,211,654 of NC_048220.1, read as the reverse complement.
CAAAGGCCATTTCCTATTACTTTCCAGTTAGGAGTTGTGAGGTTTTCCCTAATTAGGGTGGTGGGGATGGAGTGGACCTGCAAGCCAGATGGAGCCCAAGGGCCACAGGGTGAATGCAAGCTCTGTCCCTAAGAGCAGATTCTGGGGTCCATAATGAGGGGTCCAGACACCACAAAGGAGAGGGGAAGCTGGGCAGGCAGGCCTGGAATTGAAGTGGGTGCTGGTGGAGGCAAAGGCCCATGCTGAACTTGGGACTTGATTTTTATTGGGTGCTTTCTGTGACACACACTTGTAGCTTGGCCTGGTTCAGTGTACTGAGTTGGGCTAGGTAAGAAATGTGCCTTTAAGGGCTGCTAAATGTTTGCATTCTTAAAGTATCAAATTACCCAAATATTTCAGGTGTGTGCAATAAATTGTGTGGCTATCACCAGAGCTGATATCCTTACGTATAAAACCGTCCTGATGTATCTTTGAAGGGGATTCTGTACCTGCAGATCTGTCCTTGAAAAAGCTCTGCGTGGGTGTTGAGTGGTGAAACCCAAGAATATTAAAACTGATTTTCTTCTAAGGTAAAGTGTAGTTTACCTTTTAACCACCAGGGGGCGAACGCATTTCGGTCAGAGACCTGGTTGACGGCTGGGCAGGAGCCCAGGGGGATAATTACCTCCAGGTGCGGGGGCAGGGGGGAACTCTGCAGCCTCTTTTTGGAGGCCGTAGAAATTAACCCTTCAATTGTCCAAATGGTTTCTGTCTTTTTGACTATTGGTTCTACCCTATGCTACTGGCTCTAAATCAGGTTGAGAAAGACACTGCGTTAACAAATCTCATTTAACTCTTGATTATCCCAGCATTCATTTGAGAACACTCCCAGCTGGTTCCTTCTTCTTTCTTATGTGCTTAGGCCCTTTGCAAATATGGCAGAAATTGAGTGGGAGAGGAGACGACCAGTTGTCCCAGTTTTTGTCATCAAAGACTAAATCACAAAAAAAGACCCATTCCCCTGTAAACAGAAAGAAAAGAGAAAAACAGCACAGAATTCCAAGAGGCAAAGTTCCATCTTTTGTCTCTTTTGTTTAGTTTTAAGGTTGTGAGCAGATGGCCTCTCTACATCAATAACACATGAAGTCAGAGCTTACTAGAAAAGAGTTAGCTGGAGGTTCCGGAGGGCAGCCTGTGCTCAGAGCTTAACCCATCTCCCTGGGGCACTGTTTTTCTAAGTATAGTCTGCCTAGTGCATCTGAACCACCTGGGGGAAGGAGGGTTATAAAAGCGCAGCTTTCTGGGCTGCATCCCAACTGACTGAATCAGAATCTGGATCTCGGAATCCGCCTTTTAAATAAGTTGCTTAGTTGATTTCTTATGAATGAATATACATTACTTTTGAGATATGAGGTAAGCCTCCCCAGGTGAAGGAAGAGGGGAGATGCGGCAGCAGGGATATTTCTGTGTCACGTTTCAAGGACTTACCCTGAGGTAAAGGTCACATGTCCCAGGAAGCTGGGCCTCACGATGGACAGGAAAGGCTGTGAGGCAGTAGGAGATAGACTGGTGTGTCACTGGGAGCCATCTGGAAGGAGACTGGGGATTACTGGACACCACAGGAAGTCGCTCTAAAGCATCCCTGAGGACTTCTTGTTCTCTGCCACTCAGAAGCCCCCAGTAATCCCAAGCACAATACCCAACAATTTGGTATCATCTGCAGAGTACCCGAGAAAAGTTCCTCTTGCCCCCCAAGTATCTCCCTTGCTTCAGGAAATCTCCTCAATCACACTTCCTGGAATTTCACCAAGTATAGCTTCATTTGTGTGGGATTTGTGTTTTGTTTTTAAATCTTCTTTTCAAGTGCAAATCCTCTTGGGGAAATGAAGCTTCTATTCACACGCTGGTGGGAATTTTCTTATTACTTCTTGTTGCGTAGTCGTGATCTCTCACACTGAGAAGGAAAAGAAACATTTTTATTGAATTGAGAGGAAGAGGTAATTTTAGAGCTGGGGAAATTTGAATGAAGGATGGAAAAAGGGGAATAGAACATTGATTCCAAGGACATTCTAAGCAGGGAAAACTACAAGAGCTGCTTCTGGTCCTTGTAGGGCTTTAAGCCCTAGGATAATTCTGGCCAGAAGAAATAAGAAATAGTGAGTACTTGTAGCAGGAATGAAATCTTAGTCTGCAACCTCCAGAATGGAAGACATAGAATTTTCATTATGCTCCCATGTCACCCTAATTTCTATTTTGCCTCCCTGTACCTATCTATTAGTTATGTTATGGAACCAGCCTCCAAATCTCGGTGGCTTACCACAGTGGAGGCTTGTTTCTTCTTTATGTCACCTGTCCGGATCAGCAAAGGGACTTTACGTGCTGTTGTCACTTAGGGATCTGGGCTGAAGAACTCACCTCCACGAGTGCTTCCACCATTATATCCCCAGCGTCCAGCACACATTACACAGTCACAGAATATATATTAATTGATGGATGAATACAAAATAAGTACACAAATAAGATGGAAATTTCTCATTTGGGTCTCAGGCATTTGATTCAACCTTACATGTGTTTGACGCAACGAACATCCTTAAGTCAATGGTTGTAGACCTGGGAAGAGGGAGTTTCATTTAGGAGTCTTACCAACAAGAAAAGAAGCAGCTGAGGAGATGTTTTATTCACACCATACAGGAGGAGGGGGCGACAAGCCTAATTCCATTTATACTTCTTTAAATCATTGAACGTGTTAAACGAAGTAATATAGGCACGTGATTTTTTAAATTAAATTCTACTGTGTTGTATAGCTATTCTTGTGCACCAGGAATTTACTCTGCTACCCAGATGCAGCCTCCTGGGTTCCGTTTTTAGGTAATTCCCTCAGTATGTCTATTATGCTCACATGGCTGTTTCTTGGTTTATCAACTTCAGACACTTATCTCTTGACTGACTGTTGTGAACGATCAGGATTTAGCCCGCTCACACTCTCTGCCAGTGGATGTGTATCGTCATTTTTAGTGCTTCTCGTGGTTACTGTTTTAACATTAAATAATGGACATACATGTCTCTTTCTCGTTCCAATGATTTTAGGCAGTATCTTCGTGACTTTATTGAAAGTCGAAAAAGCCTGACTTTCCCTTAAACTCCTCTCTCCCCGCTCTCCTTCCCAATTCCTGACATCTGTCACTTGTTTCCACATTGTAAAGGCTGGTAAGGTTTACATTCTGTTTTGAAACCATATTTTGTTGCTCCAAACTTTGTCCAGCTTGATTCTAAAGGGTCACAGGCTTTGGGGGAGGAGAGGAATGAGGAGAGAGGTTTGGGAGGTCCCCTGACACAAAGCCTGACCTGAAAGGGCCACCTAGACGGGATAAGGGGTTTATTCGAGACCTCCGGAAGTGACTGGGAACTGAGTAACTTGGCATTACCCGCATTAAGGGCTAGCGCGGCTGTGCTTCGAGAACTTCTCAATAGTAGCCAGCACCTCACCCAATGTCATGGCAACTGGTGACTCCCGTCCGTCCCTACACCTTCGCTCAGCCCCTATTTGTCTTACCACATATGTGGCTCACCGTCCAAACATAACATCCCAAGACATCAATAAACCCACAAAAAAGGATCTTTAAAACTCATCAGGAACAATCCTCTACACTGGTCCTGAGACCTGAGGGGTTGCAAAGCTACCGGGCTTAAGACTCCGCATCCAACCACCCCCGGGCTGGGGCAGTGCTTACACCTCATCACCCCTCCTACAGACCTTCAGTAGACGCCCTGTTTTCCTCCTCACTTCTCCATCTGCCTCTGACATACCCACAGAACATCGGGAGGCAATTCTCCATGGCATTTCTACACATTTTACGACAGCTTTTGTCTGTTGCTTGCATAGCAAACATCCTTGGAAGCTAGAGATATTGTCTCTCTCTGAGTCAGAAGACAGTTTTGTTTCCTGACCGATATAATGAAGATACTGTCTTCCTCTGGGTCATGGGCTTGGGGTGGGGGGAGTTTTGCTAGCAGTTCTTTTATGTGATTGGGGGCTTCTCAGCTGCAATATGGACCTCTGCGTGGGCAGTATTCACCCCAGCGGGCTCCACGTCACCCTCCCGAGGCTTGGGGGCAGGTGGATCTGACGCAGACTCGGGGCTCATGCTGCCTACGAGTGATAAAGTGCATCTGCTGGGGCTGTTTCCTCGCTGCCTGTGACTGCCCAGCAAGTCAGTAGATGCGGGGGCGCCTGGGCGGCTGTCGGTGAAGGGCCTGCCTTCGGCTCAGGCTCAGGTCATGATCCCTGGACCCTGGGATTGAGCACCACATTGGGCTCCCTGCTCAGCGGGGAGTCTGCTTCTGCCTCTCCCTTGGCGACTCCCCTGCTTGTTCTCTCTCTCTCTCAAATAAATGAATAAAATCTTTAGAAAAAGAAGTCAGTAGGCGTAGCAGCTGCAGAGTCATTGCAGTTTAGGGACAGCTTGACCACTTGTCGCAGCAGGGCCTCAGGCTTTCCTGGGAGGCAGACTTTCCCCGTGTATTCAAGGCAGTGGCTGCCTCGGTTCTCACGCCTGCCTCTGAAATCGCTCTGCCACCATGTCTCTCTTCTGCTCTCATCCTTTACTGTCATTCGCATGAGGTGTCAGGTGTGGTCGGCAATGGATTATCAATGCTTGAGCTCTGATTACCTAGTTGGACCAGAAATTCCATTTGCAATTCAGTATAGATGGAAGAAATAATACAGAGAGATCTTTTTGAGATTTTCAGGAGCCTCGAATCACACAACATTCAACTAGTAAATTGCAAAGCATTTTGAACCATAAAACGGGATATTTTTTTCTGATTCCAAAATCTCTCTTTTTTGCATGGCTCCTCAGATTTTCGCCATAGGGATCAGCAGAACTTTTTTTCTCTCTTCCAGCAGAACCTTTTGAAGATGAGAGGCTGAATGGTATTTTTCAGCAGCGTGAAGAAGGGGAGGCAGGGGAGACATAATGCCTTCCACTACAAATCCTAGGGTTTCCTCTGTGGGTTGTTTTCCAGAACACCGTTCTCACATTCCTGCTTGCAGGGGCTGGAGAAGCCTTCAGTTACCAGACTCCTGTGCAGCTACGGCTCTGCAGAGCACTCATCCAGTGAGACTTCAAGGTGGCAATGAGGCCCTGGCTGAAGGCTAGGAGACTGTGTTTTCTGGAAAACACCATAGCGGAGGTTTGCGATCTTCTGGAGCAACGGTGGTGGGGTCTCTATTGTTTAATATCTGATGTCATGGTCATGGCTACTGCTAAGTTATACAGCATCTTTGTATTAACTAGAAAAAGATACCTAATGCAGCCTAAAGCCCTTCAATTCCAACTGCAAAAAAAATTGTCATTGGGGGCGCCTGGGTGGCTCAGTTGGTTAAGTGTCTGCCTTTTGCTCAAGTTGTGATCCCAGGGTCCTGGGATTGAGCCCCATGTTGGGCTCCCTGCTCAGTGGAAAGCCTGCTTCTCCCTCTCCCTATGCCCCTCCCCCTGCTCATGCTCTCTCTCTCTCTCTTGCAGGCTCTCTCTTTCTCAAATAAATAAATAAAAATTTTTAAAAATTGTCATTAGGACACTGATGTCTTAGAATAAGACACCATCTGCTGGAATTGTTTGTTTGTTTGTTTTTTAAAAGATTTTATTTATTTATTTGACAGAGAGAGACAGCAAGGGAGGGAACACAAGCAAGGGGAATGTGAGAGGGAGAAGCAGGCTTCCCAAAGAGCAGGGAATTGTAATAAGTAATCTAGGATGCCAGATTGTACCAGTGAAGAGCACACACCTGGGATTATAAAGAGAATCCCGACCATGACGCTCAGTGGCCTGCATGGCAATAGTGAGGTTATTGTTAGTTTGCTAGGGTTCTTCCCTAATCCAAGGCTGGTTCCCTCCATAGTCCTTTCAGAAATGCATCAGGCTACCTGATACCTTCAATTAATCCCTTTCTGCCTAAACTGACTAGAGGGGGTTGTTGTCAGCCACTCACAACTCTGATCAACACAGACAGAGAAGGTAGCAGCAGTGAGGAGGAGAGGAGTCAACCAAAAGGAGTCTTTCAGGTCTGTAGGGAGGGAAAAAGTCTCAGGAAGAGAGGTATGATCTTCTGTGTAGCTTCTGGGAAGACAGAGTGAGTTCCTTGAAAAGGACTCATAATCTACCCATATGGGGGAGGGTTATAGGTTCAACAGAGGAGAAAAAATATATTTATTTGAAAAATGAACGCACTAAATATTTTTAATATTTAATATTTAAAATATTTTAAATCAGCAAAATATCCCTTTATATGATGGTTTATGCTTTGCAACGTACTGGTTGAGTGATTTTGACATAAACATGTGATCCCCTTGGTTTACCCCTGTGTTGGAAAGGAAGTAGCTGTCTGATCCACGCACAGATTGATATGCTGATGAAGCCCAGACACCAAGTCTGGAAGGATGTTCATTAGAGGGTTCGCTGGCCTGAGGGTGCGGGCTGCTGGAGATCTGGGGGTGGCCTCTGTCCTGTTCGTCAGCTCCCCTGCTGGTTTTCCTCACTGGTGTGGAAAATCTCAGCTTGAGCCAGAGAGCTTCTTGGTTATCTTACTTCTGGTCAAAGCGAGGTGGGGGAAGGGTCAGGTCCTTGATTTTGTCATCACTGTAAAGACTGTATCTCCACCTATGGCTGTATCTTCTACTTGCAGATGGAAAACACGGGGCCCCTAAAAGATAGCAAAGAGAGCTCTTGCCCTCGTTTTCTGCCCCCTTGGATTTCTGGATTTCTTTCTTTCTTTTTAAAATATTTATTTATTTATTTATTTATTTATTTATTTANTATGGCTGTATCTTCTACTTGCAGATGGAAAACACGGGGCCCCTAAAAGATAGCAAAGAGACCTCTTGCCCTCGTTTTCTGCCCCCTTGGATTTCTGGATTTCTTTCTTTCTTTTTTAAATATTTATTTATTTATTTATTTATTTATTTATTTATTTATTTATTTATTTAAAGATTTTATTTATTTATGTGACAGAGAGACAGCCAGCGAGAGAGGGAACACAGCAGGGGAGAGGGAGAGGAAGAAGCAGGCTCCCAGCGGAGGAGCCCGACGTGGGACTCGATCCCACGACGCCGGGATCGTGCCCTGAGCCGAAGGCAGGCGCTTAACGACTGCGCTACCCACGCGCCCCTAAATATTTATTTATTTACTTGAGAGAAAGGGAAAGCGTNGGAGGAGCCCGACGTGGGACTCGATCCCACGACGCCGGGATCGTGCCCTGAGCCAAAGGCAGGCGCTTAACGACTGCGCTACCCACGCGCCCCTAAATATTTATTTATTTACTTGAGAGAAAGGGAAAGCGTGTGTGCCACACAGACAGACAGACAGACAGACACACACACACACACACACACACACACACACACAGGGGTCGGGGGAGGGCAGAGGGAGAGAATCTTCAAGCTGACTCCCCACAGAGCCAGACACAGGGCTCATGATTCCACGACCCGTGAGATCATGGCCTGAGCCAAAACGAACAATTAGACGTTCCACGTACTGCGCCAGCCAGGAGCCCCCACCTCCTTGAATTTCTTATCTCCTCTGCCCCTCCACCTCGGCTCTTCCTACCCTTACCCTTTTTGCCCTCTTCCTCAGTTTTGCTTCAGTACTCCAGCCTCATCTAGTTCTTTCTGGATAGATGCAAGGCTTTGGGCCAGGAGGGTGCTGAGCAAGAGGGCAAGAGAGGCCTCTGGGAGGGACTGCTCTTGGGAAGTGGCAGAGGAAGGTATCCAAACCTTTGACACTTTCCAGTTTCACGAATCTTTAGTTATTGTGTTAAGATGCATGGCTGTCTCCTCTGTTATTCTAATCTATTTTGTGTTTAACCCAGGAGGAGGAAGGGTACAGGAGGAAAAAAAAAAAAAACAACCCTTTCCTGCCACATATAAAATATTGCAGATGTTAGCTGATGATTACAAAGATGGTAAAGCAGGCCAAGNGTTATTCTAATCTATTTTGTGTTTAACCCAGGAGGAGGAAGGGTACAGGAGGAAAAAAACAAAAACCCTTTCCTGCCACATATAAAATATTGCAGATGTTAGCTGATGATTACAAAGATGGTAAAGCAGGCCAAGAAACTGTTGGGGGGGGGGTTGCCCAGCTGACTGCTCAAGGCAGATGCTCTGGAGGATTAAATTACGGAGATCGAGGTTGTCTCTGTTCCTCGCCTGGGCTGACAGCTCTTTCAAGCCCGCGGGAAAGAGCCAGTCTGCACTATTCGCCTTGAGGAGGCACTTTATTTTATTCCCTGTTTTGGTAAAGAATATCCACCTCGGCATGTATGTGGGCGCCTTTTTTATGAAGTGTTACTCGGAGATTCCAAACAAGGAACGGTGGTAGACTAGGCCTGTGTGGGTTTTGCCTCTTCTTCTTCTTTTTTTAAGATTTAATTTATTTATCTAGAAAGAGAGCGAGCGTGTACACACGAATGAGCCGGGAAGGGTGAGGAAGGGGCGGAAGGAGAGCAAGAACCTCAAGCAGGCTCAATGCTCAGAGCAGAGCCCCATCCGGGCCTCAATCCCAGGACCCTGAGATCGTGCCCTGAGCTGAAATCAAGAGTCAGACGCTTAACTGACTGAGCCACCCAGGCACCCCGTGGATTTAGCCTCTTCTGCAGCTATTTCCCCCTCCTCTGGTAACAGCCCTACGATTTTGTGCGGGGAACACCTTTCTTTGCCCTCAGTTTCCATAATTGGTGAGACTGAACTCCACCTGACCCACCCTATTCCAAGCTGCCGCTTACATCAACCTAAGCCGTCTGTCATAGTGAATGTACTGGGGTGTCCGTGTGATTTAAGTTGGGATGATGAGAGTCAGCCCCAGGACTTTGCTGTCACTTGGTGAAAGTGGGACTTGCCTTCTGCTGTGGGTGCTGAGTGGATGGAATATAAGTCTGGAGTGGCTCCTGGCTTTCTTTGTGAAAGCCTGCTGAATAATGAAGGCTAGTTCAAGACATCCAGTTGTGTGATGAAGAGAGAAGTTTCCAGAAAACATTGTCTGAGTGTCTGCATCCAGCTGCCGCTGGAACTGATGTGGCCCCAGGACCTTTCCTACTGTGTGCCCGGAAGTCTTCCCTCCTCCCCTCGATCTGCACCATTTTGTGTTTGCGTTTCTGTCACTTGCGACGGAAAGGCTCCTACCTAGTCCACGTGGCTCCCGAAAGCTCAGCAGGTTTGTCGTGTTGCTTGTTTTGCAGAACCAAATGAGGGCTTCTCTGCCTTTGCCTCTGATGCTGTTCTTGTGCTGGATGAAGCTTGCAGCCTGCTTTCCAGGTCATGTTTAACTCGGGAGCACACAGCTGCCTCTGAGAGAGATTGCCAGCCAGGAGTTAGCAGCCAGAACTCAGCTAAACAATCAACACACTCAGTTCTGTGCTATTGTGTGCCAAGGACACCCGCGATCAAAAATGAATGCACATAATAAGGGTCTGACATGAGTTCAGAAAGCCCGAGTTCCACTTGCACCCAGGTGAAAAAAAAATTGTTCTCAGGCCCCCTGGAAGAGACAGCTCTTGGCTCACTGACAAGAGTTGATGTGAAAATGTTCCTTGAGTGAAAGGCAGCAGCTGTGAAGGGTAGGGGTAATTGGAAAGGACAGGCCACTTGAATATTTATTTGTCCAGCAAACATTGATTGAGCGCCTTCTATGGTGCTAGGGATAGAAACACTAATAAAGGACAGAGTTCATGCTCTCAAGAAGCTTGCAGGTAGGTCAAGGGGTCAGGCCAGAAAATTGATGCATAAATGTAATTAGAGAGACTTCAAATGGAAATAATAGAAATAATGGAAAGGTGATACCCGTCCAATGGTGCCCATCGCTTCTTCCTTCATTCACAGAATCCTGATTTTATGCGAGGAGGCAAGATGCCCAGGTAGGTGGACCCCTCCCCAGGCTCGGGATGAACCATGATAGACCGAAGTCAGGGATTCTCACATTTTGGTAAGCATCACAATCACCCTGGGAGGGCTTTTAAAACCCAGAATCCCAAGCCTTGCCCTGGGTTTCTGAGTCACTAGGTCTAGGTTAGGCCCAAGATTTGGTATTTCCAACAGATTCCAGGTGATGCTGCTGCTGTGGGCCTGAGTTCCTGGTAATCTCCATCAGGCCCAGTCACCTGGTTCCACGGCCCCGGTGTTTGGGTTAGGGTGGGGCATGGGACCAAGTTCTGGACAATGCAGTGGCAGGAGTTCTCTGCCTTGAGTGCCCGCGGTTCTTGGTCACGCCGCTTCGAAGAATGAAGAGGTAGACCAGATGAAGAGTGCTGGGCAGCAAAGCGGAGTTTGTTGAGTGATAGTACAAAGTTCCTGGGGAGAGAGGGGGCTCGAGAGGGTTGCCACTGGAGTTTCTAAGTTTAGGTGGTTTTGTGAGCTCTTTTGCGGAACTATCTTCAGCAATCAGGGTGTGCTGAGTCGTGCCGATCAGTGCTTTGGTCACATATCTGTCTACCTATTAGGTTAATGTCTACGTGCTGATGGTCTTTTTGCTGACATCTGGGAGCTTATGTCTTCACTGCCCCTTGCCTGTGATAGTGACAGATGCTTTGTGGTTAATTGTCTTATTTTAGGACGTTCTGCAGAAGTCATTTCTGGAAAGGCTGCAAAGCAGAATGCCAGTGCACTGCTGTCTAAGCTGTAAAACAGGATGTCAGTGCTGTTTTATCTCGGCTGTCCTGACTCCGTATTTTCTTGTTGGGGACCCTGACCCTCACTACCTAACTGTGCAACTAACTCCCAACAAAGTGAAAGGGAAAGCCTACAGAGAAATTCCAGGAAGAATGTTTCCTTCCTGGGAAAAAGTGAGTTGAAAGGAGGCCTGCCTTTTCATCCAGCTTTGAATGGAGTTATGTGAGGAGACGTGTCTGGCATGTTCTGACTGTGTAAACATGGCTGGGAGACTTGCAAAAATGCTGACCCAGAGCCCTGACACGGGTGAGGAGATAAGCAAACTCTGGAACCACCCACCTTCAGACTGTGTGAAATAATTCAATGTTATTCCCATTTTCATTTAGAGCTGGAAATATCCCAACTGATTCCGAGGGCCACCGATCTGAGACTGAGTGGGATGGAGTATCAGGAAAGGCTTCCAAGAGGAGGTGACTCACTCTTGTTTCCCAGCTCTTCAGGGAGAATGGTTCTCATTTGTGCTTTGGCAAAACGACAAATGATGACACTTTATAGACTCACTATTTTCCAGAGTCACTTTTGAACTGGCTAAACGAGGAAGGTGAAATTTGTCAATGCCAAGGGTTTATTTCACATATAAAAAACTGTGTGGGAACAGAGAATGAGGAAGAGCATTCAGTCTACCTGTGATAGAGTCAAGGAGCAATTTGTGTAGGAGGTGACCTTTAGGCCAGGCCACTTACGGCTGATGCCGGGTAGAGGAAAGGATAGTGCTAGAGTCTTGTGCGTAGTATGTACCCATACGTTTGTAGGGCTTACATGATCTTAAGAACACATCATCCAGAGGAAATGGCACAGACAACAGTGCAGAGACAGGACAGAGCTTGGTGTCTCTGGGTAAGAGCACATGCTCTGATACGGTGACCTAGAGGCCATATGCGTTGGACTGTACCGTGCTATGAAAAAGGTTGTAGAGTATTGGATTAGGTAGAGTTAGAAAGCAAAAATCAAGGATGTCATTTAAGTCAACCAAAAGAAAAAAAAAAAGAGGACTATCCCTTCCCTTAAAGGCTTCTGAGACCCAATGCCCTGAGCCTTCCCGCCTCAGGTTGGGAGGGGGTGGGAGGGTGGAGGTACCACCTACCCTTAAGGAGACTGTCTCTCCCTGGGAGGGGAAATTGTTTCTTTGTTTCAGGCCCTACTTGTCATTTTACAATGCCTGGTAACCAAAATCTAAATACCACATGGCCTGGGGTGGAGTAGAGCAAGGTGTGAAATGAGACAGGAAATCACAGAAAATGATCATTTGTACAGCAAGCTAGGTTAAACAGAGGAGATTGCTTACAGCTGGGGGTGACTGGTCCTGTGGCTCCATTCACCCAGCCCCACCCAACCACTGCAAAGACGAGGGGCCCAGTAGCTCCACACATCTGTAACTCATTGCTTATTTACTTAGAAAAGTCCCGATGACGTCCCTGAGAACGGATTTGAGGATGCTTAAGCAAGGATAATGGGATACGGTTTTAGATTGGGCTGAATTTAGGGAAAAGGGTGCAGTTATATGCTAGTGTGGACAGGAGAGTCTGGCTTTTCTCTTTTTCAACAACGAAAATAGCTTTTGAAATGATAGAAAATAATGCCCATTAAAACAATTCAGAAAACTGTAAATCAGGATTCACCTTTGGTCCCAGGAAATAGGCACCTTAGACCCACTGTCTGAGGAGGGCAGCTACTTCCTTTGATCCTTACAGTAACAGCTTTATTGAGATATGATGCACATATAAAATTCACCTTTTTAAAGTGTACGATTCGGTGGTTCCAGTATATTCACAAGAGTATGGAACCATTCCATCTGTCCAAGAGACCTGCCTGAGGGCATGCTGGGACCCAACCGAAAAGGTCCCCGGAGTCGCGGGTTGAGCGGCAGGGAGAGGCCACACCCCCATCTCCTGGGGTGTGGGGTGAAGGAGGGGGATGAGGGTAGGATAGTGAAGAACCCCAGAGAAATTCCTGAGCAGCCCAGCAGAGGTAACCCGGGGAGAAGCGTCATCTTGATCATTTAATATGTTCAGAGAAACCGCCAGGCTAGAGTGGTCAGAAAGTAGGAGTGGGGTGGGGGAAGGGCTGGTAGAAGGAAAAGGAAAGGAAGCATCAGGACACCTTTCCTCAAGCTGAGGGAAGAAAGATGCTTCAAGCTCACACTAAGCTAGGGGTTCTAATTATTATATCTTACAAGAGATTAATTTCTAAAATTAGATTTTTCTCGTGGCTGAAAGCGATCAGAAAATGTTTTTCTTTTCTTAGAGTAAGTGATAAACTATTGGGTTTGCCCAGGTTTCATTCTGGACAATTAGCAGGAATTAGCCCCACAGACCATGTGGTTCCTATTGTTCAACATAGAGGTTACCCAAATAAATGACTTCAGGCAGTGATAAGTGCTATGAGGAATAATAATACTTCAGGTGAGAGATGATGAAGATAAGAAATAAGGCATTTGGGACAAAGGGAGAAAATTGCTTTAAAAATGGAAATGATGGGGCTCCTGGGTGGCTCAGTCAGTTAAGTGTCTGCCTTTGGCTCAGGTCATGATCGATCTCAGGGTCCTGGGATCCAGCCCCCCCATCGGGCTCCCTGCTCAGCAGGAAGTCTGCGTCTCCCTCTCCCCCTGCTACTCCCCCTGCTGTGCTCTCTTTCTCTCTCTCTGTCAAGTAAATAAATAAATAAATTAATTAAATATTTAAAATAAAATGGACATGATTTGGGGCTCCTGGATGGCACAGCTGGCTAAGTGTCTGACTCTTTATTTCCACTCAGGTCTTGATCTCAGGGTCATGGGATCGAGGCCTGTGTTGGGTTCTGTGCTCAGGGCAGAGTCTGCTTGAGATTCTCCCTCTCCCTCTGCTCCTCCCCCAACCTGTGTGTGTACTCTCTCAGATAAATAAATAAGTAAAATCTTTAAAAAAATAAAAATGGACATGATTTAGTAGCAGATTAGATGTGAGAAGTGATAAAGAAGGAAAAGTCAAAGATGGCTTCAAGTTTTCTAGTTGGGGGATTAGGTCGATGGATGATGGCCCCAAAACCCAAAATGGGGAACACAAAAGGAGGAGCAGAATTGGATGGGGGAGAGGAAGACAAAGAGTTTTGTTCTGGACTGAGTTTGAGGTGTATGTTTCCCAGGAAGTTCAGAGCCCAAGAAACAGTTGGAAATAAAGTCTGGATCTCAGGTGACAATTCAGATGGTATGGATTTTGGAGTTTTCAGGACACGGAATGCAGGGGAAACAATGCTAAATAAAATCCTGCTGAGAAAAGGCTTGAGGAGCCAAGATGTAATGGTTAGCAGAAGATACCAAAGCGACTGCAAGGAGCCAGTAGAAAGAGCGGGGCGCCTGGCTGGCTCAATCAGGAGAACATGTGACTCTCCTCTTCTTTTTAAAGGTTTTATTTATTTATTAGATAGAAAGAGAGAGAACACTGAGCTGGGAGGAGAGGGAGAAGCAGGTTCCCCTTGAGCAAGGAGCGTGACGCAGGGCTCGATCCCAGGACCCTGGGATCATGACCTGAGCTGAAGGCGGACGGTTAACCAAGTGAGCCACCCAGGCGTCCCTACTGATTCCTTTTCAACCTTATTTTTCACAGTTTCTTTCTGGTTTACCTACCCTCCAGGCAATCTGTTTACTCCAATGTACCAAGTGCTCCCTCACCTCTCATGCCTTTCCCTGCGCTGTTTTCTCAGCTTGGAGTACCGGTCTCTGGCTTAAAACCCTCTGTCAACTTCCTTTTGGTCTTAGGATAAAATTCAAACATGATCATGTATGACCATATCCTTGCCTCCTGATAAAGAAAACCAATCCCATAAGGAAGTTTCGTGCTACCTTAACTGCCAATTAGAGGAAAAGTTGATATCTTGGGGAAGTCCCAGCTCTGTAAGTTCTTACTAGTGTGTTCCATCTGATAGGTAATGTTTTCGTCATCTCTCACTGAAGCCAGCCTTTTGAATTTGTTAACTTAAAATCATATTTCCCCTCCTCTGCGGAATAACATGACATCCTTCTTCCCAACCTTGTTTCACGAACCTTCCCCTTCTTTCCCTGAACATCACAAACTCTCTCCTTCCCTAAATGTCCCAGGACAATTCTCAGCCAGGTTCTTGAGTGTATCTATGTTAAAAGAAAACCCATCACATCATCTCTGTTGTTTTCTTTCCCCAAATCCTGAGAAAACATCAGACAAGTCTAGACTCAGAAACGTTCTACAAAATACCTGGCACTCTTTAAGAGTGTCAAGGTCAAGAGAAATAAGAAAAGACCAAGAAACTGTCATAGCGCAGAGGAGATGAAGGAGACATGACAAGTGACGGATATGGGATCCTAGATTAGGTCCTGGGACAGAAGGAATCATTTAGTGGTAAAATTGGAAAAATCCAAGTAAACTGTAGTTAATAGTACTGTACAATGTTAATTTCTTATTTTTGAGAAATGTGCCATTGTATGAAAGATGTTAACATTAAAAAAGTTAAAAGAACTCCTATATATAATTTGACATATTAAAATTATTAAGGTGTGGGGGTCGCCCAGCTTCTGACTGGTGAACACTCCCCTTCTTCCTTCCTTAGTTCTTAATAAATGACAAGTTCTGACATTAAATTCTAAGTTCCACACTTCCCTGATCTTGTCTCATGCCATCTTTCCTTTGAATCCATTTCACTCTAGCCTGAGCCTTCTAGTTCCCAGGACACCAACCTCCCCTGCAGGGTCCTTGAGCTTGTCATTTCTTTTACCTCTCAGCTCTTTCCCCTGCTTCTTTGCAGGGCTGGCTTCTCTCCTTCAAATCTCAGCTTAATGTCCTTCAGGGAAGGAGAGGCCTTGTCGTGACCAGCTCCGCCATCAATCTGTCACAGCATCTTCAGTATTTTTCTTCATTACACAACATCACAATCTGTAACATGTTGATTCATTTACAGATTTTCTCCCCTCCAGAATGTTTGCCCCATGAGGGCAGAGACCTTGTCTGTCTTGTTCTCTGTTCTATTGCCTGCCCTGCACACAGCGTTTTGCCTGTAAGAGTTGTTCAACAAATACTTGTTAAGAGAATGTCAAAGGGTAATTTTCCAAGAGTTGAAAACATGACACTCATCAAACATATAGTGAGCATGTGTCAAATATTTACTTCACTCATTTAATGAAGGAACCAGCAAGATAATATACCTGGTCTAAGAAGAATTCTAGGAAGAGTGTCAGGAGGTATGGTGGCGATAAGTTAACTTGGTTAGAGGTAAATCTGGTTAATGTCCTAAAGGGCAAGAAACTATAATCTTTGGAGTTGTCTTTTCTTCTGAATCATTTGCATCTCTAATGGACAAAACCCTACAAATTAGCAGGTAACTTCACAGAAGTTGAACCCTGATGATAATGTGTAATAAGTCAAACAAAGGTACATTCTTTAGAGGAATAATGCTTGGGTAGGTCTGCAGGGCAATGCTCCAGCATGAAGTTGAAAGGACATGGAATCATCTTTTTGTCTTAATGCTAAGTATTGGACAAAGAAAAAAACAAACAAACCCAGAATGAATGAACAAATTGAAAATTTCCAATTGAAAGGAGGNCTCCAGCATGAAGTTGAAAGGACATGGAATCATCTTTTTGTCTTAATGCTAAGTATTGGACAAAGAAAAAAAAAACAAACCCAGAATGAATGAACAAATTGAAAATTTCCAATTGAAAGGAGGGTGTTCAATGAGTTGGGAAGCAAGGCAGCGTCTACCGGCTTTAGCACATCTTCACTGGGAGCCAGCATCTTCTTCACGAGTCAGCCAGTGTGTCAGCTTTTCTGGGAAGTCTGCCTTGAGCTTCTGTTCACTCCTGGTCAGGCAAACTGAGGGATTCATCCTCATTTTTGAGACAGTGATGATATGCAGGCCCTAGATTGTTTCCCGAGATGTGTGTAGCCCTGCCTTACGCCAAGACACCTTACTCCGGTTGTATCTCCTGCTTCCAGGGCCATATTTTTGTTTTGTGGGTATACATGAGACATCCCCAGGGATTCCCAGAAATAATTGAGGTGGGGGAGGGAGGAGCCTTGGAGGGTGAGGTCCCGCATCTCTGCAATCAGCAAGTGAGGCCGAGGGGTCAGGACAAAGTAATCAAAAATATAAAGAGGACCTCATTTGTATTCTGGCTGGTGAAATAAGCTGCTCACTGGGCAGACAAGTATCAGAGCTGCTTCTTCACTGCTCTCTCGATCCCATGAGATGCTATTCTGCAACAGGTCCGGAGGCCAGCCTCTTCTCACAGGTATCTTTCTCTAGTTTTAGAATTTACTCTGTTTGTGGGGATAACAATCTCTGGGACCAAATTCCTGAGCATCGAACCAGGGACTATTCCGAGAAGAAATCATTTCAAGGCAAATGAAGGCTCAACTCAAGCTGAAAACAGTCCCCTTAGTACATCAAAAGGGACCTTAGGCAAGTGGCATCTTGCCAGGGAATTAACTCAAAACAAATCTGTAGCAGCCCAGAGGTGCTGGAGGGGAGTCTCGGAAACAGTCGACGCTGGGAGGACCGCGCAACAGCTTACAGGAATTGCCTCACTCCCCACTTTGATGTTCATCCCCGGCAGAGCCGTCTGCTCATCTCCTCGGCTTCAAAACAGCACACAGGCATCAGAGACGGTTACAGCAGGAGATCAGGAGACCCTGGAGACATTCTAGTCAATCTCTTTCATTGTGCAAACGAGGAGGAATCCGAGGCACAGAGAAATGAAAGGATTTGCCCCAAGCCACATAGGGGGGAATGTGAACAGAACCTGCATCTCTCGTTCAAGTGTTTCCAATCCCTGGGAGCTTATATATTAGCTAGGCCAAAGACGTGGCAACACATGGCTTTGCATTCCTGCTGATAGAACTCTACTCCTGGTGCAGAGCTCAAGCGTCAGTCAACAAACAGTAGAAAGAGAGATGTGGCCCCAGTGTACGTGAGCGGCCCCTGTCGGTGCCTCACGGGGTAATTCACAGTGGCGCCATGGCAACCAGCATCCACTCTGGCCCCAGACCGCACTGCAAGCTTCCTGAGGATAATGAAAAATGGCTTCTCACTTGCTGAGCAAAGTGCTCCAGCCTCTGTTTCCCCTGTAGTGAGTGGCCCTAAAATATACCAAGCCCTGACTAGTCCAGCTTCTTCACCAAAGGTTGGGTGTGGGGTGTCTGTGTATGTGAGTGTGTGTGGGTCCAACAAGAGAAATGAACTCCACAGCCCTGGGAATCCCCAAGAATGCCTATGTCAGGCAGTATGGTTTTGCTTCCTCTTAGAGCAATGTATTGTTTCAAAATGTGTTCCCTGAACACTAACGTCCCAGAGAGGTGCCCTGGGTGGTGAGGGGAAGTTAAGGGGGAAGGGCACCACCACAGTTTGCTTGCTTTCTTTTTTCTTTCTTTCTTTCTTTCTTTCTTTCTTTCTTTCTTTCTTTCTTTCTTTCTTTTTTTTAAGGTTTTATTTATTTAAGAGAGAGACAGAGAGCATGACCGGGGGTGGGGGGGAGGCAGAGGCAGAGGGAGAAGCAGACTCCCCGCTGAGCAGGGAGCCCGATGTGGGGCTTGATCCTAGGGCCTGGAGATCATCCCCTGAGCCCAAGGCAGTTGCCCAACCGACTGAGCCACCAGGTGCCCCCCTATCTTTCCTATATACTGCAGGTTCTGCTGCTACCAGTTCGTAAGTACATGGGTTGTCAGCCACAGCAGCGGACCAGGAGGGGCCTGGGCTGAATTAAGCTTCATCAGTAGGATTGGTTTTTAGGCCATCCCACTGAGATGCTGAGGCTTCCTTAATTTTAACCTGAATGCTCATGTAATCAGCAACACAGAACTCCTCAAACAGACCGTTCCTTGTCCCTTAATATGTGCTTTTCCCTTTTTTCCTGCATTTCCAGTTGGGCATCTTGGAATGTGGACCTCCAGCCTCCCTGACACTTAGGCCTCTGCCATGCTCCGCCTGTTCCGCTGAGTGGAAGTGTGGTTTCCTGAAGTGCCCTCTCCCGGGCCTTCTCCTCTTCCCTTTGGCTGCTTGTAGTGTGTGACAAACCACGGTGGGCCATGAGGATGAGGGCCCCACCACAGGAAAGGCAGAGCGGTAAGATACACTTTTTGATAATTCAAAAATATTGCTACTTATTTTCTCAGTACTAAAAAAATAAGGTAGGAAGTACTCAGTATCCTAGATTCATGAAGCTTGGCTCTGAACAAAGCTCTTGCATCTGATCTGCCCTACTAGCCCTCTGTTTGTTTGTTTGTTTGTTTCCTTAAGTAGTCTCCACACACAGCGTGGAGCCCAACATGAGGCTTGAACTCACGACCCTGAGATCAAGACCTGAGCTGAGATCAGGAATCGGCTGCTAACCTGACTGAGCCAACCAGGCTTCCCCTGCTCTTTTTTTTTTTTTTTTTTAATTCTTTATTAACAGCTGAGTCAACATCCTATAATACCCCCACCCCCATCAGTCATGCTAAAAGTGTTATTTAGGACGCTGTGCGGTACAAGTAACAAGAAGTCTACTGAAAACAGTTTTAAAACATAGGCCTTAAAAAAAAATGATGTCACTTCAGGGGCGCCTGGGTGGCTCAGTCAGTTAAGCATCTGGACTCTTGATTTCAGCTCAGGTCATGATCTCAGGGTCATGAAATCAAGCCCAGTGTTGGGTTCCTTGCTCAATGGGGGCTCTGCCTGAGATTCTCTCCTTTTCACTCTGCACCCCCCAAATAAATAAATAAATAAAATCTTAGGGAAAAAAAGCCCACAAATTTATTCTCTTACAGTTGTGGAGGCCAGAAGCCTGAAATCAGTCTCACTGGACTAGTATCAGTTNTCAGCTCAGGTCATGATCTCAGGGTCATGAAATCAAGCCCAGTGTTGGGTTCCTTGCTCAATGGGGGCTCTGCCTGAGATTCTCTCCTTTTCACTCTGCACCCCCCNGCCCCCCCCCAAATAAATAAATAAATAAATAAAATCTTAGGGAAAAAAAGCCCACAAATTTATTCTCTTACAGTTGTGGAGGCCAGAAGCCTGAAATCAGTTTCACTGGACTAGTATCAGTTGGCAGAGCTAATATTCTCTGGACACTCTGGGGAGGAATTTATTTTTTTGCCTCCTTTAGCTTCTGAAGGCCACCCACAATCCCTGGCCCATGGCCCCCTCCTTGAGATGCTGCAGCATCGCATCTCCTGCAGTCAAACCTCCCTCGGCCTCCCTGTCCTGAGGACCCTTGTGGTGAGAGTTAGGGCCCACCCAGAAAATTCAGGATAATCTCTTAGNTTCAGGATAATCTCTTAGTTGAAGACCCTTAACTTAATCACAGCTGCAAAGTCCCTTTTGTTATATAAAGTAAGATCTGCAGGTTCCGGGGATAAGAACATGGATACTTTTGAGGATGGATGCCTCCGAGGACAGTTGTTAAGCACAGGCTTTTTCTGTTTTCCTGCTCTGCCACTCTACATGTTTTGGTGACATCTCCCTTCAGGATTTAAAAAAATTAATTGACTAATTTTTAAACTTCCAGCAGAGTTGACATACAATGTTCTATTAGCTCCAGGTGTACAATATGGTGATTCAACTCTCCTTTCGTGGTTTTAAAATCACTGTGGGGCTCCCAGCCTCACATCCTCATGAGGCCTTGTCTCCAGGAAGAAGAAAGGAGTGTTCCCGGCCTGTCTCTTCAGCTATTAGGGAGGACCTGTGTTCCCAGAGGTTCTCAACAGAAGCCACGGCAAGTCCCAGGAGCAAAGACTGGGTCACCTGTCTGTGCTCTAGCAGCAAACAAGGTTGGAAATTTGCTAGTCTCTGCAGCAGGACGTGGGGCCGATGCCGAGAGGGAGAATGACTGCGAGGCGGGAAGCACCTCACTCTGGAAGGTCTTGCTGTGGATTCCACAGGCGTGAGTACCACTGAGGAGCCCTTGTTTCCAGGCTGCCATAAGGCACATGTGATGACGTGGACGGAAGAAAAGACGTTTAACGTCTGTGTGTGTGTGTGTGTGTGTGTGTGTATGTGTGTGCAACACACACACAAAAGCATAAACCTAATGTTGAACAGCTATGGTCATGAAACTAGAGCTCTTTAAGGATAATGTGGGATAATCAAGTTGTCNCGTCTGTGTGTGTGTGTGTGTGTGTGTGTGTATGTGTGTGCGACACACACACAAAAGCGCAAACCTAATGTTGAACAGCTATGGTCATGAAACTAGAGCTCTTTAAGGATAATGTGGGATAATCAAGTTGTCTTTCATTCGTTCAGCTGACACATGAACCATCTTTTCTGCGCCAGACGTCTCCATTAAGGCTGAAGTTACAAATACAAATCAAAAAGGTCTCAAGTGTCAAAGAGATCCTGGAGAATCATGAGAGAGATAATCTAGTGAAGAAACAGTGTCGCTCTGAGGGAGACATCAGACGCTGGGGTGATGCACAAGGGTGCTTTGTGAAACCCAGTGGTTGTCAAGTTTTGTGGAAGCAAGACATGAACTACCAGGAGCCAGGACTGGGTGGTGGTGTCTCACTTTCCCCATAGTTTCTTCCCTCCGTATCTTCTCTCTTTCTGTTCTCTGCCTGCATGACTGCAGTTGGACACCCTAGCACCGATGGGCTCTCTCACAGTTGGCTGTCCCACTGTGGTGTGGCGAGGTCACAGCGTGACATAGATGCTACAGCCGCACTGGGAGGGTTGTAAGTGCAGGAGACCCCCATAGGTATCCCTGGGAGATGACGAAAAGAATGAGGAAGTGGGGGGCAGGCTGTAATTTGAGGTGGTGGTTATAATTGGAGTCCTTACGTTCGTGGTCTGTACCTGCTTCCACACAGCTTGTCCTACTTCTTTGAGCCTGGAAAAGAGTGAACAAATATTTTGCTGGGTTTGGAGGAATGGGGAGCAGCCCATTGCCCTCCCCAGGGAGCCCTGAAGCGGCCGCCATGGAGAGGCTCACGGCAGGTGCGGAGAGCTGGGGCTGGCACCAGGCCAGACCCTGTTGTTTTTTGGATTAGGCAGGAAAAGTTCTTGTCCAGAAATAACAGAGCTGGCGAATGTGTGTGGGATTTTCTTCTCGCGCTCAGCGGGTCTCTAGCACCATCCTGGTCTCACTTCAGGAAGGGGAAGTTGGGGTGCTGTTGCTCCTGGCAGGCCACTGTTAGTCCTGGAATTCCTTTAATAGTTCCATTTCCATAAACAATCACAGGGCAAATGCTCTGAGTATGAAATCATCTTTCTGGAGTAGCCATTTCTGGTTGCAAAGACCCCGAATCTTGAGGAAAGCTGGCCTTCTTTGCTGGGGAAGGGAGGGGGTGGAAATGGGGACTCTATCATAGCTGTTATTAGTGGGCATTTTTCTCAAAAGCTAACACATTTTTCATTTTGACTTCAAATTAAAAACAACATTTGTAAGAATGCTTGGGTATTAAATGTGAAGGCTCATTTTGTTTTAATACAGAAACATTTTGCCCTTTTCTGCGGCCTCAGGAGTGCCTCACCTGGACAGGCCTTCACTGGGTTCACGCTCCCATGCAGGGAGGGAAGGTGAAGCAACGTTTGGGAAAGCAAAAACATCTTCTGTCCCAGGAGAAAGTGGGTCAAAAAGAGAATGGCTGCTTCTTTGCTGTTGTTGAGACTCTAGTTTTGAAGGGTCAGGGTNGCAACGTTTGGGAAAGCAAAAACATCTTCTGTCCCAGGAGAAAGTGGGTCAAAAAGAGAATGGCTGCTTCTTCGCTGTTGTTGAGACTCTAGTTTTGAAGGGTCAGGGTTTTTTTTCCTGCTGGTCCCTTAGAATCAATTTTTGAGGAGAATAAAGAAAATGAAGGATGAATAAAGAAAACAGGATGTTTGAGGGGGGAAAGCTGGGGATTCCGAGGTGAAAAGTTGGAGGCAGTGGAGAAAGGGGCTGCTGCCCAAGAGGTGCGGTAGGAGGGCCCCCAGAAGAGGGTCATTTGGAAGCTGTTCTTGAGTGAAGTCTTGCCAGCTCTCCCATGTGGCTTGTGCGATTTTCACTCCACATTCGGGCTTGCTTTATTTTCTATAACAACTGAATTCCAAGTGCCCGGTCCAGCAGGGCTTCACACTCAGTATGCTGGGCCTTTATCTGACTTTAAATCTGTATCTGCGGGGCTTATGAACATGGGAGTGTGGCAATGGTGGCAGCGAAGGTCCATTTGATCTTCAGGTCATCTGTCCATGCAGGTGTCTGCCAGGACTGTTACCTCCAACATAATAATTTGGGCGGGTTGCCCCTGCGATGTCCCTCTTCCTGCCCACTTTGTTCCTTCAAGTCCCAGGGCCTTTCCCATGCTACCCCATTCTTAGTTTTGAGGGCAACAGAATCCTTCTGAGACATGAACTTCTCTGCAGCATTTAGGGCACAGAGCCCNCTTCAAGTCCCAGGGCCTTTCCCATGCTACCCCATTCTTAGGGCAACAGAATCCTTCTGAGACATGAACTTCTCTGCAGCATTTAGGGCAGACCCTGGGCCTCAGTGACCTCTGTCCTTGTTGTCCATCCCTCTTTTCACCCAGCACAGAGCAATTTTTTCTGGAGTGGAAAAGTGTCCCTCCTCCAATCCCACTTAAAATGTCTGGCCCTGCCTGACTCCTCTTAGTACCACCTTGGACTTCAGGCTTCTAGAAGCCACAGTCAGGAAGAAGTCTGTCTGTCTGTCCCCCTCACTCTCTTTTGCACTCCCAAATGGCAAGACACATGAAATAGATTCATGTGCCGGAAATGGGTAAAAGAGAAAAATACATGGAAAAAATTAGTTAAGGGTTCAAAATATTATTCTGCACACACACAGGTAGGAACCTCATGTCATCTACCCAGTTGTACATCCGGCAGCAGAATCACCTGTGCGCTTGCTAACACTATAGACTTTTGTGCCCCAGCCGAAGTCGGCTGAACTGGAAGGCTTCCAGGCAGTTCTCACGTGCACTGAGCCTTAAGAGTGTCCTAGTCCCATCCTCAGTCAAGTCATCTCCTGGGTTGTAACATCGAGCTGTGCTTGTTCCCAAGCTGCTTCTCAGCACTTTAGTGTGTGTGCAAATCATGCCGGGATGTTGTTAAGTTGTGTGGTGGGACCTGAGAGGCCCTATTTCTAATGAATGCTGCTGCTGGTGGGAGGGCCACATTCTGCGTGGCAGAGCGCGGGGGGTGTTGCTTGCTTTGCAGGCCTGTGAGGCTGGCTTGAGACTTCTCAAGGGCCCGGTGCCAGTGGTTTGCTGGAACTGGCCTTGGAAATTGCTCTACGCTCAGGGATACTGTGCTTGGTTGACTGGGCTCTACCTAGTGGTCATCTAGACTCGCTCTGCCTCCCTGTTCCCTGCTTCCCTCCCATCTCTGACCCCTACCCCCACCCCCACTCTGCTACCCCTGCTCTGCACTAAGGGGCAAGTCCACTGCCATGCCCCAGTCTTCCTCACCCTGCGGGCCTCCTCTGACTAGAGATAAGTAGCGGAAGTTCTCTAGAAAATCTTTGAATTTGCTGATATGACAAAGTCCTTTCTGTAAGAGAAGGGAGAGTAAAATTTGAGCAAGCAAAGAAAGGTGAGTCGGGAGTTCTTTTTTCTCTTTGGGGCCATCCTCAGTGGGAAAGAAATGACAACTACTGACACTAGCCTTGACTTTGGATGAAGAGCTGAGTCTGAGTCAGTGGGAACTCCTGCCCCTCTCTGCTAGGGGGAGGGTAAAGGGGAACCCTCAACTTCCTTGCATATGCTTATCCCTCAAGTCCTTGGGGAGTGGAGGGGAGATATAGAAGGTAAGAAGTGGCAAGATTCTTTTCTGCAGCCATGGAGAACTTCTGATGTTCAAACTAGCGTGGCCTCAATCTCTGGTACCTAAAATAAGAAAAAAGGCCTAAGGTAGAAGGATAGGGAAAGAATGACCTGTGGATGGAGAATCATCGATCCCATGGAAAGATCTATGGCTGGAGCGAAGCCAGTAGTGGTCAGTGGACTGGAATGCCAAAGGATTCAGAAAGAGACCCCTGACCGTGTGCCTCTGGACCAGAGTGAGGTCCCCTAGACCTGGGAGGAGAACTATGGAAGTCAGTGGCCCTGTGGACGAAGACAACACTTCTCAGGTCCCCGGCACCAGGCAAGGGTCTGTGGAAACTCTGTCAGTGTCACCTGGGGAAACTGAATAACAGCAGTTCCAACGCCTTCCCAGAGAGGCTGAATCAGCAGGGCCCAGTGAACGATACTTTAAAAAATACTCGCTAGGCAGTTTCATACATACAGTCAGGTTTAGGAACTGATGCCTCAGCACTCGATTTGCCAAATTTTTAGCAGAAAGATTCATTCATTAGGTATTTATTGCGCCACTGCTTTATGTCACGTATTGTTCTAAGTCCCTGCAAGCAGTGATGAATAAGACAGGATGTATTTGCAGAGCTTCAGAATATGAAACAGGTAAAAACGAGGAGTGGAATTTTTCAGGAATTTAAAATATTTATATGAAGTGTTCAGTGACGCCTGGGTGGCTCAGTCAGTTAAGCGTCTGCCTTTGGCTCAGGTCATGATCCCAGGGTCCTGGGATTGTGTCCCAAATTGGGCTCCCTGCTCAGCTCCCTCTCCTTCTCTGCTTGCCACTCCCCCTGCTTGTGCGCTCTCTCTCTCTCTCTGACAAATTAATAAATAAAAAAAAAACCTTTAAAAAATGTTTAGAATAAGAAAATCTATAGAAACAGAAAGTAGATTAGTGGTGGCCAGGGACTGGGGAAGGGAGTAGGGAGTGACCGCTGATGGACAAGGGGTTTCTTTTGGGGTGATGCTGTTGTTCTGAAACCAGATAGTGGTGACAGCCACTAGTATGTTTTGTGAATATACTAAAACCCACTGAATTGTACACTTTAAAAAGGTGAATTTTATGACATGTAAATTATATCTCAATCTAAAAAAATTTTTTAAAGCTTTTATTTGTTTATTTTTGANTATATCTCAATCTAAAAAAATTTTTTAAAGATTTTATTTGTTTATTTTTGAGAGAGAGCGAGAGAGAGAGAGAGAGAGAGAGAGAGCACACATGCCCAAGCAGGGGGGAGGGGCAGAGGGAGAAGCAGACTCCCTGCTGAGCAGGGAGCCAGAAGCAGGACTCAGGGCTCCATCCCAGGACTCTAGGATCATAACCTGAGCTGAAGGCAGACACTTAACCACCTGAGCCCCCCAGGCGCCCCTTAAAATTTTTTTAAAAAAGAAGCAACCATAGACGATAAAGCCAGCCCACGTTCTGTGTCTAAGAACAAAGCGAATGCTCAGAGCCTGATGTGCCTCTGCTGGAACCCACACGCGGCTGCAGAAGGGGACCCAGGGTTCAGACGACAAACCTGGCCAAGCCCAAGGTTGCCTTTCTTTGCCAGGGTTTGAAGAATTTATCAACCTCTCAGACAAGAGGTATTGGCGATGAACCAAACTATGTCTGTTACACTTAGAATAATTCTTTTTTCTGGGCCTACATTGTTTATATGTGTTTATATTCAAGCCATAGGAATGGTGTGTTAATTTTCAAATACTTAATTCGTTTCGCTATTTTTCAAAGACCCAGTTCTAGAAGCCCATTCGGGTTGTCAGAAATTCAGTGCCAGGTCCTGGTATGGTGCAGGTTGGTGGTCTTGTGACTAGATGCAACTCTCTACGGAAGCCCACCAGACAGCAGGTATGGAGGCTTTGATGGTGCACTTCTCCTTGATCAAGTCTTACAGGCTCCTGTTGGGTGGGTGAGGAAAGTATTTTGAGGAGAAGCAACTTGGAATTTACATGCTGTATGAAAATGCCTTAGGGGGACAGAAGGTGTTTTTAAGCATGAAAAGTTTGGATCATCGATGGGAGAAAAGGCCTGCCAGTGAATCGTAATTCCGCTTTCTGGCTCATCACTGCCTTTGGGTTTTCTGCCTTGACTGGTTCTGACAATGTGCCATGTTCCAGAATGTGTCACTCTTGCTTACGAGCTGCCACATATGGTCTGCCGCACATCTGGGCTTACTGTGCAGGTTTCCAACACCCATTAACAAAGTCTTTTGAAGTTTGCCTTTAGCACTTTGCAAGGAGGTTGCTCACCAGCTGTTTGTTTATGTTCTCTCGTGATTGTTTTGCACATTATCAATGAGTAGCATGCAATTACATCATTATAATGGCAAGGATAAATGGAATTCTCAGTAGGGCGTTTCTGGGAGAAGAGATGTACTCTTTCTAGTCCCAGGGTGCTGAAGAGACTCCATAGTTAGACAAACCAGTGATTTCAGGGAGATGAGGGCCCTGTGGACATGTTGCCAAAACTTAGGGCTTCTAGCAACCCTCAGGCCATTATCCAACAAATCTCAAATGTTGATGGCACACCAAGACTGAGGTCTGCCAAGAAGACCCATCTGAACCTCTTGTTAGCCGTATTTCTGATCCAAATTATTCATGACAAACCTCCCTTCTCCTGGAATTGACACTGAATTAAAATGATCCCAATGATATGGATGTAATTAGAACCTCATTTGTTCATGCATTTTTTAACAACAGCTTTTATTGAGATATAATTTACATATCATAAAAGTCACTCTTTTAAAGTGTACAATTCAGTAGTTTTTAGTGTATTCACAGTGTGATTGTCTCTCCTCTTGAATTTTAGAACATTTTCACCACCCCAAACGGAAACCTTGTACCTCTAAGCTGTCATGCACTGTCCCCTCTCATTCCTCCCCTTCTGGCCTCTGTAAACCACTCATCTACTTTCTGCCTCCATGGATTTGCCTCTTCTGGACATTTTATATAAACAGAATCATAAATTATGTGGTCTGTTGTTATTGGCTTCTTTCACTTAAACTAATGCTTACAAGGTTCATTCATGTTGAAACATGTATCAGCACATTCATTTACTTAAATATTTTTAAATTGTGATAAAGCCCGCATAACATAAAATTTATCAGCCGTTTTTAGTTCTATAGAACTGTAGTGTTAAGTTGCTCACGTTGTTGTGTCACCCATCTCCGAAACTCTTTCCAACTTGCAAAACCGAAAATCTATGCCCGTTAAACAACAACTCCTCGTTCCCTGGTCCTCCTAGCTCCTGGCAACACCCATTCTCCTTTCTGTCTCTGTGAATCTGCTCATTCCGGGTGGCTCACGTGTAGGCCCATCCAGTGTCTGTCTTTTTGTGACTGGCTAACTTAGCGTAACATCCTCAAGGGTCATCCACGTTGTAGTGTGTGAGAATTTCCTTCCTTTTCAGGTCTGAATAATATTCCTGTGTGTGTATGTGTGTGTGTGTGTGTGTGTGTGTGTGTGTAATATGCCAATCACGTTTTGTTTATACATTCTTCTGTGTTGATGGACACTTGAGTTGCTTCCATCTTTTGGCTATTTGGATAATGCTGTTCTGAACATGGGTCACTGCTTTCAATTCTTTGGGGTAAATACTCAGAAATGGAATTGCTGGATCATAGGGTAGTTCTGTTTTTAGCTTATTGAGGAACTCCCATACTGTTTTCCATGGTGGTGGCACCATTCCGCATTCCTGCCAGCAGTGCACAAAAGGGTTTCAATTTCTCCTATATGTCTCTAACATTTGATATTTTCTGTTACCATTTTTTTGACAGTAGCTATCCTCGGGGGGTGTGGGGTGGCATTTATTCATTCTCAATGCTAGGTGGGTGGGAAGAAGGGCTGTCAGTAAGGGAAAAATATAAATATAAATATAAATATGTCTACTATCTAGTAGACATAATCCTTGCTTCAA
Source organism: Ailuropoda melanoleuca (assembly GCF_002007445.2). NCBI lineage: Eukaryota > Metazoa > Chordata > Mammalia > Carnivora > Ursidae > Ailuropoda > Ailuropoda melanoleuca. Next base: position 122,183,279 of record NC_048220.1, on the reverse strand, counting down.
TCTTAAAATTCAATTAGGGAAGTAAGATCATAATTTTAACTTTAACATTTAAAAAATATATTTTATTTATTTCTTTGTCAGAGATTGAGAGAGAGACAGTGCGCACAAACAGGGGAGCGGCAGGCAGAGGGAGAAGCAGGCTCCCCACTGAGCAAGGAGCCCGATGTGGGACTAGATCCCTGGACCCCAGGACCATGACTTGAGCCGAAGGCAGACACTCAACCAGCTGAGCCACCCTGGTGCCCCTTAATTTTAACATTTTTAAAGCCATTACTATGTTCTAGACACTGTGCTAAATGTGTCCCTAATTCAGAACATTTTTGGCAGCCTGTGTGGTAGGTAGGATTGCCACCATCTTGGAGGACAGGAACTGGGACATGCTAGTGCTTTGCCAGCTGTCTCCAGGTCAGAGTTGAAAGCCTAGATGAGCCACCTCTCACTCTGAAGGCTGTGCTCTCTCTCTAAATCAGAGGATGAGGTTAGCTTGATCATGTTAGCCCAGTCTTGCAGGGCTGGAGAAACTGGCGTGCCCTGCAGAGGTAAGGATAGGTGGTGCTAGGTTACATTGGAAATATTAGTCACCTGTTGCAGTTGTAATATACTTTTACCCACTGCCTAGAACTAGAACAGAATTTGTTTGCAAGTGAAAGGGTTAGAGAATCCACCTACAGATGACCTCTGTCCTCTCCATTGGTATTTTTACAGAGGAAGGAAAATGGCTCCCAAGGCCTCTAATTTAACTGATGTCTTATAGATGGCTACGACAGGAGAGGTGGGATACTAGGACCTGAATGCTGGCCTATTGACAAGTCTGATTCTTGTTTATTCTAGGATTGTATTGTTGTTTAGTGCCTGCATTGAATATCTATCTGTCTGTTTCCAGGTTCCCCACATTGCCACTGAAATAATTTTTGGCCTACAGCTATTTGANCCTGCATTGAATATCTATCTGTCTGTTTCCAGGTTCCCCACATTGCCACTGAAATAATTTTTGTCCTACAGCTATTTGAAGGGTCTAGCCAACCCTCCTAACTTTGAACTAGTGACAAAAACCAGCAAACCCTCATAAAGGGGAAGGAAACTGGGGACTCCAGCAGGAGTTATAGTTTTATTTTTTTATTTTTATTTATTTATTTTTAAAGATTTTACTTATTTATTTGAGATAGAGAGCACAAATAGGGAGGAGGATCAGAGGGAGAGGGACAAGTGAATTCCTCGCTGAGCAGGGAAACTGATGTGGGGCTTGATCTCAGGGTCCTGGGATTATGATCTGAGCTGAAGGCAGACACTTAACCTACTGAGCCACCCAGGTGCCCTGGCAGTTACAGATTTAGAACAAGCACGAACAAGACAAGAGTGGGGAATGCATGTGGCAGGCAGAACCTACCACTTACCCAGTTGGGTTCTCCAAGTCTAGACCATTGCGGAGGGGCTTCCTACAGGCAGATGCCTATACCTCAGCTCTGATTTGAACCCTACTGAATCCAGTTCTATTCCACTAGGTAGGAATTTAGGACTACAGTGATGGTCCATTTTATGTACTGCCTTGGCTAGGCATGGCTATGTCAAACACCAGTCTAGATGTTGCTGGGAAGGCATTTTCAGAGGTGATTAACATTTAAATAAGTAGACTTTGAGTAAAGCAGATTACCCTCCACGATATGGGTGGGCCTTATCCAATCAGTTGAAAGCCTGAAGAGCGAAAAACTGAGGTTCCCCAAGGAAGAGGAAATTCTGCCTGCCATCTGCCTTTGCACTCAAGACTACAACATGAGCTCTTCCCTAGGTCTCCAGCCTGCCTTGCAGATTTCAGACTTTCTAGCCTCCACAATCACGTGAGCTGATTCCTTAAAATCTCTCTCTCTCTCTCTCTCTCTCGCTTGCTATGTGTGTGTGCGCATGCGCATGCATGTGTGTGGGCACACACACACAGCCTACTGGGGGGTTGTGTTTCTTTTGGAAAACCCTGACTAATACAACTACCCCAATGTCCAGAGATACATGGCCTCTGTGCTTCTATAATTTGGTATTAGGGTGGAATTTACAGCTGGTGGGGTAGTTTAGCTCTCAGGCCCCATCTCACTGGGGACAAGGCCGTAGGAAAAACCAACAGGAGGCACTGAAGGAAATACAGTGCTCATGGACGGCCCAGTTTAAACAGTACCCAGAATCCTTACAGCAGCTTGTTTTGAAAGAACCTTTTTTAAAAATCATGGTCTTTTTCCCGATTATAGCTTTTTGTCTATTTACATTTCTGATGCTGTTTGTTTTTCCCAGTCTGGTGAGGAGTCTGCAAGATAGAAGCCCCCATCCCCAGGCTTACTCATGGGGGAGACAGTCCAGGCAGTAATGGTCCATCTCCGTTCTCTAGCAGAGCTCATCACCCCGCCAGCTGTACTGGAGACAGCAGGGGAGGCACTCTCCAGATGCGCAGAGGCTGGCTTGAAGCGGTTGAAATTGAAGTTCTGGGAGGAGCGAGCTGCATCGGCAGCTGCAGGCAAAGCAGTAGGGCAGGGCATGGGCTGGAAGCAGGAGAGAGGACAGGCCTGGAAAGCCTGGCCTCCTCTCAGCAGCGCCCTTCCCTTGAAAGCCAGGACACAGAGTGCAGGAGCGCAGAGGGGACCATCCTGACTGGCGGGTTCTCTCCAGGCGTCCTGCACATCCTCTCTGGTGACAGAGGTAGTTCGGGCTTATCCCTGGGACCATCATGGACGCCAGATGCACAGGAAACGACACTAATCACTTTCTTGCCTTGTGGGCATCCTGAGAGATGCTGTGTGCGGAAGCACCCAAACCTGTACCAACAACACCCATTTTACTATGACCTTTGGTACCCAGAGAAAACGAACTTCCATAGCCAGATTGCTATGCCAAACGGAACAAGACGTCTATTATCCACCTATTTGCTTCCTTATAGATAGATAAATATTTATAATTATATATATAAATTCCCTGCATTATAAATTTAAAAGGTGATTATTTGGGGGCACCTGGGTGCCTCAGTTGGTTAAGCGTCTGCCTTGGACTCAGGTCATGATCCCAGGATCCTGGGATGGAGCCGGCACTGGACTCCCTGCTCAGCGGGCAGTCTGTTTCTCCCTCTCCCTCTGTCCCCTGCCCCCCCCATTCTTTGTCTCTCTCAAATAAATTAATAAAATCTTTAAGAAAAAGGGGTTGTTAGTTGTAGCCATTGGCATCATTTTCAGATGAGACAGGAAGGAGGCGGGAACATTTGCAGGTGAGTTTCTGTGGACAGAGACCTGTGTGGTGTTTGGAAGAATCTCCAAAGGGTATAGCAGGGCCCCTAGCTTCCCCCTCCTACCCTAAGTCAGGGCTCCCAGATACCATGTACAATATCTCATTGTGATACACTGTTGGATATAATTTTAGGATGACTAGAATACCAAGTTACTGTGATATGTCATCTTCTTATTCAGAATTCACAGGAATGAATGTCCTACGATGGGAAAGTCGCTTTGATAAAGTCAGCGGAGGCACTGACAGCTCCCAAAAGCTGCAGTTCTCAAATGGGTACTATTTTGCCTCCTGGAGGATATTGGGCAATGTTTGGAGCTGTTTTTCGGTTGTCATGACTGGGGGAGGGGTGTCCTTGGCTTCCAGTAGAGGCCAGGGATGCTGCTAAGCATTTTACAATGCACGGAAGAGCCCTACCACGGACAGTCACTCCACCCCGGGGGCAGGAGTATCCGGGTTGAGAAACTCTGCCCGAGGGCCAGTCAGCAATCCTTCAGACTTGCCCTTTTCGCAATCTTTTTTTTTTTTTTAAGATTTTATTTATTTATTTGAGAGAGAGAGAGACGGCCAGCGAGAGAGGGAACACAAGCAGGGGGAGTGGAGAGGAAGAAGCAGGCTCCTAGCGGAGAAGCCTGATGTGGGGCTCAATCCCAGAACGCTGGGATCATGCCCTGAGCCGAAGGCAGACGCTTAACGACTGAGCCACCCAGGCGCCCCCTTCTTGACAATCTTTGTGGGCAACAGGAACATCTCTGGCTTCTGTCTTTCTCCTGCATTTTTGGACCCCTTTGTCCTTTCTCTGGGATAGCCTCCTTAGGACAAGCTACGTGTTCTTAAAAGTATGGAAAACACACAGTCCAGTTTAGACTTGGGTAACCTGTGCCCTTAGTTCTTCTTCCACTTGCTTCGTTGTACCAGCACGTTGACAGGTGAGGCGTGCAGGGGGGCAGTCCACAGGATGAAAGTCACACAGAGGTGTGAGGGCCCGGCCTCCCACATACCTCCTTTGGTCCCCAAAGAGACCTGCTTGAGGCGAGGCAGGCCTCAGAGCAGGAAGGGATCCAGAAGGCTGGGGCCTCTTTTTGCATTTTTAAGGGACTTGAACTTTGAGGGAAGTTAACCTAAAATGAATGGCAGGAGCCATTCAGCCTTTGTTTGAGGCTCCCCTGTGGGAAGGAACACCTTGCTTCAGCACGATTGTCTAGACTCAGAAATTAAAGTGTCTGCAAAGGGCCACGATGGGAGGAAGGTTGAAAAAGTATACAGCTTAAAACATCCTACTTGACCTTGTTCAGGTGTACCCCTCAAGGCCTAAGCAAGCCTTGCTCGTCTAGAAGCTCCCCAGGCCTGGGTTTAGGGGAGGAGAAGGCCAGAGGCCTAGGGCACAAAATCCACAGAGGCCCTCCCTCTCGGGTCCTGGAAGTTCAGGGGCAGGGCAGCACCAACTTGAGAATGCTCCAGCTCCCTCTCCTGCCTCCCCCTACTTCTGTCCCCCCATGCCAGCTGCCTCTGCTGTTGGAAAGGGTGTAGTTGGATGCAAAATGCTTGTAAGCAGGCACTCCCCACCCTGCCCCCGGGTGGGGGCCCTGGGTGATCTTGAATCTCCTTCTGTCCAGCTTTGGAGAGAAACCCTAACAAAGTCTCTTGGTCTCAGATTCTTCCTTCCAGTTCTGACCCAGCCTATTCTTGGTCCAGATTTCTTTGCCGAGGGACCCGGTTCCAGGACATGCGCCTAAGGCAGACACCCAACCCATTGAGCCACCCAGGCGCCGCCCCTCTGCTCCTCCTTCTGACTATCCAAGCAGTATCTCTCCTTTGACCTTCTGAATCCCTATGGTTCTCTGTGTGCTCTCTTAAAAAATTTTTTTTTAATGAAAAACAAATTGTTGTTGAGGTATACTTGACATACAATGNCTGACTATCCAAGCAGTATCTCTCCTTTGACCTTCTGAATCCCTATGGTTCTCTGTGTGCTCTCTTAAAAAAATTTTTTTAATGAAAAACAAATTGTTGTTGAGGTATACTTGACATACAATATTATATGAGTTTTGGGTGGAAACATACTGATTCACCAGTTCCGTACACAGTGCTTACCACGGTAAGTGCCATCTCCATCTGTCACCATGCAACGTCATGACGATATTATTAACTATATTCTCTATGCTGTACTTTCCATCTCCATGACTTAGTTGTTTTCAACCGGAAGTTTGAACCTCTTAATCCCCTTCATCTATTTTACCTACCCGCCCTTCCCACGGTGAGATTAGCATGTTCTCTGTATTTAAGAGTCTGTTTTTTTTTGTTTATTTGTTTATTTTGTTTTTGCTTTTTTTTTAGATTCCACATATTAATTCTGCTCCTTATTCAAGGCACCTGCCAGTGCTGTCATCCTTTTCCTTGCACTTATTTATTTATAACTTACCATTCATGGCAGGCTGAGTCATGGCCGCTAAGGATATCCACATCCCAATCCCTGGAACCTGTGAATGCACCTCACCTGGCAAGAAGGACTTTGTTGCTGTGATTCAGCTAGGGATCTTGAGATGAGGAGGTTTTCCTGGATTAGCCATATGGGCTGCAAACGGGATCACAAGGGTCCTTACAAGACAGAGGCAGAGGGAGAATGGATGACAGCAGGAGATGTGATGTTGCAGGGACTCGAGGAGGGGGCCAGGGGCCTAGGACCATGGGCAGCCTTCCAAAGCTGGAGGCTAGCACAACAGGAAACATACNGGTTCGGTTTTCCGAACCTCCAAAAGGAAAGAGCCCTGCCAACACCTCGCACTGAAGCTCGGTGGGAATGATTTCAGACTCGTGACCTCCAGAACACTGTAAGAGAATAAATCTGTGTCTCTGCGTCACCTAGTTCGTGGTTACTTGTTATAGCAGCAATAGGGAACTAGTACTCGATCTTTGTATTTGTAAATGGTACGCAAGTTTTACTTGACTACATATGCATGAAGGAGTCAGTGTGGTCTGGGATTAAGAGTCATGGCTCTGGGGCAATCAAACCTGGGTTCAAATTCTGGCTGCCCCTTGTAGTGGACATTTGCCAATCTTTTGTCTGCTCAGGCTTTTGAACTTTCTTCCTATGCGAGGCAGACCGTGTGACCTAATGTTCATTTTCCACATTCTGTTATCAACAGAACTCCGATTTTGTACAGGGGTGTGAATGTGACCATCTTAAAAACAGTCACATTTCATGCTCTCTCTGTAGCTACATAGCCACTGACAGTCCTTGCCATGTGGTCATTTCTGGGACGGGGCTGTCAAGGAAGGTCTTTAAAAGGGGATTGATTCTGACTGACATGCACCTTTGTCCTTTGACTTCCCCTTTTTTCTCAGAAGCCCACATGCTAAGCATGGTGGAGTGGAAAGGTAGACCTAATGGAATCATGGGGACAGGGTTCCTACTCTGGTCTGCACACTTCCAGGCTTCTGGGAAGAATAAGCCTTTTATTTGGGGAAACCACTGTTTTTTGTTTGTCTTTGCTTTAAAAATTTCTTTGAGAGAGTGGATAGCACACTTCTCAATTAACAGAAACATTTTACGGTCTAGAGGTCTTTTATTTTTTCTACACTAATCATGCCATGAATTCCTAGGGAATGAGTTCCAGCAGCTCAGGCTCCTTTCTGTTGCTTCTCACAGAATGTGCTTCTTGGGTGAAGCAGCCTGGCCCTTCATTTGAACCCAAGTACCTTCTCTTTGGCTTCCTTCTTTTTCTGTTCATTTTCCTTCTGACGCTACAGCAAGCTATCTCTGCTCTTAGAGTGCTTAATATGCTCACTACGTACAACAATTCCCTTGGCAAGGCTCCTGCCCTTCACTTTGTTTGTTTACAGCAATGCCAACAGCACGCTAGGAACCATTGTAGACTCTTCCAGTTTTGCCATGGTAACGTTTGTGGGGCATTCCCTTTTGAACAGCGCTCATTCCCTTAATGTCCACAATATCACCTTTCTTGTAAATTTGCATGTATGTGGCTAAAGGAACAACTCTATATTTTCTGAAAGGCCTAGAGAACAGATAGCCAGAGCCCTTCCTCTTTTCTTCTTGTTGGTCATCTTGGTGCGTTCCTGGAAGATGGCAGATCTGGCTGAAAGGCTAAGCTGCTGGTTTTTTGTGTCCTCTGTTACATTNATGTTTTCTGAAAGGCCTAGAGAACAGATAGCCAGAGCCCTTCCTCTTTTCTTCTTGTTGGTCATCTCGGTGCGTTCCTGGAAGATGGCAGATCTGGCTGAAAGGCTAAGCTGCTGGTTTTTTGTGTCCTCTGTTACATTAACCCTATGATTTATCATTTGTTCCACTCTGTGGAACTTAGCCATTTCTATCTTTGATTCTAGTATATTCTAGTCCATTGTACATGTATCTATAACGAGGCTCCAAACGTCTTGAGGGAGGCAAATTACCAGCGGGTAGGAACACAGTCTCTGGCGTTCCATAGCCCTGGGATATTTGTTAGGATGAGTAGCTCCAGTGTTATAGCAGACAAAACTCTGTGGCTCCGTGCCGTAGAAGCTTATTCGTTGTTCACATGAAGCCCGTTCTGGTGTGCATTGTCATTCAATGGGCTCTTACATCATATAGTTCTTTACTGCTCAGTCTCCCCAGAGCGGTTTTCCCGTGTGCACAGTTAAGAACTTGGACAGATATGGGGCGCCTGGGTAGCGCGGTCGTTAAGCGTCTGCCTTCGGCTCAGGGCGTGATCCCGGTTTTCTGGGATCGAGTCCCCCATCGGGCTTCTCCACTGGGAGCCTGCTTCTTCCTCTCCCACTCCCCTGCTGTGATCCCTCTCTTGCTGCCTGTCACATAAATTTAAAAAAAAAAAAAGAACTTGGACAGATATAGCCGCTCATTAGATTGAGTTGTAAGAAACTGACGACGTTTCAACACAAAAATTGCCTACAAAATGGCAGTTTCACATGATTCTGCCTAATTTTACACATGTGATTTTATTTTTAAAAATTTTTATTTAACTTCAATGAACATATAATGTATTATTGGTTTCAGAGTTAAAGGCCGTAATTCATCTTCTTATATAACACCCAGTGCTCATGATATCACATGCCCTTCTCGATGTCCATCACCCAGTTACCCCATCCCTCTACCTCTCTCCCCTCCAGCACCCCTCAGTTTTACGTGTGTGATTTTTTAAAGATTTTATGTATTTATTTGACAGAGAGAGAGAGAGACAGCCAGCAAGAGAGGGAACACAAGCATGGGGAGTGGGAGAGGAAGAATCAGGCTCCGTGGAGGAGCCTGATGTGGGGCTTGATCCCATAACACCGGGATCACGCCCTGAGCCGAAGGCAGACGCTTAACGACTGCGCCACCCAGGTGCCCTTACATGTGTGATTTTAAGCAAGAGACTCTAAATCCATTTCCTCAGCTGTAAAATGGGGTGCCAGTACTCCCTCCCTCTAGGGAGGTTCTACAGATTAAATAAGAGGATGAATGCAAAGGACTTAGGATAGGGTCTGACACATAGCAGGTGGCTCAGAGGGCTAGTGCCAAGCACATGATCTCTGGCACGTACTAGCTACTCTTTAACTATCTTTAAAGAAATTGAGATACAGTTCATATACCATAAAATTCACCCTTTTAATGAATACTTACATTTACATTGAGGGGGATGGAGCTGGAGGGTATTATGAGGGCATTATGCTGTCAAACAGAGAAAGACAATTATCATATGATTTCACACATATGTGGAAACACCACAGAGGCTCATAGGGGAAGAGAGGAAATAACGAATGGGAAGAAATAAGACTGGGGAGAAAAACCGTGAGAGACTTTTAACTAGAGGAAACAAATTGAGGGTTGCTGGAGCGGAGGCGGTGGGGGGTTGGGGTAACTGGGTGATGGGCATTAAGGAGGGCATGTGATGTTATGAGTCCTGGGTGTTATATGCAACTGATAAATTATTGAACACTACATCTGAAAATAATGATGTATTATATATTCGCTAATTGAATTTAAATAAAAAATTTCATTTTATTTTTATTTATTTATTTTTTAAAGATTTTATTTATTTATTTGAGGAAGAGAACAAGCACAGAGGGAGAGGGAGAAGCAGACTCCCCGCTGAGCAGAGAGCCCAATGTGTGGCTCAATCCCAGGACCCTGAGATCGTGACCTGAGCTGAAGGCAGATGCTTAACTGACTGAGCCACCCAGGCGCCCCTAAATAAAAAAAAAAAAATCACCCTTTTAAAGTGTACAATTCAGTGGGTTTTAGTGTATTCACAAAGTTGTACAACAATCACCACCAATTCCAGAACATTTTCACCATCCCAAAAAGAAACCTCATATCCAATTAGCAGTCACTTTAATTATCTTTTAACTGCTAGCCCTGGAATCAATCATCTTTTTTCTTTAATATTCTTATTTATTTACTTACTTTTAATTGAAGTGTAGTGGACACACAATGTCACGTTAGTTTTAGGTGTACAGCATAGTGATTCGATAACTCTAGACGTTATGCTATACTTGACACAAGTGTAGCTACCATCTGTCACCATACAACGCTTTTACAATACTGCTGGCTATATTCCCTATGCTGTGCCTTTTATCCGTGTGACTTTTATTCATTTCATAATTGGAATCAATTATCTTTTGAAAGAATAAACTTTGTTGAGACTACCTTGCTGAGAGTACTTGCTTATAGGACTCATTCAATGTTTATTAATTTTATTGGCATGTCCTATAGAGGTAAAGAAACACTCCTTGTGTATTCAACGACAATCGATCACTTTAATGTGCATGCGCACGTGTGTGTGGTGTCAAGGACATCTCATATTGAAGCTCAGGAAATCAGATTCTCCCATACTAGAATGATAAAAAAGACAAAAATAAGTACAGCAATCATAATGTCAGTAACAGTCCTGGCTGTGTATTTAGGAAGACAGAAGGCTTCGTGAAGCTGTGAGGCTGTGGGGATCTCCACCTCCAGGTCTGGGAGAGAATCACAGGGGAGACTGGCAGGAAGAGTTTTGGTTGCTGCATTCCTCTCCCGTGCAGTGACCTTCTTCTTCCTCCTCCTGGTGGCAGCCCTGCAGCTCTTGGAGCCTCAAGAGAAGAAACAGAACCAGTGTTTAGGTGGGTGCCTCGAAAGCTCCTCCATTGTTTTTAATCTTTTATTTCAGAGCATTTTATAAATAGCACTCTTTTGGGCACACACAAAGAAGGGCAAGTCAAAGTAAAAATAGTCCTCCTTCGTAGCTAAGAATGTCTACTTTGCACACCTGTCAGACTGGACAGGAGGTGCCTCCGGAGGAGTTTGCCTGATTTTGTGCAGTTACAGCTGTAGGAGCAGATGCATTTTTGCCTGCTTTACATTCTTAAAGAAAGGTCGTCCTGGAAAACAGCCCACTTCAGTATTTACGTTAGTCTGCATGGTGGATGGTTTCAATAGCTGATCACTGTACTATATTTATTCCAGAGACGGTTCATTGCTCTGATTTCGAAACAGCCCTGCTGTTGCACCTGCTGTGGCTACCAGCGCATTGTTCCGGCTTGGGTCCTTCCTTAAAAGTGTGAGCTGCTGTCACCTCAGAAGGAGCAAAAAATGTTGCGCCACCGCACTGAAATCACAATAGTGCCATGATTTTAATCTCTGATGCTAGGAATGAACAGACAGATACAAGAAAGAAACCTTTAATTGTGAATGTGACCAATCCAGTGGCAAAACATTTGAGAAAATGAATAATCAAAATAAAACTTGCAGACCAAACAAAGCAACAAAAGTGAAAATAAAAACAGCCCATGGTGTGTCCTGACAACTGGTTACGCAGTTGTCTGGAATCACATGGAATATTTAGTTTGACTGCTGACAGAGCAGGAAACTGAGACCTGAGAGGTGGAAGGACTTGCCCTAGCCCTATTCTGGTCAATATCACTATTGGTCTCTGGACTTGGCTCTTTAGCATTCTTTCTGTCACTCTAAACAGCTTGCCATGACAAGCTGAGTGACAGTAACATGGAGTTTGGACACCTGTAGCTCTTACCTTCAATTCAGCTGGCTTAACACTTAGCTATGAAGTCTGGAGCAACCCTGAGTAGGTTTGGGAATCAGGTGGCAACCAAAACCGGCCTTGAAGGCATGGACTATGGGTTATGCTTTATATTTGGGACGCAGGCAACTGGGATCAGACACTAGCACCTCTACTCTCCAGCTGTGTGATGCTGGTGTCCCCAGGTCGTCTTAACAAATAATAACAACCGGCTGGCTTGAAGCAACAGACATTTCTTCTCTCACAGTTCTGGAGCTGGAAGTCCAAACTCAAGGTGTCAGCGGCATCATGCTACCTCTGATGGCTTCAGGGAAGAATACCTCCTCGCCTTCTTCTAGCTTCTGTGCCTTCCAGCAATCTGGTGGCCTTGGCTTGTAGACACTTCCAGTCTCTTCCTAGGTCATCACGTGGCTCTCCTCCATGTCTCTGTAGCCAAATCTCCTCTTTTCTCTTATAAAGGCACCAGTTGTCGGACTGACAGCCCACCGTAGTATGATCTCATCTTCACTTGATGATTTGTGCAAAGATCCTGTTTCCAAATGAGGGCACATTCACAGGTACGAGGAATAAACCAGTAAACCAGCCTTGGGTCAGAATACTAAAGGATAAATAAAAATTGCATAAATGACCTAAACAAATGTAAATTTGTGTAGAGTGTTGAAGACAGGCAAGTTTTATTACAAAACTATACTGGAGAAGAACCGTTCAATTTCATAGAACACATATCTCTTTTTAACAAAAGCTCTAGATCTTCAGAGAAGAGACGTTAATCTGAGAATGTACTTTGGCAGAATCCAATACGGTAATACTATGTCCCAGTCTGACATAGTTAAATATACTTCTAAATGACTTTCCAAATTCAGCATTGTCATATTAAGGAATATAAAGTCAACGATATCCTAGGCACCACCATGAAAGAACAGAACTACTTACTGCTTGCAATCTAGGCCTAACAACCTAGCAGAAGCCACTGAGGGATAAGGATGTCCACATAGGGCGTTACCAAAAAGTAGCTCTTTTAACAACAAAGAGAGATACCAGAAGCCATATACCTGTGTTGGTTCCTCAATCATAGTTAAATGTTTGAAACTGAAAGTAAGAAGCTGTTTGCTTTTGAACAACATGTATTTACTAAAGATAGAGTGGTGTGAAAAGACCATAGTTCTGAATGAGATAAAGTGGCATTGTCATGTTGACCCTGGTCTGCAGGTTTCTGTGATGGCCCAGAGTCTATATCCTACATAGCTCTCCCGATCTCCAGTGTTCTGAGGTCTTACTGCATTGGATTATTTGGGTTTCCCAATGCAGGCACCACTCAGCCCTGCGGCGTCTTGTTAAGTGGCTTCGTAGGGCTGTGGGGGGATGGAGTTCTTGCTTCAGCAGAGACCGTGACAGTATTCGATTGTCTGTTCAATCACTATTGCCTACCCCGTTAGCTGATAGAGCTTATCCTGTGCTCGCGGACAGTATCCCTAGGGGTGTGATGGCCATCCAGCTAAGTAAACCCTAGCGTTGGGCCCCAGCTAAAGAGAATGCTTGGATTGGATTTTCATATTGGTTTCATTATCACAGGCCTAGCAACATAGGAAGCGTGTTAAGTATGGAGTACTCCTAAAGTTTGATGAAGCAATACAACCTGAATGGACTGTCCTCCACGGTAGTCTCTTTGGGAGGTTACGTACTTGTTCAAACAGCAATACCACATTTATGCTCGAATTCTTCTTCCTCCCCGCCCCCCCGCTCCACCCCAAGTTGCCACCAGGGCTAGTTAGTGATCCATATAAGGATATCATTTTATGAATGTTTTAATGACTCATATAGCCATGGATCTGAGACTTCTTTTGCTCTTTACAAATAGAAATTGACCTCAAAAGCTAAATATTTCCTGTTACCAGGGACAGACAAAAGACCGTGCTTTAAGCTCTGACAGCTATTCTCAAAACAGAGTTCTGAAAGTTAACTCTGACCAATGTCAGAGTCATTGCGATCATCGCATAGCTTCTAAGAAGAAGACTTCTGAAGGGGAAAACATTCATTTGGATGTAAGTTATGGCATATTTACTAGAAACTAATCACACTATTTTATAGAGCATTCAATAAGTCAGGTATAGATCATAAGAGGAGTTATGCTATTCACCTAGTAAAAATGGTACATATATTTTTGCTACTATAAAATGCATTCTTCTATAAAAGGTGACATAGCATTTCTAATGAAAGTTTGATCTAAGAATAGCTCCACTACCAAGTTCAGAAAAGTCACCCTAGGGGAAAAATGCTTAGCAGTTTGTATTTAAATAGCCTCCTTAAATACATTCTTGTTACTCATTGCATATGACCTTACATATAATTCGTATTTATTTATAATTACTTGAGTGAGAAGAAGTATTACACTTTGGGAACTATAAATTATTAACTTTTTAATGTTCTACTTTGAAAGTTAATTTCAGCAGATAAATAGAAAAAAAAAAAGCCTGTAGCAGCTTGTTTGGTAGAAGAAAATTCTGGTGAGTAGGGTATAGCCCTGCACATTCAGGAGCAAACACAACACTGCCTCTCTCCCCACTTTCCTATCAGTTTGTCCACTTTGCTCTCCAGCTGTCCACAGAGGAATTTTGCTCTTTGCTTTTGATTGCTGTTGGCTTTTTGATCTAGAGTTATTTCTCACTAAAGCCAGGCCCACGTAACACTGAGTGAATATTCTTACTGGTTCTTTCCCTCTCTGTCTCTAGACCTAACTTTCCAGACTCTTAGCAGGGTAGGAAAGGGAGAAAGGAAACTACTTTCTCCATCTTCCTCAAAGCCTGTAAAACATGACTGCTTTCCTTGGCTTTTTCTCACTTCTCTACATCTGAGGGATGTCGCTCATATCCTGAGAAGATAGATGGTTCCAGTGTCTCCTCTTAGGGAGAGGGTGCACCGCCCCGTGATGTTGCACCCTCTCCCTTCCCACCTCTCCAGCACCACTGCACTGAAGGGTGCCCCGGGCTCCCTTGCACTCCTTTCCTTATCTGCATGTATGTTCCAGATGCCCCCTCCTAGGGGTTCTCAAGACCTCTAGATGTCCAAAGCCACCAACACTTTAATATTCAAATGGAATGGTTGTTCCTATCACTTCATTTGCTGCAGGATCTCCAGTAGTCTCGCTAAGTTGTCCAAAAATCTTCTGGAGGGAATTATGGTCTAATCATTCCGTGCTGTGGTCTGCTTCCCTGTTTTAGTCTAGATGCTCTTGACCAGGGGCTCCTGACCTCCCTTGGTGCCCACCCCATCCCTGGCACACGGCTCTGCTCCTCTTTCTTTATTTCTTGTCCCCTCTTCTTTGTATGTTACAGGTATAGCTCTTGTACTACAAACTCAGGCACAGGAGAAATGTGACTTTCTTGATTTTCCTATGATTGCATTTAACAATCACCATTCATTCCATCTAGTGGCAGAAACTTCATTTCAGCCCATTTCAGGTTAAACTCCTGATTTTGCCCTTTCCTTCTTTCTCCCCTTCTAAATTCTGGGCGGGGTGGGGTGGGCTTATATGCTCTCAGAGCATCAAGGGTGGTGGTGGGGTCTAGCCTATTTCCCAACCCCCATCTGCCCATGCAGGTCTTCAGTTAAGAGTTGGTCATGTCTGGTTCTTGTCTTTCTTGCTTCTTCACACTGGTATTTGTTGAGATGTCCTTTGTTCTGCCCAGTCTATACAGATCATGGCTGGTGAGATCTCCTTGCCCTGACTGCAAGGTGTCTTCCGGTCTGCTGGTTGCCAGCACCACATCTGGGTTACTCTTGGCAAGTGAGGAAGACATTCTGCGGAGTTCTGCAGCACCTTGGTGGGTCCTGGAAATGAGTGAGGAGGCTGCCTTAGGCCTGCTATCCGTGGCATACAGACATCTCTACATACACCCTGTGGGGTACAGAGGACTTCTGGGAGCTTGCTCACCTGGCTAGCAAGTCACTGATTTGCTTTGCTCTCATATCCTCAAACTCTCTGGGGATCGTCCCCCAGGGCGGGTCTGGGGACAGGGCACAAGGGTACTTCTCAAAGACACTGATGAGAACTTTTATTTCATTCCTCTCTGACTCTCCCTTTCTCTAGTCTGGAGAACATCTCCAGGGGGTTGGGGTAGGGACAGAAGGAACAAGATTTGACTCGTGACATATTGTTTTAAATCTCTAATTTTTACCTGGATTCCTAAGATTTTAAAAGTCAAAAGCCAAGAATCCTAGCCCTGTGCTCGCTCTAACATCCTTCTCCTGGTGGAATGCTGTAGCTGGGAAAGTGGGAAGTCAGGGGAAGGATAAGGGTCAGAAAGTGGGAAGTGCTGGGAATGGGAACTATACTGGGTAACATTTCAAAATAATATTCTGCTGCCTGAACAAATCTTTTTCTGAAGTTTTGGAAGAACTGAGTACTGGAGGTGTTCGCAGTGCAGTGCATGGCAGGGAACCACTGAAAAGTCCTCCCCAGCCCTCCAGGGCTCTAGGGATTTCTCCCTACCTGTCTCTTTCTCAAGCTCTCGTCTTCCAGGGCAACTGAACTGTTTCCCTCCCTCTTTCTCTTCTCTTCTCTTCTCATCTCTGCTCCCCAAACTACGTCCCTTTCTGGTCTACTTACAGACAGTCCAAATTCAGCTCATTTTGTATCATCCACTTCTTCCAGAGCAAGACCTGGCATAGGGGATGGGGTCCGTTCACATCCAAAGATTCCCTCTAGGATTTTTCTTACAAAGGAGCAATTCCCAGGGTGCCTGGCTGTCTCAGCCAGAGGAGCTGGTGACTCTTGGTCTCGGGGTGTGAATTTGAGCCCCATGTTGAATATAGAGATTACTCAAAATAAATAAATAATTTTTTAAAAAAGGAACATTTCCCCACCTTATCCTGTATAAAGGTACATGAAATTACCTCCCTCCTATTATTTGAAAGCAACTGCAGTCTTATTTTGCTGTAAAAAAAAGACAAAACAAAAAAACACAACTTCCTTCCTCTTTCACTTAAATGTAAACTTTTATTTTTGTTAACTTTTTGAATTATATATATATATTTAAATGGTGGAAATCACTTATTTTCGAGGATTTGCTAACAGTTTCCCCAAGTATCAAAACCCAAGAAAACAGCCAACTGCATTTGCATGCAAAGCCTCACATTTCCCTGCTTCTAAAAATTCATACTTCCTTAACAGTTCTCCTCCTCCCAAAGCTCAGAGAATCGAAACCCAAACCCGTTGCAGGCATATCGCCCAGTTCCCTCAGTGACACAGAAACTGAATGAAAACTTTTGTTACAGGGGGAGGGGACAGAGAGGCAGAGGATGCTATATTTATTTATTGGTGCCTGGTTTACCTAGAATATTAAGCCAGATTTTGAAGGAGACCAAACTATGCCATCCTAAAATATGCCTTGAAATTGACATCAAAATTATTTTGAGCTAAAAGCACTCAAAAAAACCCCGGTACAAGAGGGACCCTCTGGCTATCCCCCTTTTCTTCTTAAATGCAGAAGATCAAACCCCCACTTGGAAGATGTCTTTCCCAAACCAGAAGGAAAGTATCTTATCACCAAGACAGGAAATTGAGACTGAGAGAATTCTGTACAAATAGGCCTTGTTCAAAAAATTCTTATCTTTCTTCAGCCTCCCCACATAAATGAGTTACTTCTCCACAGTTACCTTTCCTTCAACCCAATAGAAAGACTTGTAGGTTTTGCAACTACTTTGAGTCGTCATTTCCTTATGAGAGCTGCAGTGCCACGCAAAACTTACATTAAATACATTTGTATGCTTTTCTCCTCTTTATCTGTCTTATGTCAATTTAAATCTTAGAGTCAGTGAAGACCCTGAGAGGGTGGAGGTGAACTCTTGCCTCTCTTACAATTTTGTTAGGTAGGTGCATGCAAGAGAGGGGAGAACAGAGAGCACCCCTCCCCTTATTAGGCTGTGTCAGTGTTTATTTACGTGGCTATTTTTATTTCATTATGATTTAGAGTTTCATACACACACACACTATAGGTTTATATACTTATTTATTTTTATTTTATTTTATTATTTTATTTTATTTTATTTTGTTTTATTTTATTTTATTTTATTTTAAGAAAGCGCACACACAGGCATTTATGAGTGGTGGGGGAAGGGCAGAGGGTGAGAGAGAGAATCTTAAGCAGGCTCTGTGCCAAGCATGGAGTCCTACTCCGGGCTTGATCTCACAACCCTGAGATCATGACCTGAGCCGAAATCAAGAGTCGGACACTTAACCCACTGAACCACCCAGGCGCCCCACAAAATATATATTTTTAAGGAATTAACTTGTGTTTTTATCTGCATTTAATCTTTTGAAAGTTAAATAATCCTAGAAGGGGAAGGGTCTGGGGAGGGATGTTTTGCCTGAGTGTTCAGACTTAGATGCAGCTTCTAAATTCAGCTTGTTCCTCAGGCCCTGCACACATGCCGTACTCCCTCCAGTTTCTCCAGAAAAGATATCATTCCCTTCTGTGAGATTGCTCCATATGTGGTCCCCACCTTTCCCCACTTTTCTCATTCCCATACCCTGCACCCTCTACCCCTTCATGCCATCTCAGGCCTTCAATTCTGAGCTTCTAGAGGATTCCACAACTACTTTGCCAACTCCCTTGCCATTCTTCTACTTGCTGTTCTTTATGTTTGGAGATTTCGCACCATCTATGTTCTCTGCTATGGCAGAGAATGCATGTGTCTGTTCTCCTATTTACAAGGAGTGAGATTGACCCAGGGCCTGGTGGTCTCTGCTGCGTACTGTTTACCAAGTGTTTCTCTGCTGGGGTTGTGGCCTCCTCCATCTCCCGGGCACTGCGTCCTCTCTTGTTGTACACTGAGGCCTAAGAGTTTATTTCCAGTGCTCACCTTGTGCCCACACCATTCCATAGTGGTGCCTTAATCAGGGGCAAAGAAGGAAGGTGGACCGTGCTTCCTCTGCAAGTAATGCAGGCAAATGGGTCTTACAGCAGAGTTGCTTGGACCCAGTGGGTTTAAGTTCAGAACAGATCTTTCTTCTCCTTATTACTCCTAGTGGTCTCTCTGTTGGACGCAGACAGGTGCACAGAGAGCTCAGCTGGGGCCGAGTCCATATGACTGTCACTTTGATCTTCTAGAAATGTATCACTTCTTATTTTAGCAATGAGAGAAACCTCCTCTATGCTTCCAGCCTCTAGCTCTTCTTTCTTTCTTCAGCCCCATGTTCACATCACCGCAGACATTCCCATTTTAACTGCCCTGGCTCAAAAATGTTCTGTACTTCACTGTCTTCTTTTTCATAGGGGATAATCCAAACTCCTTGGACTTCATTTAGGGCCCTTTACCATCTGGCTTCATGCTGCTTTCCCAAGGAATTGCTTACTCTTCCTCTGTGCTAACTCTACTCCAATAGGATTGATATTCGCAGCTTCTCAATGTGCATTACCCATTTTGTGGTCACACCTTGCAGAGTGTTTCTCTTTTCCCAGTCCACATGTTCTCTCTGATCCCTCCTAAGGCTGTCTTTCTCTTCAAAGTGTTCCCAGTTTATGCCAATCTGGAGGCCCAACTATCTGTAGAATTTTATAGTATTTGTGGTCATAGCTGTCATTTGACGATTGTACAGAGCCTTGTGCTATTTCATGTGCATTGATAACTCAAAACACAAACCCCTGGCTAACACTGATCCATTTCTTTGGACACAGACACCACTGGAGGGAAGCTGTGGGATTCTTTGGTGTTGACAAGCAGTGATGAGGCAGGAGGAAAAGGCAGAGGTGTTGTCTTGGTGAACCATGAGAGACTGTGGACTCCGGGAAACAAACTGAGGGTTTTGGAGGGGAGAGGGGTGGGGGGATGGAAAGCCCGGTGGTGGGTATTAAGGAGGGCACGTATTGCATGGAGCACTGGGTGTTTTACGCAAACAATGAGTCATGGAACACTACATCAAAAACTAATGATGTACTGTATGGTGACTAACATAACATAATAACAAAAAAAGAGGTGCTGTTTTGGATTTTGGAGAAAGGCCAGAACTGGGCCCCTGCAACTCTGCAGAGCTAGCATGTTCTAGGACTTGGGAAGCCCTGGCACTGAGCCTGGGGAGCTGCTGTGCCACACCTGTTGTAGGCCCTCGTCTCTGATGCCTTCTACATCAAGAGAACTTTTTGATCTTCAGGCTCATCTGGACCTTAGGGCCTTTGGTCTGCTTGAAACCCCTAGCACTGGGGCACCTGGGTGGCTCAGTCGGTTAAGCAGCCCAACTGCTGGTTTTGGCTCAGGTCATGATCTCAAGGTCATGAGATTGAGCCCTGCATCTGGCGCTGTGCTCAACATGGAGACGGCTTGAGATTCTCTCTCCCTCTCTCTCTGCACCTCTGGCTCCTGGGCTCATGCTTATGCTCTCTCTCTCAAATAAATAAATAAACAAATCTTAAAAAGAAAAACAAAAAGAAAAAAGAAAGAAAAGAAAACTCAAGCACCAAAATTTTTAGCCTGGCTGTCTCTTTTCATTCAGGTCCCCGTCTAAATAGTTCCATTTCATCCTAATTCATATCTAAATTAACCTCACCCAACACTCTGTATGACATCATCTGTTTTTTCTTATCTGAAATTAACATCTCTATCTAACTCTTTGCTTATTTATGGTCTGTTTCATGTGTTTACAGCCACCCTATCAGTCTTATTTATTCCTGAATTCCCAGTGCTTAGAGTGGTGCCAGCATATAGTCGGTGCTGAACACATGCTTATTGAATGAGTGAATTTTGGAAAGGACCTTTGGGAAAGGACCTTTGGGCAGTTTCTTGCATTTGAGTAGAGAGTTGTAACTCTTTCTATTGTGGAGAAGAAGGACGGAGGTTGGGAGTCAGATGGCTACAACCAGTGCTCTGAACCCTGTTCCTTCTCAGCCAGCACCAGATTTCCAGGGAGAGCCACATTCATGGCTCTCAGGGCCAGGGCAGCCCAGTGATTCCTCTCGTTACCCCGGTATATGAGTTCAGAACAACCAGATACCACCCCCCCAAGCCCTAAGGCACCGCTGGCCTCAAGGGAACTTTGGTCAACTGGCTAGTGTTGGTGGGGAGGATCCCCAAACTTCCTTTGGGGGTGCAAGCCCTAGGCTGGCAAGCAACCATGCTGGATTGGTGATTATTAAGTATGTTCCACTTTTTTTACAAATTAATTTAAATATTTTTTACTTTTCAACTTTCCCATTGAAGTGTATCTTATGTACTATGAAATGCACAAATACTAAGTGAAGTCTTACATTTGTGTACACCTGTGTAACCACTACCAGACCAAAACATATTCAGCTTCCTAGCGGATTCCTTCATACTTGCTCCCAAGTGATATACCCCAAGGGTAACCTGACCTAGATCCCCATAGATTTTTTTTTTTTGCCTGTTTTGGAACATCATATAAAAGGAATTATGCATTAACTGTTTCATTTTTGAAAAGTGGTCATCTAGCCTGACACTGCATGAACAGGAGAGGGGTAAGAACTTTTGCATTCGCCCTGGGTCTGAGCAGTGTGAGTCAGGCAGTGCAGGGTCTTTGAATCATGACTCACTCCCATAATCTCCAGCAGTTTATTCAACCTCGTTGACCCTTGGTTTCTTCATTATAAAATAGAATAATTATTCCTACTTTGGAAAGTGCTTGTTAGGATGAGCAATATATGCAAAGTTCCTTGTGCAGTGCCTGGCACATAGTAGGTGCTTGATAAATGTGTGTTGGACAAATAAAACTTTATTCTTGGCTATAGTAGGCATTCATTAAATATACACTCAAATAATCTATTGACCATGTTCTTGCTTGTACTCTAGATTTTTCTGTGAACTACCCCCAGGACTTCAGTTTAAGGATAAGGGTGTGTGTGGCCAAGGACTTCTGTAAAGATCTCTTCACTTTCTGGAATTAAACATGTGACTTTGGCTTCCTTCCTTGGGATTTTACCAGCCAGAGTCAAATATTGGGAACGGGGGGGCAAGTGCAAAGCTCTATGTTTCTCATTCATGTTTTATTCGTGCCCTCATTCACTCAGAAATCATACTCAAACTGCAGCGTTTCACTTTCGGAGGACCGGCTGAGGATGAGGGCCGGTCC
>NC_048220.1:122075309-122161811 GCF_002007445.2 Ailuropoda melanoleuca | reverse complement strand
CGCCCCCGGTACAATGCAGCTGCGGCCCGGGCTACGGCGGGGAGGCGTGCGGAGCCTGCTCCTCCCCAAGGCCTGGCTGGGGCTCTCACCCCGGCATCCAGGGTTGGGGAGGGCTCCCTGGGAGAGGGGGAGAGCGGACCCCGTCGGAGGAGGGCTGGGGGGTGGGGGAAGGACGGCCGGTGTGCTGGGGGTAGCTAACGCTTCGAGAGAAGAAAATGGCGCTTGGTGCAAGTCCCTCCTCTTCCCATACGGTCTCCTGCGCTCTTCGCCGTCTCCCACGCCCCCTCCGACCAACCTGTCTCCCCACCCCCCCTTCAGTCGGTTGCCCGCCCCGGGGTTCCAGCAGCTTCTTGGCACCGCGCGACCCCTTTCCGCGTCTTGGCGCTCATCACCCTCGGGTTGTACCGAATTCCTGTGCCGTTTAGTCCCGGTTTATTTTCACCTCGTCTTTTCTAATTCTCCCTCCACGCCATCATCAAAGACCGAAATTCATTTTTTCAGTTGCGTTTTGTATATATTCTACACTAGCGTTTTAGTATCACCTTCCTGAATTACTGGCCTGCTTCCTTTCTTCGAACAGTAAAGATTCATTAAGTAAAAGTAAAAATCTATCTTGTCAAAACTAAAGTGACTTTAGTTACCATTACCTTTTCTGTTGTTGTTGTTGAATGGTCTTCTAATTTGGGTTAATTACGAGGTCGTTCTTTGAAATGATCTTAGGCAGCCTCCCCCCCGCAGCTTTTATTAATAGACCGTATAGTTATGCTTGACTGTTTCAAAGTGAAAAAATAGGTTATGTCCAATTTAATTACCTTTTAAAAAATGTTCATTGGCATTATTAGCTGCTAGCATTAAAAAAACCTAAATTGCTTTTGGAGTTTAGGTTGTAAAATGGAGCAGTAACAGGAATGGTACATAAAATGTGGTTCTGAACGTTGCTGGTCCCCTCTGAATTTGCTCCCCCTCTCATCAAGAAATTACCAGTTAAAATCAACATGGCAAATTGCGCATGTTTGAGCTTTTTTGAAATTAGTGGCTGGAATTGGGATGGATGGCCCACTTCTTTTACCTTGACCTCCTATTGTGGAACACATTTAGTGTTAGTGCCCAGGCAAGTTTAGTCTTAGAGAGCTAGATTACTTAGGAATTTTTGAGGAGGAAATGAAGTCTTTTTTCCTTTATTCAACATTTACAGACTGTGTGTTGTATATATTGGGCCCTTTAGGGCATAAAAAATTAATAGGACTCAGTCTTTTTGGAGATGGAGAGGGCTAAAGATACTTTAATAATAAGTGGTTTACCACCTGGTATTATAAGTGCCTTGAAAAGAGTGCTTTGGAATTCCTTGAAATTTGGGGTTTAGCTTTTTTTTTTTTTTTTTTTTTAAATATCTCTGCAAAAGTAGATGCACAAGGCTCCCTCTTTCTGTGCTCAGGCACTCAGTAAAGATCCACCTAAAAGCAAGATATTGGGTTATGTACCTCTGTTTGGGGGAGGTAGGGTGATAGTGGAATCTGAGAAAAGGTTTTGCCCCTCCCATAAGCAAATTCTTCAAAATTTAGTTATATTTCAGAGTAGAAAATCAGTGTAAAATGTAATGAACTGTAAAAAATTGTGTTTAACTGTGTGAACTCTGAATTAGTGCTTGTCATTTTGATGGCATGATCAAAAGCCAAAGAAAATTAAGAACATATACAAAATATGAAAAAACAGGATTTATACCGGCAAACGGATTACATCGGTATAGTGCAGCTGTTCCCAAGTTGTGTGAATGTTGGGGTCAGTTCCTGCAATGAATAATTCTGTTAGGTCTCATCAGTGAGAAATACAAAGCAGTACTGAGAATACTATTCCTGGTTTTAACAAAGATTGTTGTCTTCTTACAATTTATTCTACCCATAAACATAAAACTTCTCTAAAATGAAGTATAAAAAGACCTAATGGCTTTGAGAAAGAGGTGTAGGAGTGTGAGATGTGTGTGACATTAGTTCTTTCTCCTTGCTGGGTTCTGGGTGTTATTTTCAACTTGGAAGAGTATAAATTAAGAGTATAACTTAGAGCGTTGTGCTCAGCGTAACAACTCCAGTACCACAAAATGGTGGAACCATGGAACTTCTCGAATTTTTGCTTGGGAACGAGAAGTCGAAGGTAATAGAACAATTTGTAAATTGTTGTGTATAATGTATTTTTCTTTCAGAATGCCTAAATCAAAGGAACTTGTTTCTTCAAGCTCTTCTGGCAGCGATTCTGACAGTGAGGTTGACAAAAAGGTGACTATTAATGCAAGTCATTTCTGTGATACTTAATTCAGCAGTATTGGCTACATCCAGTTCTGAAGGACAGCAAGGCATATCAGAGAACAGTAAAATGAGAGCCTGGGTGGATGTTTCTGAAAGTGCAGCTGGCTCCTGGACCCCTTGACCAAAGTGCCTAGGGTACTTGTACATACACACTCCCAGCCTCTAAATCAAACTTGAGCAAGTCTTCAGACTTTTAACAAGTCTCCTGTTGAGGACTTCCAGGAAACCTAAAGCTGCAGAAGGGGGAATAGCATTAGAATGAGGCCAAAGCCGCTATTTGCCGTTATTTAGAAATATGCGTGATCTCTAGGTACTGTGTGTTGCAGTTGAGTTAAATTACCTGAACTCTTTGAATGCAGTTGTCAGTTTGACCGCCTTCTCAGCCGTTGATGTTTATCCAGCCCACTAGGATTACTTAAAACGTAGGCCAGTACATTTTAAGTTAGAATGTTATTTACTCTGGTCCCCTCCTTTTAGTTAAATCAACACCCAGCAAAGCTAACACGAAATTACCCATTTTGACAACAGGCTTTTTCTACATTAGATGACAGCTGTGCTGGGAGCGGTGTATTCCGCTTAACTGAGCAGCTCACACTGTAGTCAGAGCTTCCTTCTATGCAGAACTGTTTTTTTATTTCCTAGGAGCTTACATAATTATGTCTCTGAGTGTAGTTGGCAGTATTAAAGGAGCTTATGGGAGAATCTTAGAGAAGATGGACCTTCAAAGGGAAATACAGAATATATAACCTCAAGGTTGAAATAAGGCCTCAGAGAGCATACATAGCTATACTCCAGAAGGAAATCTGTCTTTAATTTTTTTATTCACACCCAGTATGGCATTTGAGTATTCATTTAACAAATTTTTACCGAACTATTATGTGCCAGTCCATAGAGAGTATCTAGTCCCCTGTATAAAGAATAATCACTTTGTGCTTTGTTGAGCTGATTTGATTTTTGCTGTTTTTGCTGTTTGCTATTAATAGTACTATTAATCCTGTAAACACAGTAATGCATTCATTTTTTCAGTTTATATACATGTGTACATTCTATTTTACCTAACTTCATCTAATTCAGTAAGACATTAACATTATTAGTTTATACTTTCCACTAAGGAACATGACTGCCCTCTGCTGTTTAGGTTGGGAACTCTACTGGTTTTCATAGGCTGTTAGGTCATTTTAAGAATGAGGCTATGTAAAAAGTTTTTACAATAATGTTTCTTTAAAACATTTTCTTGATTTTGGATGCTAATCTAACACGTTGCTGTCCACCTTCAGTGATTTTTGTGGTGAAGTTCTTGAGTTGTTGACTTCTAATGCCCAGTACAAAGTAGCTTTCTTAGCTTTGTATACTCAAAAATTTTCAAAGTCAATTTAAGTCCCTTTTGGAATAGGCAGGACATAAACAACATATCCTAGATTGGAATAAGTTGGTTGTATTCTTCCTAATTCATATGTATCCTTTGTAAAAATATATGTTGCTGACTAGCTTTAGTAGACTTGGGGTTTCCAAAAGTTTATTAAAGTAGCAGGCCCCCCATCTCTTTTTTCCCCCTTTCCAAAGAAATTGTCTGTGGGATCCCGGTCTAGAAAAGAATTGTTTCTTTGGTTATTACCACTGTGATGCCTGAAGTGTTTTTTGGGCTTCTAAGAACAAATTTTGAAAACACTGTGTTAGATCTTGGGTTAGCTCCATAGTTCTTTGTCAAGTGAAACTTCCCTGTGTGTATATATATATATATGATTTTTTTCTTAATAAATGTAGTCCTTTGAGCCTTTCAGTCTTAAAAAATAATAAAGTGTTTGAACCTGAGATGTGCTTTATTCTTATGTGTGCAAATTTTAACCATTATGCTTGTTTTTCTTTCAAGCTAAAGAGGAAAAAGCAAGTTACTCCAGAAAAACCTGTGAAGAAGCAAAAGACTGGTGAAACTTCAAGAGCCCTGTCATCCTCTAAGCAGAGCAGCAGCAGCAGGGATGATAACATGTTCCAGGTAATTTCCTTACATCCAGAGGAAGTAGTATCTGGCTTGATCTGACAAATGTTAAAAGTGCCTTAATCTAATACTGCATAATATCGACTAAAGAAATTCATTGAAATATAAGAGCAAGTTCGTAGAAATGAAAGTCATTTATAAGATGTTAGATTATTGTTAAAGTCTAGAAACCTGTAGTTTGGCTAAGTGTAAAACAATTTAAAAGTTACAGATACCCAAAAGAAATTGAGAACTGCACATTTAGGAAGCAGTTTGGAGGAGATAGGTCTAGCATTGGGCTGTAAATATGGGTGGGTATTATTGGAGAAGCAGCAGCAATATGGCCTGCTTAATAATTTGGGCTTGAGAAGAATAAGAGAGGTGAGGGGCGCCTCGGTGGCTCTGTTGCTTAAGTGTGGGACTCTTGATTTTTGCTCAGGGTTTTGGGATTGAGCCTGTGTCGGGCTCCACCCTCAGCAGGGCTTCTGCTTAAGATTCTCTCCCTCCCTCTCTCTGCACCCCCTGCCCCCATGCTAGCTTGCTTTCTCTCTAAATAAATCTTTAAAAAAGAGCAGGCGAGGTGGGTAGATTTACTGAAATTGGCCCTCTGTATATAGTGGGGAATAAGATTGGATATCGAGGTAAAGCAAAGGAAGAGTTTCAAGAAGGGAGCATAATTATTAGTTGAAGCCAAAATGTTACAATGAGGCTGCAGACATTTGACTGGAAAAGGCTAGTGCATATATATGTATACACATGTACGTATATCTAAAATGCATAGTTACGTATAAAATTGATAAAAATTTTTAACTTTCTGATGGATTTGAAAGACAGTGCCAGGATAAGGTTAGAATGGGAAAGTAGGGGCGCCTGGGTGGCTCATTCGGTTAAGCACCTGCCTTCAGTTCAGGTCATGATCCCTGGGTCCTAGGATCGAGCCAGTTGGGCTTCCAGGGGGGAGTCTGCTTCTCCGTCTTCCTCTGCCACTCCCCTGCTTTTGTGTCCACATGTGTGCGCGCTCTCAAATAAATCTTAAAAAAAAAAAAGAAAGATTGAGAAAATAGAAGATGGATATTTTTCCTCACTTTAGCCTAGTTATGTGTGTGGATAAAGAAAATAGACACATGGTGGCTATACTTAATACCGTATCAAACACAGAATATGCTGAGAGAGTAGATTTCAGGTACACTGATGACACGAGGAATGGTAACTGAACTGATATGTTGATTATCTTGACTAGTAATCATCTCGCTATGACTATATCAAGTTGTCAAGTGGTACACCTTAAACGTATATATTTTTTGTTAAAAAATATTAAAAATATATATAGACAATACCAGATGGATTATTTAGTTATGGGTTTTAGTCCTCTGACTGCTGTAGGGTAGGGGAGCCAACTAACTTGATAGAGAACGTAAGTCACTGTATATAAGGAAGAATTATGAGAAGGCCCTCATTTCTTTGAGTTAATAAAGTTGAATGCATTCTACTGTATTTCATCAGGTCTTGCTGAATTCTGGGTGTGCAGTGATGAGCCAAGTAGATGTGGTCTCTGGTTTCATGAATTTATGGGGATAAATACACTGATAAACATATATATTTACAGTTAAAGTTATGGTACGGGCTGAGAATTAAAAGGACAGATTATGAGAGAGGAGGTGCTCTGGGACTCTCTTTCTAAAGAAGTGACGTTTGAAGCTTAAAACCTAAAGGAGGAGCCAGTCACATGAAGTGTTAGCGGGGAGGAAATCCTTTTCAGAGTAGTGAGATTGGTGCCGATATTTTGTGGCTGGAGCCTACGAAGCCTGATTGAGAGTTTAGATAGGAGATCTAGTTGGTAAAGAAGTTGGGGGCCAGATCTGGCACCATCTTCCTGTTGGAAGGCCATTTTTAGGAGTCTGAGTTCTGTTCTAAGTGCTGTGGGAAGCTCTCTTAAGGGTCAGAATGAAATGTGAAATCTGTAGGAGGCTATCTGTCCCTTATTTTCAAAGACTTTCCCTTCTAGAGAATGAAGTGCTGCATTGGAATATTTTAACTTAATGTTTGCAATAGAGGTAAAAAAAACTTTCAAGTATTTGGGTGGCTATCTTGGGCTTTTCTCTGATCAGTTCTTGTTCACCATATGCCTACCTTTGCCTGTGGAATAAGAGTATCTGTGTCATTTTAATGGGTTTTATCTTGTCCATTGAAGAAACCAGGACCCACATTTAGAAATTTTATTCTGTTAGAACAGTTTGGAGAAAACCAGATATATTTTTAGGGGATGGTTATTTCACCAAAAAAAGTGGGTTCAGTTTTTAAAATCTCATTTGGAAAGATTTCTGAGCCTCATCAAGCTATGAGACCCCACCCTTTTGAAAGCACCTCTAGGAGGAACCAGATATTTTTATTTTCAAAGTGATTTTTCAGAGACCTTAGTGATAGGCATTCTAAGAGATAATCTTTCATTTTGTTTCCATTGTAGCTTTTTCCTTGTAGTGGTATTTTGGCCATAGAAAAATATCTTGGTAATACTGAATTTTAATTGGTTTAAGAGCATGTTAGAGTACATTGGTTGTGTAATATACAATGAGGGCTTCATTTTTATTTGTAGTAATGATTTGATAATTTTATTAGATGGGTGAAGGATGAGATTTTTGGAAGGAGAAATCAGACTCGTGTTTTGTAAAGGGTTGTGTTTTTTTTTTTTTGATAGAACTGTATGTTTTCTATATTTTTTATTTACCAAGAAGGTGCTGTGGAGACAGCTCACAGATGGAACTTGTTAAGACATTGCTAGGCTCTGTCAGGACCCAAGTTATCAGGTATACTTTGTCAAAAATAAATAGATCTAAAATCGAAATTAGAACTATTTGAGTATTAGTAGCCTTAAGACAGGAATTTTTTTTTTTTACTTCCATATCCGTCACTTACGAATTAGAAGAAATAATCTTACTCTGGTAAAGCACTGTGCATAAACATAAGCAGCTCTTTGTACCCAGGGAAAGCCACTGCACTGATTTTTCAAACTCCAGAATGATTTGGGCAGAACGCTGGCTAGAGCGGAAATACCACTAGATGCTTTCCTTGTGTCTGGTTCCTTCAGCTCTGAGTTTAAGAACTTGGTTGGGTAGAGACATAACCTCGCTGAGGATAGGACTTATATTAAAGACAGCCGGGGGACCTATTTTGTAAATTCTTAGTACTTGCGTCCTAAAGGTCAGGCTGGTTGAGGCAGGGAACTTCGATCTGTATTTTTCTTCAAAGTTAGTCACAAGGATCAGTACTACCTTAGTTGATTTAATAATTTAAGGAAAAATCTGATCCTTTAAAATTCTGTCATTACAGAGACAATTCTTCTTAATCTGGTGTGGAGCTGAAATTATTATTTTTTTATTTGAATTTTTTTTGGTATATGAAGGAATTATTTGTGACCTTCATCAGCTCTCCAAAGGAGAGAGAAATCAGAAAAATTTAAGATCAACATTCCATATGCTTTTCCCCCCTTGTTTAATTCCACATTATATGAATGTAAAATTACATGCATTTTGTCATCCGATTTTATTATTTCCTCTTATAACGTGATTGTAGAGATATTTATTCTTTCTATTTTAATCATTCTATCCATATATTATTATCTCCTCTTGTTTGTTTTTTTGGGAGTGGGTGGGTAAGAGTTTATCAGCTTTTATTCATTTTTCCTCGAGGGAGAGATGACTGTTGGGCAAGTTCCTTTCTTTTTTAATAAACGTTATTGACGGATAATTTATATATATATAACAAAATGCACACATTAAGCATAAAATTTGGTCAGCTCTGATAAATGTTTACACTCTTGTAGTGAGGCCATTTCCATTACCCCAGAAAGTTCCCTCTTGGCCTCCCTTTGCAATTACTCCCCCTGCCTGAGGTGACTACTGATCTGATTTCTACCACTATATAGAACCTGTTCTAGAACCTCATATAAATGTAATTGTACAGTTTGTATTGTTTTGTGTCTGGCCACTTTTGCTCAGCGTAACATCTTGGCGTCAGTTCTTACTGTTATCGATAGTTTGTTCCTCGTTATTGCTGAGTGGTATTCCACTGTGGGGTTATACAGCAGTTTGCTTATCCATTCACTTCAGCTAGACATTTGGGTTGTTTCTTTCCAGTCTTGGGTGCTAGGAATAAAGCTGATGGGAACATTCTTGTGAAAGTTTGTGAATTTTTTTTTCCTTTTTGGATCAGATTCATATGTGTTTGCTGGGTCATAGGCTAAGTGTATGTTTAGCTTTATAAGAAACTGTCACAGTTTTCTGTAGTAACTGTACCATTTTACGCACCCACCAGCAATGTGTAAGATTCCAGTAGCTTCATATCCTCACTGGGTGTTTGTCAGTATGTAATGCTATTTACATAAGTTAATGGATGTGTAGTAGGAGCTCATTGTAGTTTACTTTGCACTTTGTTCAAGTCCTTTTTGCCCATTAAAAAAATGGGTCATTTGATTTATTGAGTTGAAGGAGTTCTTTACGTATTTTAGGTACAAGCTCTTTGACAGCTAGTATAGTGTCATAGTGTATAGTGGATATTTTCTTTAGGTCTGTGGTTTGCCTGTTAATTTTTTTTTAAAGAAAATCTTATTTCCTCATTTGTCAGAGAGAGGGAGAGAGCGAGCGAGTGCGCGTACAAGCAGGGGGAGCAGCAGGCATAGGGAGAAGCAGCTTCCTCGCTGAGCAAGGAGCCCGATGTGGCACTCAATCCCAGGACCCCGGGCTCATGACCTGAGCTGAAGGCACATGCTCAACCAACCGAGCCACACAGGCTTAAGAGCCTCTTAATTTTCGTAAGCATTTTTAGAAAGTTTTAATTTTGATTAAGTCCATTTTTATCAATTTTTTTCTTTTTTGGTTAATGCTTTTTAATGATATTTCTCTGTCTACCCCAAGGCCACACAAATTTTGCCACCGTTTTTTCCCCTAGAATTTTTATAGTTCTAACTTTCATGTTTAGGTGTGTGATCCATGTAGAATTAGTTTAGTTTCTGTGTGTGGTGTGAGATAGAAGTTGAACTAATTTCTCCTCTCATAGAGATATCTAGTTGTGATGTACCATTTATTGAAAAGATTTTTTCCATTGACTCATGTTGGATCTTTATAATAAAAATCCATGGATATGTAAAATACATGTCTATTTCTGATCTCTGTTTTATCCCATTGAATACTTTTCACTTCAGGATCACAGTCACAATTACTGCACTTTTATAGTTAGTCTTGAAATCAGTGAAAGTCCTTTAACGTTATTCTTCATCTTCAGAATGATTTTGCTCTTCTATGTTTTTGTATTTCCATACACATTATAGAATCAGGCTTGTCAATTTTTACTAAAAAACCTACTGGGATTTTGATTGGGATTGGGTAAGGCTGAAGATGAATTTGGGGAGAACAGGCAGCTTGGCAGTTCTCAGTCTTCCAGTTCATGAAGGTGGTGTCTCTCTGCATTTATTTAGATCTTCTTGTATTTGTCTTGTGAATTTCATTGTAGAGGTCTTGAACATCTTTCGTTAAATTTATTTTTAAGTATTATATATATATATATTTTTTAAAGATTTGAGAGAGCGTGCATGCGAGAGAGGGGGGAGGGGGAGAGGGAGAGAAGCAGACTCCCTGCTGAGGGTGGAGCTCCATCCCATGATCCTGAGATCACGACCTGAGCTGAAACCAAGAGTCAGAAGCTTAACTGTCTGAGCCACCCAGGCACCCCTGGTATTTTATGTTGTTTGGTTCTGTCGTAAATCTTTTCTCTCTTAATTTCATTTTCCAGTTCATTGCTAGAAAAATGTTATAATATTACATAATATATATGTGTATTGTATATTTATTTATAATAGGTTACATATGTACTTTTTAGAGACTTTTTAGAACTTTGTGTGGTGTTGTTGATTTTGTCTGTTTTACATCATCCTTTTAATTCTTTTTCTTGCTTTGTTGCTAGTATTTCCAGTATAATATTGAAAACAAGTGATGAGAGTAGACATCCATGCCTTGTTCCTGATCTTAAGGGCAAAGCATCCTTCTAACTTTCTCCTTTTTCTGATGCCGTCCACTGTTGCTTAAACTCTGGAGTGAATGTACTTCCTGCTATGGTTTTGCTACTTTGGTATCAAAGAATGAAAAATTACAGGGATAAACGTGGTGCATTTTTCTAAACAAATCTCTTTGGAGATTTTTCATTAAAACCTTTTAGGTTAAAATGAGCACAGATATACTAGGGATTAGCTACAAAATGCACAGTAAGTTTTAGATTATAATAAGAGACTCATTTTGGTAGAACAGTGTTAGTGGGTGTTCCCACATTTTCCCTTCCTTCCAGCCGCACAGCTCTTTGTTGCAGGTGTTCTCCAAAACGTTGTTAGCAAATTTTAGAGTATCATTTTACTGGTCTATACCTTTTCCTTACTTTGAATAATTTCTTATTTTACTATATATCAAACACAAGTTATTTGAAAAGTGATGAGGGACTTCAAACTGTAAATTGACAAGGTTTTGGATATGTGGATGTTCAAGCCATGTTTGGGAGGAAGAAAATGCCTTTTCTATTAATCTATAGCAAACAAAAATATTTATAGCACGCCTCATTGAAATCATGGATAAAGGAGCATCTGAAAAGTTTCTATGGAGCAAGAGTAGAAATTAAATTTCCTAGCAAACCATTTGTTTTGTGTTTATTGTGTTGTTCCATGTTCTTTATAATAATTGAATAGTAGTTAGTACTAATTTAAGACTGGTAAAATGCCATTAATATACTTAAAATGTGCTTGTCTCTCTTTTTAATAAAAAGATTTGCTTTCAGTCTTGATTTTTAATTCTTTTGCAAGTGCAATTTTATTTTTTTAAATTTTTTTAAAAGATTTTATTATTTGTCAGAGAGTGCAAGAGAGCACAAGCGGGGGAGGAGCAGCAGGCAGAGGGAGAAGCAAGCTCCCTGCTGAGCATGCCACGAGCCGAAGGCAGACGCTTAACTGGCTGAGCCACCCAGGCTCCCCTGTAGTGTGATTTTAAAGTTTTAACCCTGTATTCAGATTTTCGATTCTCAGGAATACAAGCTTTGCAGAAGAGAGTAGTAGTAGTAGTTTTTCTGCTTCTGTGTTTTGTTTTGGTCCTTAGTCCAAGAACCTATAAAAGCTCCAGAATTCTCTTCCTCGTTTTTCAAGTCCTCTTCAGTATAGCTCCATCTATTTCAACCTGTCCTCGAGTCTCAGCAGTGTTGTATCTTTCTGCCTAGTCCCTTCTATGTCCTTGTCATTTTTTTCTCTTTTGCTTTTTCAAGGTTAGATCCTAATACCTAAGGTCCCTTATACATGCTCAAGCCCACACCGAACTTGTACTTGACTTAACCTAATCAGTACCATTTTAGTAGGTTTTCAGTACATTTTAATGTTATATATTCAGCTAGCTCATGCAGAGGGCTTATTAGCTTAGTGGGTTCACCGTAAAAACCAAAATGAAACAACATTCAGTTCTGTGGTTAGCTGCTTAAGATACTTACACATTTCTTAGAGTTATTAAATCAGTATTATAAATCACAGTTAATGGTTTCACTGTGATAATTATTTTGGTCTTATTTGATTTATCCATTAAAACAGTTTTCTTGGAACCTGGTATGATAGGCACTAGGGGGTACAAAGAAGACTGATTAAAAAATAAGCCATTAAAACTGACCATAAAATCACTGGTGACTTTAGGTGGTGGGAATTCAATTAGTAGGAACAGTATTTTTCTCCTTTCAAAATTTAGCAATAGAAGGAAACATGGTAAAAGTTATAAAATGCTCCAGATCAGGGAAAATGCTTTATAGAAATGGGGAATGAGCATGTTAGGAAATGGTAGATAAGTCAGTGGAAAGGGAAAGAATGCGAAAGTAAGAAATGGGATAGAAAAAGTAAAAAGTTAAGAATTGATGCTGTTGTGAGTACAGAGGAGAGATTTGAAGGCACTTACCCGTACCCAGTGGACTTCATTTTCTCCATAAAGCATGGGGTATGTGGGTAGTTTTAGGTTCTTAATTTGAGACTGTGGTGAAGTGTGTTAAAGATGTTGTTTGAAATGAATGTCTAAAAGAAAAAGCTTTCTCACGTTCTATTGACTGGATTCCTGGATTTTTAGAATGATATATAGCTAATGGGGGTCTGTGGATTCCTACTGGTTGTAGTTTGTACTGCAAAAGTTTGCTTTCTGATGATTTTTGTGGTAAAAAAAACAACATAAAATTTACTGTCTTAACCATTTTTACGCATGCAGTACTGTTAAGTATTTTTATATTATTGTGAAACAGATCTCCAGAACTCTTTCTTTTGGCAAAACTTAAACAATTCCCCTTTCCCTCTTCCCCTGGGCCTCTAATAACTACCATTCTACTTTTGGTCTCTCTGAATCTGACTAGTGTAGGCACTTGTATAAGTGGAATCATACTGGAATCATTCAGTATGCATCTTTTTTTTTTTTTTTTAAGATCTGTTTATTTTAGAGAGCTTGAGTGTGCGGGGGAGGGGCAGAGGGAGACACTCAAGCAGACTCCCCACCTAGCACAGAGCCCCTTGTGGGGCTTGATCTCAGACCCTCATGACCTGAGCTGAAATCAAGAGTTGGATGCTTAACCGACTGAGCCACCCAGGCGCCCCAGTATGCATCTTTTTGTATGTGGTTTATTTCACTTACCACATTTTCAGTAAGGTTCATCCATGTTGTAGCATGTGATGGGATTTCCTTTTTAAAGGCTGAATAATACGCCATGGTCTGTTTATATATCACATTTTGTTTACCCATTCATCTCACGATGGACATAGGGGCCGTTTCCATCTTTGGGCTGTTGTGAGTTATGCTGCTGTGAACGTGGGTGTACAAATAAATACCTTCTCAAGACCTTGCCTTCATTTCTTTTAGGTTCATACCCGGAAGTGGGGCTGCTGGATCATATATTCTACTTTTAATTTTTTGAGGAACCTCCATACTGTTTTTCATAGTGTTGCTCTGTTTTACTAATGATTCCTTTAATGTGAAAATGATTGGAAGTATGAGATGTATTTTCTTTTAATTCCATATTTTTAAGAAAGATTTCTTCTTAACAGTGACATTTCCTTTGGTTGTAGTTTTGATGTTGAGAATAGTAGTTACTTTCCTGATTAAAACTAGAGGGAGTGTGCAGCAAGTTGTGAATATAAATATGGACACCACTGTTGAAATGAATACCTTTCTATGTTTTTGTTTCTTTTGCAGATTGGGAAAATGAGGTATGTCAGTGTTCGGGACTTTAAAGGGAAAGTCCTAATTGATATTAGAGAATACTGGATGGATCCAGAAGGTGAAATGAAACCTGGAAGAAAAGGTGAGATTTCATTTCCTGAATTTAGTCCTAATAATTAGGACTAAACTAAAAAGTAACCTACCATATTTAAAATTGAAATAATGTTGGCAGTGTATTTGGA
The DNA here is from genome assembly GCF_002007445.2 of Ailuropoda melanoleuca. NCBI lineage: Eukaryota > Metazoa > Chordata > Mammalia > Carnivora > Ursidae > Ailuropoda > Ailuropoda melanoleuca. The sequence goes on along the minus strand of NC_048220.1, from coordinate 122,148,091 downwards.
ACATCCTCATTCAGTTGATTCTTTGTTTTCTGTAGTCTTTTAGACATAATATTTAACTTATTTTAATGACATTTCTTAAATACCTGTTTGACTAAAACCCAGAAAAAATAACACCCCTAATACCTCTTCATTTGGCTGCTAATTTGCTTGGATGTAACTTTAGAAAATAAAATTGACGTGAATTCTTAACTAGAGCAGGCACTATCTGGGAAGTCGTAAAATTAGGAATGAAAAATTCTGGTTTATGGTGTTTCCTTTTGGAAGGATGTCCTTTTGGCGGGGGGGGGGTGTCCTTTTAGCGGATCTTTGTCCTTCTTCCATTTGTGCTTCACCCAGTCCTAAACACATCAGCATCATAGAAGCATGCTTTATTTATTCATCATATAGCTAGAGAACATTTATGCACTAACATAAATTCATGTATTTGGGTAGTTAGCTTTTTTAGGTTGATCCATAGATAAAAATATGCCTCTTTATCTTCTACTCTGCCTGTTTGTCATCTTGAAGGTACCACTTGTTTGCTTTATGCAGTTCTTAGGTTTATCAAACTTAACCTCTCTGTTTTCGTATCTTTAACATTTTCTTGTTCAAGGCCACTTCTGGACTGCTCATTCGAGTTGTTTCATTGTGGCCAATGCCAGATTTCTTCTCTTGTTCCTGCAGATGTTTATTAAAACAATTTCATCAGCTTTAAAGCCCTTCAAAGGTGTTGACCCAATATATTCTTCTGCCTTTCTCTCAATTTCATGACCTCCCAGCAGTTTTCTGAGAAATACACCAATTCTTCCAATTCTAGTTTATTTTTCTATTTATACGGGTCAAGTATTCGAACATTAGAAGCTTCAAGTGCAAAAGTACTTTCTCTTCACATTTTTACTTCTTAAATAGAAGACATGTTATTAGCTAACATTTTAAGTGTTTACTTATGTGTCAGGTGATACACTAAGCATTTTATCAGAATAGCTAATTTATTGATTCACAACATCACTTTGAGGTGTAAATACCATTTTACTGGTAAGAAGACTGAGGCTTAGAGATTTTTTTTTTTAAGGTCAAACAGTTAGTGATATAGGAAGGCTGGGATTTGAACCCTGACAGCAGGACTCCAGAATGTGTTTTTAACCACTGTGTACATTCTGAGAAGCCCTGTATGGGTTGTGTCTCAGGAATTTTTCCAAAGTGAAATGAATGCTTCTGGAAGAACTCAGCACAGTTGTTCACCTTGAGTTCCTGTAGAAATTTGAGCAAATGTTGGAACCAACTAGAAATTGGGAGTGTCACATATGAAATCTGGACCTGGTCACTTAGCCTGCTAGTTTGCATGGTTTGTGAGCCATATCTTCACATCATCATTTGTTCTCACAGGCTATAATAAGTATTGTGCAGGATACACTGTTGGAAGTAAAACTGGGCGTAAGACTGGTCTGCTCAGGTAATTGTGATGAATCTGTAACAACAAGTGAAGAGATTAGACTCTCAGTATGGTACCATTATGCCATTCAGAGTGGCAGTAAAACAGCTATTTAGTTGGAAGTGTGAAAATCGTCAAAGTTTACATCGATTTCCAACTTTTAATTTTTAAAACTTTGTTTTAGGTATTTCTTTAAATCCCGAGCAATGGAGCCAGCTGAAGGAACAGATTTCGGACATTGATGATGCAGTAAGAAAACTGTAAAATCAGAGCCATATGAAACCTGTACTGTTCTAGTTGTTTTAATCTGTCTTTTTACATTGGCTTTTGTTTTCTAAATGTTGTTTTCCAAGCTATTGTATATTTGGATTGCAGTACAATTTGTAAGATGAATACTTTTTTTTTATGTGCATTATTAAAAGTGTTCTGAGTGAAACTGTCAACTTTATTAAGGAGGATTGCTTTGTGCCCGCCACCTAGTGTATAATAAAATCAAGTAATACAATCTTAACTGTTGTGGCCTTTTTTGATCAAAAGAGTTAGTACTGTTTAAGGCCAAAAGTAACAGTTCATAGACCTGTTAGTTTCACCTTGGCTTTTACATTCAAAAGAATTTGTATTGCATTGAATTTATAAACTCTGACTTGTGAAGTCCATAGTTGATCTGTTTTCTTCCAGTCCAATGTCTAGACTTGTTGGATTTTTCTACCCCAGTGATATTTCACCTTCCCCTTAATCTTTGCTTCGTTTTCCTTTAATAACTTCATGTTCAGTTTTCATTTCACTTTTTGCTCTCTTTCTTGAATATATTTACTAATTTGGAAAGTCAGTGAAACTGTCAAAATGTTAGTTATCTCAATAAGGTACTTGTAATTAAAATATTATATGAGAGCTACAATCACTAATTCTACTGTATTAAATATTAGGAGATATAGTTTGATAAAAAAACATGGCTTGTATGAAAATTCTGAGCAAGTAAGTGTATGTCGTTACCTGTAGTGCTCTGTGTAGTTTATTGCTTAGTCTGCAGAGAATAATGACTTTGATGTCTGATTTGCTTTCACTTATTAAATATGTTCACCATGGGATGATGTCTACAAAAAATCAGATACTGTTATATTAGATTAGGATTTAATAAAAATTGTGAAAGCTTACTGGCCTAACATTTTATTTTATAACAGTGAGTATGGATTATATGTAGCCAGAGAGATCACTGAGCTTTACTGTCATAGTAGGTAATGTGGTTAGTTTTTGGAGGAAAGAGTATATAGAACATATGTTTCTGTTTTTTGGCCTTTTCTTAGTAGACTTGGTTTTTTTGTTTTTGTTTTTTATTTTTTTTGCAGTTAATCTACTGGACGATAGTATTCTAGACTTAATGTTCCTGAGTTTTAGCAGGCACTCTGAAGTGATTTTCATTAAAGCATAGTGATGAAGCAGACCCAGATTGAGGCACGATTTCAGGGGCTTTGCAGCAATAAATAGGGCATGGTGTGCCTTAGGAAGAGAATTTAAGTGAACTATAACTGAAATGAAAGAAGGTGGCAATGAAGAGGAAGGAATTCTCTTCAAACTAAATGAAACATATAGGATATTTTGATCACATTGATAGGACACAATTCTAGATGGGATAGTAAAAAGAAAGATTTAAAGACATGTAAAAAAAATTCTTGTTAGCAAATTATTTTTGGTAGCTAATCTTAAATGGTTTACTGCCATGTTGGAGAGTTGCACTATTATACCAAGTTTGATTACTGCGTCTAAAACATTTTATAGTAAAATTGTCAAGGACTTGATTTCAAAACTAGCTGCCAGGACACATACAGTTAACTAAATTTTCTCCTGGCAGCTATTCTGTTTTAAGTATGTTTTTACATTTTTTAGATGATTTTTCTAATGTTTTTAGCAGTAACCCTAATAATAGGTGCATAATTGGGGAAATAAATCTTCTATTTTAGCCTCCATTAGATTATAGGTACCCAAAGTGTTCAAAATGGAATTTTAGACAACTCATATTTGATTGATAACTTCCGCTTATTTGGGAACATATACGTGTTCTATTAACTTAATTGGGTGGAGTTGTAAAGTATTCTTCATTATATATACAGAAAGGGTAGTTAGAACACAGAACTTTGATTTCAGGGTAGTTGAAGAGGGAATAATGGGAAAGTTTCCTAGGTATATATGAATTCAGTGTGCATGTGCATTTTGAAACAATCTGCTAATACAGAGATGGTGCTGAAATCTATTACCTAGGCATTTTCTAGCTGTATAGCATTCTGTCATTAAAACTTAAGATAAGGAATGTTTCCCTGGCAGAATTTGTTAAGTTGACTGCTGAATTCATTTAAACTGTTATTGGGTATACAATATACAGAAATTACGTGTATTTTTTGGGGGGGTAAAGGAAGTGATGAGAACTGGGTTTAAAAGAAGAGTCCAGTTAATTGTACTGAGAAGAGAGGATAGGGGACTGAGGTTTTCTGTTTAAAATTACCTTCCTGGTAAGATTTCTTCCAGGAAGAAAGCTTGGCATTTTGAGGCAGCACTTTCTTACTTGGTAAAGCCAGATCGAATTTAATTAATGCCAGCCCTGAGAATACTCGTAGCAGGGTTTTTCCAATGGGGTTTTCCTCATTGTCTTTTCAAGTATGGGTAACATTTGACCAATTTCTAGTGCCCTTGGCATTTTACTTAAAGAGCAACCACTAAAACAAAAAACAAAAAAACCCCAGCATCTTTATAATTTGATTATTCTCTTTTGCTTTTACTTTATAAATGCTTTTGAAGAATACTCCTACCTCATTAGCTAGTCAAGTTGCTGTGATGATGGACCTATTTCTATATAGGAAAAAAGACTTAGGAAAAAAAAAGTATGTACATCCTGGCTTGGCTATTGAGGAGAAAAGAGAAAGAATTGAGTGTTATTTAAGTGTTCCTGACAGGGATGTCAGAGCACTATAAAAGTTTGAAATTTTTAAAAAGCGCTGGCTAATATTTAGGTGTCTCCTGAAATTCTTTTCTATTTACTTTTTATGGAAATTAATCCAGTGAAAAACTTAAAAGTTTGTTTTGTTTTTAAAATGATATTTTCCAGATAAAGTCTAAGGGTAAACATTCACATAGTCACAAATATGTAATTCTGTAATTGTGGAAAAACCTGTATGCTTTGTTTGGTACATCTTCCATGGAGATGTCAATGAATATAATACTCCATCTGTGAATATTTTAAATGTTGAAATAAAAATAAGAAATGTGCCCTATGTGTCATCCCAGTTTCACAGACCTAAAAATGAATGGCTTAGTTATCTGTTCAGTGGGTTTTGTTAACAGAATGCCTTCCTGTGTGAATGCTCTTGGAATGTGAATTCACCTTAGCATGTTAAATCTTCTGAGGACCTCTAGAACCAGACCGGATTGGACTAGGTGGGACTGGACTGGATGGGACAGGGTGGGGCAGGCAAGTTGGGTGTGGTGTGGACCTGTTTTTCCCATCTTCCTGATCCAGATGGAAAAATGCAAATAATAAGTACAGAATCTCTTCTCTCTCTCTCTCTCTCTTTCTCTCTCTCTTTTTTTAAACCTATTAATGTTTTGCAGTCTGATTATTCCTTGGTATAAACTTAACCGTATTGAATGTTGGACTCTGCTGAGTATTTTAAACTTACATTTTCATTTAGAAAGTGCCTTATTTTGTCTTTCTTGCCTTAACTTTTGCTTTGTTATATTTTGAGATCTCATTGTTCAGATTTCTGTTCAGGGAAACTTATACAGGGTTAGAAAGGTCCATGGAAGACTAGCTGTGACACTTCTTGCTCCACCTAATCTACTGTAAGTTTGTGGAGCACACTGACTCAATATAGTCAAGAAGAAGAATATAGTACTTGGAATTTACACAGTCACTGACTTGATAGTTTTGTAGTATGGCTCAGAGGAGTTATGGGATTAAAAAATGGGTTTTTTTTAAAGCATTAAACATTAAAAAATTATATGGAATTATTTACCGTGTAACAGTTCATCCAAGATTTAGTCCATCTTAGTATAAAATCTTGCTACACAGGACTTTATCCCCAACTCACTTTACCTAAGTCTTTCACAGAGTTTAGACCATCCTGGACCTGCTTTTACAGCCATTTCAGTCCTAGATTAACAATGGTGTGTTTCTGAGGAAAGGGAAATACTCCTCTCTTTTGACTCTTGTGCTCTTGGTTGAGTTTAAATAGTTCATCTTTCTTCTTGGGTGACTTATTTTAGCTTGGAAATGATTTTAGGGCACTTTCTTACTCCAGCTCTACCAGGAAAAACCCTTGTTCGGAACCTCAGCAGTTGGAGCCTATGTCCCAGGGTAACAAGCACTGTGTGCAAAGTGCTTCTCCCACCAGCCATGCCAGACCGTCACTAAAATGTGCGTGTCGTGGCTCATGTGTCTTGGAAAGCGATGTGAAGTTCCAGTTTGGCCCTCTTCTCAGTAAGACAGAGTCTTCTAACAGCTGCTACTCTGACTCCCCCACCCCCAAATATGTAGTTGTTGCAAGAATGGTGCCTACGTATATGTGTTCTGTCCATGGGACCATTTATCCCTTCACCCAGGGGTTCCATTCAGATTCTGCTGATTGTTCCAGTAATGTCTTTATGGCAGAAGCTTCCAGGCCATTTGAGAGTTGTGTGTTTTTAGTCTTCGTTCTGATGCGCTGCTTCAGGTTGTCCTTGACTTGTGCAATCTTGCCCTTTCTTTAGATCTGGCTGGTGGTGGTGACAAGGGTGGGGAAGGCAGAGGGTGGCTGAACGAGGAGTGGAGACTCGGCAGCTTGGCTGTGAAGGATGAAGAGCAGTGAGGGGTGCTGTGGGAGGATGGGGGACGAGGGAAGGCTGTGTAGGTATCTAAACAGTGCCACATCTGTGTATGGTTGTGTTCAGTGCTTGGCTAAATTGACCTTCGTGTGTCATTTACAGTTTCAGTCACCTCCCACTTTGGTTTTCTGGTGATTTCTAAGTGCCACCTGAATTGTGAGTACTTTCAGTAATTTTAAAGAAAACATTTAGACCTACTCTACTCCATTTTAATGTGACTCTGACCATTTGGCTCCCACTTTGCTCCTCCGGCTCAGCTGCTCCGAGTTCAGAGAGTGCACTTGTCCAGCAGTGCATGTGGGCCACTGTGCACTCATGCTCGGGGCATGAGTCGGTCATGAACCTCTCTTGTTCATTGTTTTTGAGCCATGAGGTCTGTTTCCTCTATTCACTCTTGGCCTTGGAAGAGGAAGAGGAGAAAGAACGTTTTCATGTATTCATGCTTGAGTGATACAAATGGATGAAAGGGTGGCGAGAAGGTATATAGTAGAAATCTGAAGAGTTTGAGGAATTTGAGGATTTCAGCCTCACTCCAGGGTCAAGAGTATCTCCTTGTGGCCGGGTTTGAAGACCAACCCTTTATATTAATTGGGAAGCAATTTCAGAAGCTTTATGGTTTTCCTTAAAATTCTTAATTCAGAAACAAAGGTTTTTTGGCATCCAAGCCCTCAAATCTGTTTTTGATCTAGGATCCCCACCCCCAATATGGAGAAATGCTTCTTGCTTGGTATAGCCATTAACCGGTAGGCAGAGGAAGCTCTCAGAAACTATTGAGAACACTTCCAACGCATTAGAATCCTGTAACAGTGGTTCTTAAATTTTTAAATAGAAAGGAAGCTATTAACTTGCAGTAAAGCGATATTCAGAGCAATGTTGTCACAAGCCACTTCCATTAGAAAACTGCCTCCAGAAGGTCAACGGGTGTGAGAACTTGGAAAGAAATTTAAAAATGCATTGAAGTCTGGGTCTGTAACCTTTTCAACTCTAGCAATCTCCAGGGGGAGAAAAGCTAGAGTACTTAGAATTCTTTCCTGTAAGTATTGAAAAGAATTTGGGTTAGATTCCTATTTAGAAATTTTTTATCTTAGGAAAGGCAGAAACACTAAGTTTAACTCCCAAGTTCATGTACACTATCCCTGTAAACTGCCCAGTGGAGTAGTAACAGCTCCCATTCGTTGAGTGCCAGGGGGAGAAGTGTGGTCAGTGGTGGGTATTTTATTTATTTTCCCATTTAATATTCATCATTTCACAAGAAGGTACTCTTATTCCGTACTTTACAAGTGGAAGTTGAGGTTTCCAGAGAACAGTTGACTTGGTCAAAGCAACACTGAAAGTGGCAGAAACAGAATTTGAATCCACATCTGGCCAACTCCAAAACCTGAGACTTTACCTCACTGTGTTCCTATGGTATTTGTCTTGGCCAGTGGCAGAATTCTCTCTTGGTTCATTGATTTTGCAATGGGCCCTACCGCAGTAACCGTCACCTGATTTTCACTGGGGGCATAAGCTTGGTTTGGTGTCTGACCCAGTGAATCTTACTCATTTTCTTCAAACCACATTCCCAGCAGCAGCAGGAAGGGCAATGGTTGAACCTTGCCCCCCAGCACATGGTAGCGCTCTAGGGTTAGGTTGACTTTGCTGAACCCTTTAGTCAAGCCTGAACTCCCAAAAAGTCTGTGTTGGTTTGTACCAGTTGGGTTTTATCACTGGCCAGAACTCCTACTAAATACAGGCAGATTGAATTATTTTTTTTTTTTTTAAGGATTTTATTCTAAAAGAATCTCTGCACCCATCATAGGGCTCGAACTCGGAACCTGGAGATCAGGAATTCATGCTCCACCAACAGGCAGTCAGGTGCCCCAGGTTGAATTATTCTTGTGTATAGGGACTAGGATTTCCTTTTGGCCTGGTCACTACTAACTTCCAGACACCATGGGCCTTGTGATAGTGTAGGAGAAACTTAACCAGTAATGATAATACTGGGGAAAAGAAGAGGATTATATGAGATTTGGACTTTCTCTCTCTTCCCTCCTCCCCATTTTTTAATGGGTCTAATGAAATTGGACCTGGAGGCTCTCAACACTGTCTGTGGGCTGTCTTCTGCCTCGCCTCTAAACCCGCTTCACACTCCGGCCCTGCAGGCTGGCCTGGATGGACGCAGCCACAGGCTCCCCTGCTCTCTAGCTTCTGGCTGGGTCTGGTCAGTGCAGAGCCTCACTAGGAAATTGGAGAGAGGGGGAACAGAGGTCAGAATCTGTTCCTCTGGGTTCCTCCCTCCCTCCCTCCCAGCTCCCTTTGGGCTGGCTGTGTTCCTCAACTAAAGGTGACCTCTCAAGGGACCTTTACCCACTTCTCTCCTGATTTCCGGTAGTCACCCCCTTACCTTGTCCCTTTGGGTCTAATGTGTTAACTATCCCTGTGGTTTTCCTATACTCGACTCGTATTTGTAAATGGTCTCTGTTAAACCCTCCTCAGGTTGTGATTGAGTGTGCCATCTGCTTCCTGTCACACTGACTGCTCCGGGAATAGGTACGAGAAACAGCCCCAGGAAACACCCTCATCACGGTGTAGCGGGCGCATCTGTCAGGGGAGGACAGGGCGAACGTGAGTGTGGGCGCAGTGAGCGGTGAGTGACGCAGCATGGTAGCCGGAGCACGGCTGGGGGGCAAGACGCCCGTAGGCAAAACGGCAGGGGCACTGCATCCTTACGGCAAGTGGGGCCATGAAGATTTTGCAGACACCTTACTTCTGACAGCCCTGAGAAGGGACATAGGGAAAGAAAGGTGAAAGCAATGAACATAAGATACTTGCAGAGCTAGAGAGGCCCCACGGCAGCTTTGGAGGGGCCTCAGCTGTGGGGGCAGAACACTTCTGGGACGAGCCCGGGACTGGATGTGCGGGCTGCACCGCTGCGGCCCCACTTACATGCTCAGTCCTGCTAGATGGGAAAGGAGATGGCATTTGAGCTGAGGACTTCAAACCTCCAAATTTCCCTGGACCTTCACTGCTTGCAGAGGCAGCCACACCACCCCCTACGGCCTCCAGCTCCACAACCAGAGTGAGATCCTAGTGTTTCCCTGTTGGAGTTGCAGGGCCTGCTCTGGGAACAGACGAAGGAGGGGCTCCTAAGCATGTTAGACCGAAGGAGTCGTAGATGGGCGTGGTCCTTCACTTCCATATCCAGTAACCCCTAGAAGAATGTTTGCGTTCATCCCAGTGACCTGGACTTGATTCCCCTAGCCCCCCAACAAACACACATTTTTATTTTGGAATCTTCAGACCTACAGAAAAGTGGAAGGAAAAGTAGAAGAAACATCCTTATATCCTTCACCTATTATTCTGCAACATTTTTTTTCCTGAACTGTTTGAAAGTGCAGATACATAACATATAAATACATATGTTTACAAACATATATACATCATGTACACATCTTTTTGATGGACTATTTGAAGCAAATCGTAGATACCCTTATTATTTCAGTACCTCAGTATGCATTTCTTAGGCATAAAGACGTGCTGAACACAAATAACAGCACTGGGGGTTATATGCAGCCGGTGAATTACTGAACACCGCATCTGAAACTCAGGATGTACTATGTGTTGCCTAATTGAATTTTAATTAAAAAATGAAAAATAACCATTACTTTTATGGTCAAAAATGTTTTCCAAATTTTTTTTCCAAAATATTTCCATATTTTCCAAAACAAAAAATGAGAAGGGTCACATTATTTTACCTATTACCATTCTTTTAAATGGAAGATAGTGGGATTTTTTCTACCTGGTTCTGCAGATAATCTTTTGTGATAGGTTGTTTGGAGTTGAAGTATGTGAAGACAATTCAGCCTCACAGAAATATGTAGTTGGAAAAGGCAGGAGTAATTATTTTTTTTTAAGATTTTATTTATTTATTTGACAGAGGGCCAGCAAGAGAGGGAACACAGGCGGGGGAGTGGGAGACGAAGAAGCAGGCTTTCCAGCAGAAGAGCCTAATGTGGGGCTCAATCCCAGGACCCCGGGATCATGCCCGGAGCCGAAGGCAGATGCTTAACGACTGAGCCACCCAGGCGCCCTAAGACAGGAGTATTAATAGCCTTTTCAGATAACTGTAGATAATGTTTGATAAGAGCCACAAAACTTGACAAGTGGTAGTTTCTTAAAGTTCGTTGCACTGTGTGATTTTCGCTTGAAAGCTTGAATTCCACCATCGGCAACACATGCTGTCAGTTTTCCCTGAAGTGAGAGGCTCAGTTTATTCATATTTGAGAAATGTCTGCCAAATTTGCAAGTCTGAATAATCATAGTTTGGCAGTCGTTCTTGCAAGTAAAAATGTGCTCCATGGAAGAAAACAACAGTTTTGGTTCATACTCTAAACAGTTGTGTTTATGCTTCTCCTTGAGACAGCCATTGAACTTCAATCTGCATCTCCTAAGAATGAAAATATATTCTGCCTAACTTCACTACCTTTTACCACAACTTGGGAAATTTCACTAATTTTATTCAATATTCAGTTTATTTTTAAATTTCTCCAATTGTTCTCCAAAATGTTCTTTGTTTCTTCCCCTGATGTAGTCAGTATCTGGTCGAGGTTCACGACCTTCAATTGGTTATTAGTCTCTTTTAATCTAGAATAATTACCTAGTATTTCTGTTTTCCATAACATTGATTATTTTTTAAACAGTACAAGCCAAGTGTCCCACATTCTGGATTTGGGTTCCTCATGGCTCCATTCAGGTGACATGTCTTGGGCAAGAAAACCATATAGGTGGGGTTCTGTACGTATTGCAGCATGCCCCAAAGCTCATTGGGCCAGGCTGCTTCCCTCTGATCACTAGGTTAGTTAGGGTAATTGCCAGATCTTTCATTTTAAAGACACCTTCCCCCACCCTTTTAATTTAATTCTTTGAGAAGCATGTAAGTTTGGGGGACTTCGTGTAGGAGGAAGGAATGGTTCCAGTGAATTGGTGGTGGAGACTGCCCTTGGCCATCTTGGATTTATCATGCCACTGAACCAATGGACTTTCTGTGTTGGCTGAGTTGACTGATCTTGATTGTCTAGAGGAAACTGGGCTGTGGAGAACTATGGAAACCAGGAGATTTATTGGTAACCTTTTGTACCCCCTTGACCAGTTGTCCTGGTGAATGAAAAACTGCAACAACCCATAAAGAAAATACTTCCAATGTCTCAGACACTGTAGCAATGCAGAGTTTGAACCCTGGTCCGGCCAAGATGCTGGGAGAGGTTAAGGGGCACATGGAGTGGACAGTGGGACCCAACACAGGCCTCACAGAGGTCGGGAGTGTCGCAATGGTGTTCTGTGTGACTCAGTTGTTTCTTGTCTCCCTTCTCTCTTTCTCTTTTTTTTTTGTTTCAAGTTTTTATTTAAAGTCCAGTTAGTTAACATAGTTAACATAGTTTCAGGCCTTTTCTCTGAAATAAGTTATATGGAACACCAATGTTGGCTAAAGTTTAAGGTTTAGGTGGGAGTATGAGGAAAATCAGTATCAACTTGCAATGACATGGTAGTTGATAGAACCTCTTGCCCACCCTGTGGTGGGGGCTTAGTCTTCCCATCGGCTGAAGGACCAGAGAGGATGATAAGTGGGTGTGTGTGTGTGTTATATGTTCCTCCCTCCGGATCCATCGTACCTTGTTCTATGTCCTGGGAGGCTTATACGTATGGATCACATCGATAGGTCATCCACCTCTCTAGTTTCTGGTTGGGTTTGGTCCATCAGGAGAATGGGGTGGAAGGAGGTCACTTCAGGCTGACTGTGTTTCTCATCATTGCCCCTCTCAAGGTGACTTCTATGTGAGTTTCTTCTTTTGGGTTCCAGTAACTGCTCTTTCCCGTCACATTTTGGCTGTGGACAGTAATAGTCCCTCCATTGTTACTAGCCCAGTGTTAGAGCATGGTGACCTCTGGTTTTCCTGTGCCTTTGTCCACGCCTTTATAAATAGTCTGTTTTAATAAACACACTCCTTGAATTAGCTTAATTTGCATGGGTCTTTTCAAACTGGGAACCTGACTGATAACAGGCAAATTAGGATTAGCAGAGAGAACTACTACTGGGATCAAAACTCTGTTGCTTGCCCTCTGGATTAAAATCAAAGGAAGATCAGGTGAGTGTGTCTTCAAACCTTTGCCTTTGGCCTTGCAAAGAACTTTGCTCAGTTATTTTTGCTGTGTTTGTTCTCCTGGCGATGAGTGGCCCCTAAAAACAGCCCTATCACTGACCAAAAACAACTGCTAAAATCGTCAACTAAAAATCATCAATTTTTTAAGGAAGAAACATTCTTCAAAGCTGGGTCCACCAATTTAATTAGGCAAACTCCTCTGGACCCAGGCCACACGTTTTCACCATCCCGATTGCAGAGAATCAAGGCTGTGAGGAGGAGCATGAGATCGGTTGTCGCTAATGCCGGTTGCCGCGCATAAATGATTATCAGTCGCCGGCCGCTGCGCTGCACACTTGTCTTGACAGGGACGAGGTTCCCAGCACGTCCAGCTTCCACAGTTGTTTGCCTGCCGCCCCGGCAAACCTGGTCAGAGACGGAGAGGAGGATGTCTCTGAGTACAGGTATCTCCTGCTTTTTGGAAAGGTCACACGACGCCACTTCGCTTTAACAAAAGATCTGTTTTTGCTAACTGAAAGAAATCCAAAGAGGATTTTCACTTTTAAGAGAGAAGACAAAAAGCAAAAACAGGGCTCAGTGTTCCTCTTGCAGCAAGCTCTGACGGAGGCAGTGGGCACCCCTCGGAGCCGCGAGGGGGCGCAACCCGGCTCCTTCCCGGGGAGCCGCACGCAGCATTCTTGGCATCCAGCTGCCATCACTCTGAGCTGTGTTTGCGAGTGCGTGGGCTTTAGCTTGGTGTATGTTATGCATCTGTTAGAAGAGAGGTACTGAGCTGTCAGAGAAGCCTAAGAGGTTATTTTTGGGTCTGGGAATGCTTTTTTCCATTACAAATTAATGGTAATTTGCTTCTTTGCTTCACACCGTTTTGGCTTATGAAAATTTTCATAGGAGTGCTCCTTTAGCGGGGGAATCCTGTACCTGAAAGGCGGTGGGAGATGTTGGCTACCTTGGAAAAATGGCCAGAGTAAATGATCAAGGCAGGTGTACAAGGTGGACATGAGACCTGTAGTCCCAAGTGGCAGGCCTGGAAGCCTTGACAAATCATCCTGTGAGAAGGTATCAGCTTTTGCCACAGACGGGTTTTTATTCTCCTTGCCGTCCGCCCCACCGGTGCACATCTTCTTACAGGGAAGGAATGTATTGAAAGCTAAAGGACTTGGCAATTTATGAAAGTGTTGGTGATAAGCAGGTCTTTGTTGTGACCCTGCCAGGGTGGCTGAAGGAATGGATGACTTTGGTATACTTTGCTAAGGGTCACGGGTTATGGCTGGGCTCATCAGGGTTGGATTCCCATACTCGTGAATGGAAAGCTTGGCATATTTCACTTTCATTTTTAATAGAATCTGAGACAGCTTTAAATATAGGAATCTTTTGTTGTGAGTGGCTCCTGAGGGAACAGCAGCAAGTGTCATGGGCCATCTATTAATGTGGGGAGATTGTCTTTCTATTGGCTGTGGATCTCATACTTATGAGAGTGCCATGCAAGGCATCTGGTCTCTTGAGTCCATTCTATGGACTAATTTCAGCCAGTCATTTTTCAGAATTCTCTTCCACTATTCCACTGCCCTGCTGATTCTGGGAGCTGGGAACACTGCAAAGGCTTTTTAGAGACTTCCTTTGTACTTTGACCTGGATTGTAGTTGGCTCCTGTTATTATCAGACAAAGAAATCTCAGATAGAATCTTCTTGATGGCAGTTGTTCTAACAACTTACAAATTTGCTTCAATTCACACAGGCAGCCTATTAGCAACAACTAGCAAAATATATTTATATGAAAAAATATATATTTATTTGTACCCACCTCCAACTTTACAAATGTCGCATACAAGGGAGACTGAATTGCCTGCCTTCTCTGTGGGCTTGACAGTTCTGCCAGACGGCACTGGAAAAGTTTGTAGCATACAATGTACCTATTGCAGAATTCTCAATCGGAGGTGCCGTTCCAAAGGTCACGCAAGTAGTCCGTGAAAAGATCCTTGGACACCACCTAGTGGCCATCTACGGACTGCCAAAGGCGACAGCCGCGCTGCGAAAATTAATCTGTGGAGAAAGACAGGTCATCTCCAATTCGTTGTGGACGAATACTTTTGTAAAATACAGCAAAAAATTATTAGAAAAGTTCTATAAAAATACAAGTCACAATTTTTAATTATTAGATTCAACAAAGAATAACATTTTAATAAAGATAATCAGAACAAAAGGTAGAAAGAAAATAAAAAGTACCCGTCATTCACTGCAAGCGTAAACAAAGCTAAACAAAATGTTAGGGTGGGATAGCTATCTCCCCGTGTTCAATGCCTAAATGGAGTTTTGAACAAATGCCATAGGTACCAGTATTTTAGTTTTGTACCAAATTTTTGTATAAACATGTACCAATATTTGCTATGTATAAATATTAAATTTTCAATGTGATAAATGAACTTGTTTTTTCACTTGTTCAAATTTGTCTAATCTAGATTGAAAAATCTAGATTTATCTGATCACTTGTTAAAATTTATCTAGTCTAGTTACTAGTTACTAGGGAAATGCATATTAAGCTGTTTCTATGTTTTGTTTTTAATGACATACATAGTAGGAAAACCAGCTCACAGGGCCTAGTTTGAGATGCTAATTTCACACTTTTATGCATATTGAAACAAGTGAAACAAGCTATATTTAAAAAAGTCATCACCAATCCTTCACAAGTAGTCAATTCTAACAATATTTCCTGTATAGCTATAGTTAAAATTAAATTATCTTTTGAGAAAGAAATGAATTCAAGATCCATTTCCATCTTTTGATGAAAAATAAAATTCAAAACATTCTATCCAGTAGCTAAAGTATTGGTAATTATTGTTAAATTATGGTAAATGTTATTCCAGTCTGTGTAAATTTTGTCTTTCCAAATTATAACTTTTGTTTTTGCCCTTAGATCTTATTTGCAACTGGAGAACATGTTGCATAAAATTATTAAAATCATTAAAAGTACTGATGTTACTAGGCAAATAAGTAAATAAGGCTGTTCAAGTCACATCTTTAAAAGTAGGAACCAACTTCTTTTTTTTTTTTTTAGATGAAGAGCTCGTTCCTGAGTTCAGACGTTGTCAGTAAAATCCCCTCTTGAGTAACTACTGCATGTCAGCAAGAGATAATAATTATGATCAGCTTCTATATTGTCCCATAATAGAGTATTTATCATGTCAAAGCATTAGCTTTTATGTCATTCACAAATTTTGCTATGTAATAAACATACTATGAGGATTATCTGGGGTTTTTTTTGGTTTTGTTTTTTGTTTTTTACTATAGCAAGACCTTCTTAATTAAAGGAGCAGCACACTGCATTGATTTACAAGGGGAACTAGAGAGGGCAAGGGGTAAAAGGGGATTGATCTCCAGGGATTTAGGAGAAAAACAACAGCAACATATACATATATACACACACACACATATATATGTACATATATATATACACACACATATATACATATATATCTGTATATGTATGTATATATATATATACATACAAATGCACAACACAGACATATAAAATTATAAAACAAATGGACAAAATGTTAAAAATCAATGAATCTGGGTAAAGGGTATGAGGGAATTCTTTGTACTACTCTTAAAACTCTTCTGAAAGGTTGAAATTATTTCAAACTAAAAAAAGAAAGGGAGAGAAAAGGAAAAAGATAATTATTTGGGAAGTAACCAAACTGCCAAAAATCTTCTGTCTACCTCATGATTGCAAGTATTATTAAAATCCTTCAGAAAGGTAGAAATAAATAAATAAACAACATAAATTGCTTCCTAATTTATCTGGGAGTAAAGAAAATTAACTTGGCTAAAAATTGAAATTATTGTGAAGATTACAAGTTGTAAAAAGCTTACATGTTCTAAGCTTTGCAGCTTCTTTAGTTCACAGTTGACACAGCAGTGTCAGGTAGTACACGCTGTAATACGGTCCTGCTGCTCACGACTCCTTAGTTCTGGTTCACAGCTCGCCAGAGAGCGGGACAGCCCCCGAGTGTCTAAGCCCTTTGTCACAGACCCGGTGCTTGGATGTGATACCCACGCCAAGTTACTTTCAGTGTTCCTGGCACCTCCTTTCAGTCTCTGTACTTAATTCATTTTGGACCAACAGACTGTGGGCCACACACTGGTGTGAGGGACACTATAAGGAAAACTCTTCTGCTTTCCTTCTCTACACACAACGCTCACATTTCTGGTCTCCAAGTATGCGGGGCTTCCCTCCCCCCCACCCCAGGCGATTCTCCAGTTCTCTGGACAACAGCTAGGTGTCCTCCAATGAAGTTCAGTTCTGACACTACCTGGAGTTAGCAACAGACCCTGCAGATTAATGGTTCAGTCCCCCAAGACCGAGCCCTTCCTATTTCAGATGCTGGCAAGCTCAAGTTGTCACCTGTGCTTCTGACAGGTTCTGTAATTTGCCAGAATGGCTGACAGAACCCAGGAAAACAGTTTACGTGGTATATTACCAGTTTATTATACAAGGATACAACAACTCAGGAACAGCCGGATGGAAGAGCTGTGTAGGGCAAGGTGTGGGGATTGGGAGCTCCATGCCCTCTCCAGACACACCACCCTCTCTGCATCTCCATGTATTCACTGACCCGGAAGCTCTCCAAACCCTTTCGGTTAGGGTAGTTAGGGTTTTTATGGAGACTTCGTTACTGTAGGCATGATTGATTAAGTCATTGGCCATTAGTGATTATCTCAACTTCTCCCATCTCCCCTCCCAGAAGGTGGGTGGGGGTAAGGAGGTAGGGCAGAAAATTCTTTTTTTTTTTTTTTTTAAGATTTTATTTATTTATTTGACAGAGAGAGAGACAGCCAGCGAGAGAGGGAACACAAGCAGGGGGAGTGGGAGAGGAAGAAGCAGGCTCCCAGCGGAGAAGCCTGATGCAGTGCTCTATCCCATAACGCCGGGATCACGCCCTGGGATAACGCCCTGAGCCGAAGGCAGACCTTAACGACTGAGCCACCCAGGAGCCCCAGGGCAGAAAATTCTAACCTCCTAATTACACGCTCGGCTCCCCTGGCAGCCAGTCCCTGTCCTGAGGCTATCCAGGAGCCCCCAGCCACTAGTCATCCCATGAGCATTCAAAAAGACACTACTTCAGAGATTCCAGGTGCCAGGAAATGAGACAGACACCAAATATGTATTTCTTATGTCACAGACATCATGTTGTTGTTCAAGTCTTTCCTGAATTTGGGACTTGATCTCGGAGCACAGCAACGTTAGGATTGCTAAGGAAGACTGGTTGGTGCATGAGAATAAAGACAAGGGTTGACCTAAAACTTTTGGAATTCATTTTACGAAGTCCTGGTGATTTTTTTTTTTGTTCCGTTTGCATCATGACATACAATCATCCAGATAAAAAAGAAAATGAATCACAAAGACATTGTGTGCTCAACTTCCACTTTCTCCCAGGAGTTATAGGAATGCCAGCAATGCAGACTCTCTGAAAGCACTGATCTAAACACAACCCACAGTTGGTTTCTTCAACAGTGGGATTGCACGTTTACCAGGGACATGAAGGTTTGTCTAGCAGTGTTAGTCACCACTCGAATATTCGTGCCCGCCTGTGTTCATGATTTTAAATGAACAATCAACATGTTTGTATAATTTTTTTTCCCTAGCAACATTGAGCTGTTTGGGGGGGATCATGAATTTACGTGACATTGAGTTTTGCAGGTGAGGGGAACAGGGTGAGATGGCCAAGGGAGATGAATGTTTGCAAGAGAGCATTTAAAGTGTTGGGCATGGGATAGAAGGTGGGTGAAGCAGGCAGACAGTATATGGTGCTGGGGGTGAGAGTGGGTGATGGATATTGGAAAAATGATCATGTCAGTACATTGGAGGTCTCAATGAACTCAAAGAATGTTTGGAGTGGGACTTGGGGTCAATAAGCTATAGTTTGGGTAATTTAGTTCAAGATTGAAGAGGTGGCTGAGGAGAGGTGGAGGAAAATTTGTTTGAGATGAGTGGGTTGGGGAAAGGAGGGAAGAGGATATTGAATGGATGAAGTCGTCTTTGATGCATGAAGAAAGGGTGACCAGAAGGTCAGTAAGTGACTGACACTAACACAGAGGCTTAGTGAGGGCTCAACAGACTTCAGAATAATCTGTAGTCTAAAAAATTTTGTCTCTGAAATAATTTCAGACTTTAAAAACTTAGAAAAATAGCACAAAGGATTGATGTAAGCACCTCACTCAGATTCTTACAATGTTAATATATTGTAATTGTCAAATCACAATATAATTGTCAAAATCAGGAAACTAACATCAATACAATATAATACATAGTCTTACAAGACATGGCTCGAATTTCACCATTGTCCCACCAATGTCCTTGTTTTTGGTCCATGTTCCAGTTCAGAATCACACACTGCATTTTCTGTTCATGTCATGTTTCCTCTAATTTGAAGCACTTACTCAATCCTTCTTGACCTTGACATTTGGGAAACATACGGGCCAGTTCTTTAGAGTATCTCTCAATTTGGGCTGTCTAGTGTGTGCTGATGATTAAATTCAGGCTCTGCATTTTTGGCAAGGATGCAGCCTTTTTTGTACATCTTATCAGAAGGTACATGATGTTTCTTTGTCCCCATTATTGGTGATAACTTTGACAGTTTGGTTGAGGGGGTGTCTGCTAGAGGTCTCCCGAGTCGCTTCCTAAGGGGAAGGAGGAATAATATGGGTGAGAGAAGAAGCACCCTTTGGGAGGAGCAAGGAGGCCTCTAACCCTGCCTCGGGACTCTGAGCCTCCCCTGCAAGCGAGGGAAGCCCCAGCAACAGTGAAGAAGGCCGCAGGGTAGCGTCTTGGGGGGGGGGGAGTTCTCGTTTCTGTTCAAACAGGGCGGTGAAAGGGAATGCTTGGAGGAGAAGCTGGATTTGCGGAGAGAAGCTGATTCCAGAGGGCCTCGGGAAGGCTGGGGAGTAAGAGACCGTGATGACAGGCGGCCTGGGGCTGGGCCTGCAGGTGGTGGTTCAGGGGGCAAGGCCTGTGGGGCTGGGGGTGGGGGGGGTGCAGGTTCATGGCCACGTGACCTGAGAGCTCATGGGAAGTGTGGAATTTGGGCCCAACTTCAGGCACAGAGAAGCAGAATCGACAGTTTTCAGACGTCCAAGTGGTTTGTCAACCTCTTCCACTTCGAAGAGAACCGTCTCCGAGGACGGGGAGCCGACGGCTCCTCTGCGCCTGCGTAGCTGCAGTGCTGACGTCTGCAGCCCGCGCCCCCTGCCGTCGGCCCGGCACCCGGGCGGGAGCGACCTGTGGCTTGGGGCCAAGGGCAGGAGCAGCTTCCGGTTTGAGGGAAGGGGCTCCCGCGAGGGTTCGCCCGCACCGTGCGGCTTGGCACCCGCTCATGGAAGCTCACCCCAAAATGTGATTCTCTAGCCCTCTCGGTGATTCTGCGAAACAGACACACAGACAAACGTCTTTCTACGGAACCCGAGCGGGCCACACTCTGCGGTCCGCCACTCCGAAGCCTGAGCGGCACACCTCCTCTCCGGAAGTGGGTAAGTCAAGGCGATGCTCCCTGGTTGGGAGGCCACCCGTGGGTGGGTCCTGCTTCACGGATTTTCTCCTCATGGGGCCACACACAAAGGGAATTGAGAGATGGGATCTTGCAAATTCACGGGCTGGAGACCATGAGACTCCACCTATGAGCTGACCTCACTACTGTTATGAGTTGAATGTGTCCCCCCAATATTCAGATGTCGAAGCCCTAGCCCCCAGTGTGGCTGTATTTGAAGATGGAACTTCTAAGGAAGTAAGTCAGGTTACATGAGGTCGTCCAGGTGGTGCCCTGATCCAATAGGATTAGTGTCCTTATAAGAAGGGGCACGAGAGCGCGCACTTGAGTGCGAGTGAGCTCTGGTGCTCACTCGCACTCAAGTGCGCGCTCTCTCTCTCTCTCTCTTTCACAGAGAAGAGCTTGTGTGAGCACACACAAAGAGACACAAGCTAGGAGAAGAGGTCTAGGAATGAAACCTACCTTCCTAACACCTTGATCTTGGACTTCCCAGCCTCCAGAACTGCGAGAAGTAAATGTCTGTGGGTTAAGCCACCCAGTCTCTGGTGTTTTGTTATAGCAACCCAAGCTGACTAATACAATTACCCTAGCTGTCCCCGCACATGACTTTCTGCAGAATCAATATTGTTTATGCTGCACGATGAGTTCTTTTTTATAGTGAGTGATGAATAATATGATTCCATATTATACTATTTTCAGAAGGTAAAGATTTTGTCAGAATTGATACACATATACACCAAGAATTTATATATATAATGTCATATATCATATATAATAAAAATATAAAATATATGTATGTATAATATGGTATATATAAATATAGATTATGTATATATTTATTTTAATGTCAATAAAAAGGGCACAAAACCTTGGGTGAAAATGTCAGGAGTTGGGGACTGGAAGTTACTATTCACCAGAGACAGACTTGCCTGCTCCCTACAGGGTAATCAGTGCTCTGACTTCTCACAGCAGAGTCTGGTTTTGCCCGTGTGGCTTTAATGACCTGTGAATAACATGATACAGTATGTGTCCTTTTGCATCAGACGTCGTTCCCTCAGCATTTGGCTTATGAGATTCGTCCATATTGTGGTGTATGGTTATAGATGGCTCACTCTCATTGTGTTGGTGTTCTGTGCCATCTCTGCATATTGTTGATGTTTAACATGGGCTATTCTGTCTAAACCTATTTCCTCTTATATGTACAGCTTGAGTAAATCTCCCTTGACATTTGCCCGTCTTTTTTTTTTTTTAAACAATTCTTTTCACATTGTCTTTTTTTTTTTTAAGATTTTATTTATTTATTTGAGAAAGAGAGGGAGAGCACAGAGGGAGAAGACTCCCCGCTGAGTAGGCAACCTGATGCGGGGCTTGATCCCAGGACCCTGGGATCATGACGGGAGCCGAAGGCAGATGCTTAAGTGACTGAGCCACCCATGCACCCCTGATATTTGCCAATCTTGTTTAGGATCTATTTATCTTGCTTCCTTTGAATGACAGTTGAATGGCTGGGTATTCTTTCCCTTCCTTTTTCTGTATACCAGCAGTATGTTCTCCTTGTGCAGGGCAAGGTCAGGTCTTTTGGGACAGAGTGCAGCCATTGGTGGGGATCCTGGTTTTTCATTCTCTTCCAAGCTGTGAAAGTGTTCTGTCTAGGGCTCATTTCACACACCCATTGACATGTCCCACCCCCATGGGCATAAGCTTGGACCCCTAACTCAACCTATTGCTCTGGATGAGGTACGGCAACACTTCCTGCTTTGGTTTTTAGCCTCAGTAGATGCAGGTGAGGTAAATAAGTGTACAACATGAATTAAACAAAATTGTGGACACTCATTCTAGTGTTCGTTATTTTGCCAGAAGGTGGTAGCAAAGTTAAAATCAGACCTTGGGTAAAAAATTTCAACACTCAATGAAAAACAAACCAAACCAAATAAAAACAAAAAATGGGAACAAACTAGGAAAACAAAAAAAAATGGCACCTGCTTATTGAATATGTACTTTTTACCTTATAATCCTGTTATTAGAAAAAAAAATCTACGAAATAAAGACAATTCTTACCTCTTAAGTTTGATGAACTAAATGATTCTGAAAAAATTCTTGAAGAGTCCAAGGTCTTCATCAGACTAAATTTCTACCCTCTCAGTAGTATTTGCTACTGAATTAAGAGATTGGAAATGAAAATGGTAAAGTAATAAAGTTCACAACATGCCATAAATTTTCACAGGGTTATCCCGATTTTGTATAAAGTTACATTATTCAACACTTTCTCCAACAGGAAAATGTGGAGAAAGAAACTAAGATCTAATAACTAAAATGTTCTCTATTGAGACGATCATGATTAATTTATGAAAATTAAAGAAATGAAATGAGAAGAACTTAAACAGATTCTTTTCTCGCTCCTTTCTTGCTCTCCTGTTCAGGATTTCAACGTCCCGTCATTTCCTTTCCCACTCTTGCCTACCTAATGAACCCTCTAGTTCATTCATTCATTCCTTCATTCATTCCTTCATTCCTTATTCTTTATTAAGTCTACCGTATGCCAGGCACTGTTCTAGATGCTACAGAAACCACAGTGACCAAAGCAAATAAGGACTCTGCTTTGGTTATAGTCATGCTAGGGTATTACGAGTTTTTAACAGATTGAAACAGAAAATTTTGTCTTTACGATTTTCAGGGGCTAAGCTTGTTACCTAAAACCTTCTATGACATGAACTTTGAAAAAGTTTTATGAAACCTAGTCTCTTTTTGCTGTCACTCAACAAGCAAGTGCCTATTGAAGATATGATCGGTGCCCTCTGTACCCTAGACATGAATGCAAGGACCAGCTCCACAGGGGTTCTGTCTTTCTTTTTACTTGCTATGGTTTTTCTTCAGGGCTGGCGGATTCGGCGGATTCGGCATGGGATGAGAAATGCCTTTGAGCTAGGTAAAGAGAAACACAGAAGTGGAACTGCTAAGAAAAAGTGCACCAAAATTTTAGAACAACCTATCTTAAAGGATGACTTTTTAAAATGCACTTTCCCTGCTCCATTTCTCTAACTTTCATAAGAACCCTGGTGGGCCGGCCTGTGAAAGGGACACCAGATCCAAGAGCCCCTTCTCTCACCTGCCTGTGGGATCTGCTTTGCGTTTGAATGTGGAAGCCGGGGGAGGTCACTGACTTCCTGAGTCCAACAATCCCACTCTTGGAATTCAGAAAGTTCTCAAGTGACTCTCCATATATTGAGCTGTCGTCTGTTGCTCTGTAAGGTCACCCTTGTTTGATACTTTGGGAGCTCAAAACGAAAGATCTACTTTTCTTTTCACATGAGGAAATTCGTATGTTGCTAAACCCATGGACACGCTAGGTGAAATCCCCTCGACATTCTCCCAGGAGGCTGGAGTCTCCCATGCTAGGACGCTCATGGCATGGCTGGTGCATTTCTCCCGGAGACCCCCTTACGGATTGTGGCCACACCACCTCTTTGGCCTTATGGGGGCCTTGTCCCCCAACCTATGGAGGGCCATGTGCATACCAACACTTCATGCTCCCGCCCTTGGTCCTTAATTGCTCATAGATAGCCAAGACCAAGAGCAATGACCTCCCATCATTCCCACCTTTTTTTAAACACAGTGATTTGCAACAGTGTCTTTTGTTTGCTCTCTGGAAGCCACCTGCCCATTTGATCCTCCCAGGAGGTCAAGGAGAGGGCATGCTCAAAGATTTTATCCCAAACCCTGTTCTCTTGCAAATTCTGTCTTTCTCCCACCCTCCTTGCAGCTTCTGGCCGAGGCACCCTCCCCCCGCCCCCACACTGTGGGCAGTTGATCCAAAGACAAACGGAGTTGCTGTTGCCCCAGACCGTTGTTGCCCCCTCAAGCTTGGAGGGGCTGTAGCTATCGAGGTTCTGAGGAGATGGGAGCCAGAGGCATGGGAGCGAGGCCGCTGGGCTGAGTCCCCGCCAGCCTCCCCCCCACCCACGTTCTCAGTCACAGCGTCGTTATTTTGTTTCTTGATTTGGCAAGGACAAGGTGAAGTCTACTTAGGAAAACTGTTACGGCATAGTTACTGTTTCTGAAAGGAAAATAAATAATACGACGAAAAGATGAAGAAGAGATCGAGTAAAGAAAAACGCTTGGGGCGTGAAAGACACAGGATGGGAAGGAGCAGCAAGTTCGCAGGTGCGTATCTGTCGGAGGAGCTTTGGCCCAGCCTCTGGCCTGTGTGGACTTGGAAGCTTTCCTTTAGCCTTAAGATTCTGTAATTCTATTTCCACCGAACAAAATTCCACAGATTCTTCTGGCAATTTCCAATGTCCCACAAGTCTTAGAGTCAGGAAATTTCACAGAAATCCTCAGAAAAGAAGTTCTTATCCATGGCACACTTCTGAGCCTGTGCCTATGGCAAGGTGTCCTCAGCATATGGCGACATGGGCTGTGACGGGAACGAGGAATTAAAGGACACTTCTCTGCATCGATTAACTTCTTACATGTGAATTCTCAGCCTGGAAGTTGGAATGTTTTAAGGGACAGGAAGAACACCTCTGAAACTGAAACTCAAGTCACGTGGGCCAGACCTGCCTTTCAAAACACTAGCGTGCTGGGGATCACCTTGTAATCCATCCCAGTAGCTTCTGTGGTGTTTGCTTTCAGAAATGGCCCCGTGTTTTACAAGAGGATAACTGGTTTGCTTGGATAGTGTCTTCTGTATAATGTCCTCACCGTGACATAAACATAGCATTTGGAGTCAGGAGACTTGGAGTTCAGTCGTAGATCTGGAAAGACTCGTTAGCAGGGGGGCCTTTATCAAGTTGCTTAACTTTGGAGAGCCACGATTTTCTCATCTGTGAAAGGGGATGATATTAGCAATAGTGTTTGTTGGAATGCAGTGAATATTTTATCATATATGAGCTTGTATTGTAGACACTGTATAAGGGGTTATTCAATAATAACTGAAGACAGTTAGACAAGCTGCTCATCAATCAAGCTCATTGCGTGGTGCAACCAGCCCTACTCCCAGGGTCACGAGCTGGTCCTCCTAGTTCATGTTGGTTGGAGTTTGTTATATAACCACCCAGAAGGGTTTGAGAGGAAAGTGTAGGTCCTCTTTTGGAGCAGAAGGAGGCGGTAGAAAAGAACTCTGGTTCTAAGCATATTGTCGGAAGCACAAGCACCCCCCACTTTAGGAGACCACAGCTGCCTTCTCACGTGGCTTTGGTCCGTCCTCCTCTCTAAGCACCTTGCCTTAGTGGCTGTCCCCTCTCCCTGAGGGTTCCTGTCTTCCACAGAGTCCTAATTAAGCCCTGGACTCTCTTAGGAAAAGCTCTGAGATCAACCTTTGTCCCCTCATAGAAATGTGTTTTGTTCCTTTCTTTCAAGGGTTTACTTTGTTTTTGAAGGTGGTCCACGCCTTCGTCTGAGCAGAGTTCAGCTCAGCAAGCGAGGAGGGGCCGCTGCACCGTCTGTCTCCCAGCTCCCTTTCTTGTTGTCCGACACACGTCCTCCCTAGACTGGGTGTTGGGAAGGCAAGAGGGCCAGCAGGTAGAAGAGGAAGGCTCTGAAGATGGGGCACTTCTGTCTGCTTTTCTGTTCAGCACGTGAAGGGCATGCTGGTGACTTTCTGTGTGCTGCTCCGTGGAGCGGGAGAGACAGGACGAGAGCTTGGGGGCTCAGAGTCGTTGGGCCTGCTTGGCTTCTCGGTTCAGAAGAGGGGAGCCCTTGTGGGAGAGGTGCTAAGGCAGGAGCCCCCAGAATGAAGATGCCAGCTCTGACCCCATGGCAAGTCACAGACTGACATGTACCCGTGGCAGACAGAATCTTTCCATCTTATACTCTCTCTTGGTCTAGACCAGTACTGTCCAGTAGACCTTAATTTTATGAAAAATTAAATAAAAAAATGGAGAAGTCTGTTCTGTGGTCACGTTAACCACATTTCAGGCGCTCAGTAGGCACGTGTGGCTGGAGGCTACTGTTTTGGAAGCGTAGGTTCAAACTAGCTGCGCTGTGGGTGTGGGATGGATATCACTGTGCTCCTTGGATCTGCTAGTCTGTGTCCTGATACAGATAAGAGATCTTGACTGACAGGCCCTCAGGAGCCAGGCGGGTAAAGAGAGTGAGTGTGGTGGGTGGGTGAGCTGTGAGAGGGTGGGCACTGGACCAAACTCAGGAGTCTGTGCCGGGTCCCAAGACCAGCTGTTACTTGGCTTTCACCAGTGGTTGCCATCGGGAAATGTAGGTCCGGGCGGGGGTCCCCAGATCTTTCTTTTTTTGTTTTTTGACACTGATATATAAATTTCTAAAAATTAAATGTCATGTGGTTTAAAAACAGCAGAAACTGAAAAGCCAAAAACCTAACCAGATGGGAGCCTTGACCTAGTCCATGAACCACCAATTTCAAATTCTGCAGATGGACCAAACCACCGAACCCGAAACAGCTTCTGTGGAATCAGCCTCAGGTGGAGAGAGGGCGGTGGGAACGTTGGCTGTAGGAGGCCAGAACTTGGGTGTGAGCTTCTAGAAACGGGCAGACTGAATGAAGGAGATTGTGATAGGAGTAAAAAGGAACCAAAAAACAAAACACATTTGTTTGATTTGTTCTATTAAAGGTCTAAAGTTAGAGAAGCTTCCAGTACGTACACTGGCTGATGGAGAAGAAGGCTAGGGATTGGCATCCAGCTAGGAAGAATCTCTCGTTAGAGGCAGTGATTTTCCCCAGGGATCCCAGTTTTCTCCATGTCAGCATTTTGTAATTGTGCTGTGGCTCATCCACAGGCAAGCAGGGGAAACAAACTGTCTAGTTGCCCCCAAGTCTTCATCGTATGGCTCCAAAGCCGTAGCACAGGAAAGCATCTCAAAATAACAATACTAACATTTCAGTGAAAGGAATGGATGGCGGGGTGGGGGGTGGTGGGGGGGGAGAGATTTAGTTTAGTTCTAGAGATGTCATTTATCTTAGTGAATAATTGTCCTGCTGTTGCATGATGAATGTTATCCGTATTCAATTCAAACAGTTCTTCCAACATATAAAGGTTACAGATGGCTTTCAAATCATCAAAAGTAAAGTGCATCATACAGAAGGGATCTATTTTACAAATTCAACACTGCAAAAATCCTGCTATATCTTTTTTAAAAAAAGATTTATTTATTTATTTCAGAGAAAGAGAGCCTCAAGAGCGAGCATGCGTGAGCAGGGGAAGGGGCAGAGGGAGAGAATCTCAAGCTGACTCCACACTGAGCGTGGAGCCTGATGTGGGGTTCCATCTCGTGACCCTGAGATCATGACTTGAGCCAAAATCAAGAGTCAGACATTTCATGGACTGAGCCACCCAGGTGCACCCAAAATTACTAGATTGTATTTATTATGTGTTTTGGCTCAGATACTTCAAGAAGTGATTTATTTGCATTTCAAATTCCTGGGTTATGTCTTAGGTATGACTCAGATGTTCTGCTGATTGTATTAACACTGCTGCTTTACAGTGCTTTCCCTGATGATGCCAGGAATGATGCAGAAACCAGATTGAGAAACCTGAGTCAAACTGAGGCAAACATGAGCAAACTTCATCCAACTGAAAGTAGAATTGGCAGTTTTCAACCAGATATTGACAGTGGCTGAGTTTTTGTTTTGTTAGATTTCACCAGAGGCAACATTTATTGAGTGATGATTGTATACCCTCTCTTACGTGCCCTGGGGTTGGGATATAAAGGTAAATTCAACACTTTCATTCTTGCCCTCAGCAAGTTTGAAACTCAGAAATGCAGGCTTTGATATTTCCTTCTGAAGTTCAGTGGAAGTTGACAAATAATGACCAAGGGCCTGGGGTGTTCCAGGCAACATGCTAAAGTATTTGAAAGTTACCACAGGAGACAAACAGGAATACAGAACTTGTTGCACAATATTGTAAAATACCAACAAGGTGTTTGCAGATACAGGAATTAAATTCTCTCTCAGAATGTGGATGTTTTCTGGAAAAGAAAATGCTATTAACCCACAAAGAAGTTATTGCCTTTGGATCCCAGAGTCCCTTTCCCCTTGGAGCCTTGGAGCTTGTACTTTCCTTTATTCAAACCATCAGCAAGTTTGTTGACATGCCTCTTTCCCCAGAGGAAAGGTCCTCAGAGAACTTGCATCTGTGAATACAATGTCTTAACAGGCACCTCAGCAAAGGGCAAGACTATTCTGGGAGCTAGGGGCCTTGCCTCCTATGTTAGTCCACTTGGGCTGCCAGGACGAAACACCACAGACTGAGTGGCTTAAGCAACAGAAATTCATTTTTTTCACAGTTTTGGAGGCTAGAAGTCCAAGGTCCAGGCGCTGTCAGGCTTGGTTTCTGGCGAGTGCTGTATCCCTGGCTTGTAGACCACCACCTCTGTGGCTCACCAGAGAGAAGTGTCTGGTGTTTCTTCCTCTACTTCTTTTTCTGTTCTTTTCTTTTTTGTAAGATTTTATTTATTCATTTATTTTAGAGAGAGAGAAAGCATGGGGGGAGGGTAGAGGGCGAGAGAGAAGAATGGAGACAGACTCCCTGCTGAGAACGGAGCCCGCCACAGGACCCTGAGATCATGACCTGAGCTGAAATCAAGAGTCAGACCTTAACGGACTGAGCCACCCAGGCGCCCCTCTTCTTGTTCTTACAAGGGCACCAGTCCTGTAGGATTAGGACCCCACTCTTACGACCTCAGTTGACTATAATTACCTTTTTAAAAGCCTCTCTCCAAATACAGTCAAAATGGGAGTTAGTTTTACTTAAAAGGCTCTCTCCAAATTAATTACCTTTTTAAAAGCCTCTCTCCAAATACAGTCAAAATGGGAGTTAGTTTTACTCAAAGTTTTACTTTGAGTTTTAACATATGAGTTTTGGGGGGACAAAATTCAGTCTATAACAACTTCTTTCATTTTAGATATCAGATCATTTCATCTAGGAAACTGTACTGCCTGAAAGTAATTATCTTCCACCCCTAATTTTATAAAAACCAACCAACCAACCAACCAACCAGGTCCTTCGAGGTTAACCCTGGACAGAGAATCTCCTGGAGAGGAGGAACGGCTGGGTCCTATAGCCCTGTTGTTTGTCCCCCAACTTCCACTGTCCTGGGGGGGGTCTCTTATAGGCATTCCTGCCACCAACTCCATGCTGGCTGGGGGAGTGGTGAGAGTGGCGAGTATCATTTCCCTTTTAACAAAACTGGCCGAAACAGGACAGCATGACCTTTCCACGCATGCCTAAAGCCCAGCTGAGCCAAGGTTATGTCACTGAAGAGAGGCTTTCCTGAGAGCGAGGACATGACAAAAGGCAGAGAATCACTGACTGCTACAGGAAGCACAATAATCCTTGGGCCAAGTCCTCTCTGTTTAGGGTCCATTAGAGTGAGCCACCTTGCTTCCTAGTTCTGGGGTATTAAAGATACCTAACCTTCCAAATTCTATCCCAAGAGAGAATGCCTAAGCAACTTTTTTCTGTTTCCTATTTCCCCCCTTGCTGGTTACATCAGCCGTGACCGGCCCTCTGCAGGAGAAGTCGTGGAGGCAGAACCCGGCCTGATGATGTGCCAGTGCGCCTCTCAGCGTTTTCTAACAGGTCAGCCCTTTGCTGGCAGTTATCACCCCTTTGTCTCCATGGATGTGGCGAAAGGGTGAGTCATCATTCTCTTCCTAGTGTTCCAGATTAAGCACTGAGGTGTGCCAGGCACCCTTGGTGGAATAAATTGTTCACATGCTATCTTTTTGTCGGGGTGCTAGATGATCTCTCCTTCATTCCAACCATTCGCTCTTGCATCTTTCTTCCTTCCAAATGACAGACATCCAGTGCCCCCAAAAAGAAGTGAAAAGCGTTGATCTACCAGATCTTGCTTGCAGAGTTTAATTTTCATAATTACTCAACAACCCCAGATAACATGAAAACCCACCCTAAAATCCCGATAGGCTCCCCCAATAGTTGCACTGCCATAACGAAAGGACTGAAACAGCATATTTACATCTAGACATTCTGAGCATCTAATCTTTGTGACAACATTTAAAAACTACTGTTTCCCATACATGCATTTTATCTACCAAATAAAAATTGATGGAAAATGCTTTCATGTAGGAAAAGAGAATTTTTTTAGCAGTAAAAGCCAAGGTTATTTTCTTAACTCAATTGCAGCTATAATTCTCAGCCTTCTGCTGTCACTCTTCAAAGCAGGCCCCCAGTCTACGATCTGGTAGGTGATGCCAATTCCTGATTCAGCTCCTCACTCTCAGTGCACAGGATTCCTCCTTGAGTGTTCCCTTGAAGAACTGAAATCCACTTCCTTAAAGAGAAAATTACAGAAACTCATGGCACTGTGTTGTGATCTTAGTTGAGACAAGTGTTCAAAAGGAGTTCCTTTTTTATTTTATTTTTTAAAGGGTTTTATTTATTTATTTGAGAGAGAGACAGCGTAAGTGTTGGGAAGGGGTGTGGCAGAGGGAGAGGGAGAAGCAGACTCCCCGCTGGGCAGGGAGACCGACGTGGGGCTCCATCCCAGGTTCAGGGATCATGACCTGAGCTGAAGGCAGATACTTAACCAATTGAGCCACCCAGGCACCCCAAGGAGTTCCTTTTTTAAAAATGTATTTTAATTTAAAAGAAAATAGACAATGATAGAAAAGACCAGGAAGCCAGACTCAATTTTTCTTTGAAAATGTTTAATTTCCATGTTTCCAGTTTTGAGTATTTGGGCATGATGGTAGCTCTGAGCAGAACCTTTTCAATCCACTGATGTCCTTGAATTAAAACAGGCCTCTCAATCTTTCATTCATACAGTAAGCATTTATTAAAGGCCACCAGGTAGGTCTGAGGGATGCAGAAGTGGGAAGGGACACTCTCCCTGCTTTCCAGGGTGTATAGTCGGGACCTACAGTGGGGTGAGCGGTCCCCTGAAGGAGCTCAGTCAGTAGCACAGGCAGCTTGGTGGCCTTTGCGGGAACAAGGGTGGCTGGGGAGTTTAGAGCAGTTTGGAACGAAGTGGGGTCATGTGTCTTTCCATATATAATGTAGGACATGAGAGGAGACTGTGGCTGCATGGCTCCCTGGGTTCAGCAGATGTCAGAAAAAAAGTTATTTCGATGACTCAGTAAAAAGTAGAAATAGGAATCCAGGCTTTTGGTCAAATATAGCTTGTTCGCAGGAGGCTGGGGTGGGGAGAGGAGAAAGTGGGGAGAAAAGCACACCTGGGTAAAACAGTGCAGATGCCCAAGGGTCACCAGACAAATGCAATTGACTGCAGGGAAAACCTCCAGGTAAATGCCATGGAGATGAATTGATGGACACAGGAAGGCTCTACAACAGTGCCTGGCGCATTTACAGCAGCTCTCCTGCAAAGGACCCCAAGGACTTAGTGATGGTATGAAATTAGTTTTCGTTGTCTGTAATACTCTACAATGCTTTTTAATATCTGTGCTCCCCCTTTTCTATTAATCTCTCTCTGGACCATCTGTGGGAATTCCCACCCTCCTCATTTTGCCTTCCTTTGAGTCTTCAAAGCTTGGCTAATTCTTATTTGATCTGTAAGGTGGCAGTGTCTAAGACAGTCAGTAGATGTCACTGTCAAATAGTGAAGGTGTCTCCCCAACCAAGCCCTGAGGTCAGAAGCTTCAGGTTCCCTTTGGTGGATTTACTCCCTCCTTGGGTGGCTCTGTGAGGTCTAAAATCTGTGCATCGTATTTACTTAAGACAGTGGTGTGGCCACCTCTCCATTTCAGAGATGACGTTGGAGGCTTGCTTTGCCTGGGGTCTGTGATCCCAGGCTGTCACCGGCGTCCAGCTGCGGCACATTGCCTCATGCCCTAAGAAGCCACAGTTGCCCTTCAAGGCTGATTCAATGGCATTTAATGGTATCTAACCCTGGCCCATTGCCCTCTGGACTTAGATCTTTAAGTTGTGGCCAAAATCTTAGCTCCGAAGATGGAGACAGGATCAGGTACCACATGGTCTTGAACGTAGGAGCCAGTCTGAATGTGTCCTGTCACTTGAGAGCAGACAGACACTCTTCATCAGCTACTCAGGACTCCAGGCGCCAGGAAGTAAGTTGAGGTCAGGGAGTTTGTTTTATCTACTGATTTGGAAAAATATTTAGCCTCCCTGGAACAGGGATGTGCATTCCGTGTGCCTGAAGCCATGAAATTTGGCAAGTCCCATATCAGATGCCTAAAACTGTTATACAACTCAGTCTAATTTAGATTGTAAGACTGCCAGAGGGAACCGGGTCTCTCATTTGGCCCAAAAATCCCCTCTGACAATTCTTAGGGCCCAACAATCAATACCAACCCACAACAGTAATAATGATAACAATAATAATATCCATTGCCCAGATTTGATAACACAGCTTTGCATAATCAGAAGCTAGAGTTTGGTCCAGAGGGACATATGAGAACTTGTGCAATAATTTGGCCCTCCTGCAAATGAAGACAAAGGTGTCTGACAGCGTGAATCAGAAGGAAAACATCGTCCAAGCTCATGTTTCTTCTACAATGGGCTCTGGCAACCCAAAAAGAGAAGCCATCTTTCTTATAATTTTTCAAAGAAGAGGCTGTCGCATTTCCCAGATCATTTTTTTCAAAATTGTCTTAGGAAGATTTAATTCTACTTCATTTTGCATGGTATATATGAATCTGCAAGCTAGAAACGTTGTTCTCTGGCAGAGTAACACTTAAAACAGAAAAGCAGACTCAAAACCAGTAGGTCTAACACTCACCTTCCAGATGGTGAGTGATACTTGCGTTGTGTTTGTGTGTATGTGTTCAGAACTATGGGAAGGGTGTATATTCTGCATGCAGATAGAGGCGGGCTTGCCTTGTCCCTCAGCGTCTCCTTCAGCTTTCTCATCATCAAGTTCTGCTCCTCACACCGAAGTGTATTTTGTGGAACACTAATTTTGTAGCATAGAAAACAAGGATCCTGGGAAAGAAGAAAAGAAACTGAGTTAAAAATTAAGTTTGGGAAGGGCTAGGTTGAAAAAAGTTCAACTGGCTTTGTAGTTGTAGGGTCGCTCAGCGCCTTTACTATATTCACATATAGTGGGACTATCAAAGAGGGTTTCATTTTCATATAGATGAAAACCCAAGGAGTATCCAAGATTGCTCAAACTTATCTATGGAAACTCTTTCTCCTAAGCATCTCACGGGATCCAGGAATTTAGAAAAATCATGACTACGCCCCTCAGGACTCTTCAGGTTGTAAATAATAGAGACCCAGTGCTAGCTTAGACATTTGCTTGGGTAACCAAACCAAAGGCAGGACAAGGGTGCAGCCACTTACAACAGTTACTATTTATTGTGAGATGACCACGTGCCAGGCACTGTTCAGCATGCTTCACATGTGTTAATTTGTTCAACCCTCACAACAGCCCTGCAAGTTAAGTACTATTATTATCTTTTTACAGAGGTGAAACTCCAGTTTGGAGGCATTCTTTCCCAGGGTTACTCAGGCAGTCTGAATCTGAGCCCACACTTGGAAGCACCCTGCGTTGTGCATCTCCAGGGATGCTGTCAAAGTTTATTTTCTCAGCGTGACTCCTGTGTCCTTGGGTCTGTTTCAGTCTCTTCAACCAGTTTTCCCCGAGAGATTAGAGACCTGGCTCTCACCTCTTAGCTTGCCCCTCACCTCTTTCCCAGGAAAGGGATCCTCCTCTATAATGCTCGTTTGAAAACCTTCTGGAGAAGGGCTACGATTAGCCCAACTTGAGGTCACACGCCTCGTCCTGGTGGGCAGGAGGGGGACGTGTTCCCATGAGCTCAGCTCACGAAGTGCTACTGTGGCTGGCAGAGTGGGGGGCGTGACTGGACACACCCACTCTATCAACACGGTCTCCGTGGTGGGGGAGGGGAGTGGGTCTCTGAAAGAGGGAAGGTGTATTTTCTAGAAGCAGCAGCCTAGGGCATTGGTATTCTGAATTCTGCCATACCCTGGGATCTTTTAGGATCGAGTGGGCTATGTATCTAGAGCTGCCAGCACTGTTCCTGGCTCTGAAATACATTGTCAGTTTATTGGGGCTCTTCTTCTATTCAGGTTGCAGAAGAGAAAGACCCTCCATTTAATGGGGGCACTAAACTAACTAGTGGCAGGACTGGCTGGGAAGTGTGCTTCGTATAAAAGTCAGAGTTAGACATATCAAGGTCTAGTTCTCAGAGGTCAGGCCAGGGAATGGGACAGCGAGATCCAAATCTGTCATAGAGCATAGATAGACCTGCCCAGATGGAACCGAACAGGAGTCTGTGTCCAGAGGTTTCCCAACTAAGCAGAGGGCGCAGGCAGGAGTGCAAGCAGGCAGGAGGTCCAGCTCAGAGCGATGTCTGGACGTGCCCACCGGGGTCAGAGTGCAGGATCTCAGGCGGGTGGATCCCAGGGAGCCGCCCTCAGACATAGAATAGGGAGACAAGGGGGCGCCTGGGTGGCACAGCGGTTAAGCGTCTGCCTTCGGCTCAGGGCGTGATTCCGGCGTTATGGGATCGAGCCCCCACATCAGGCTCCTCCGCTATGGGCCTGCTTCTTCCTCTCCCACTCCCCCTGCTTGTATTCCCTCTCTCGCTGGCTGTCTCTATCTCTGTCGAATAAATAAATAAAATCTTTAAAAAAAAAAAAATAGGGAGACAAGGCCTCAGATTCCAAAATCGGGTTGACTAGGGAGCAAGTGATACCGGAGCGTTTCCTCAAATTCCTAGATGGGAAAGATCGCACCAACAGCACACTGATTTACTGCAGCCCACCACAGCCACAAATTCTAAAGGTCATCGACTACTTGCAGGAATGGGTTGCCAAATCCCCAGGGGGGCTCTGCGTGGAACACCCTCGGCTGGGTTCTGAAGGACACTCTCCTGCAGTTTAGTCGTGGTGTTGGTGGCTCTGTTCTCCGACCGGCTGGGTGTGGTACGCCTCCTTTTTTGTGAGTTTCCACAGGGGGGGTCCTCCTCCGCCCCTGCTGTTGTTCATTTCATGATGCCACTGTCATAAATTACCACAAACTCAGAGATTTAAAACAACGCAAATTTATTACCTCGCAGTTCTGGAGCCCATCAGGAAACACTTGGCCAAGATCACTGGGCTAACAGCAAGGTGTGGGGAAGGCTGTGTTCCTTCTGGAGGCTCTGGGGGAGGATCCCTTTCCTTGTCCTTTCCAGCTTCTAGAGGCTGCCACATTCTTTGGTTGGTGGCCCCTCCTTCATCTTCAAAGGCAGCAGCCTCACATCTTCCAGCGTCTAACTCTGACCCTCCTGTATTCCTGATTAAGGACCCTTGTGATTACATGGGACCTCAGCCCCTTCCAGATAATCCAGGATAATCACCTCTTCTCAAGGGTCCTTAACTTAATCCTACCTGCATCGTCCCTCTGCCATGAGAGGAAAAACATTCGCAGGTTTCAAGGATTAGAAGTGGAAATATTTGGAGGGGCCATTAATCTGCCCACCGCAGCTGTCATGTTCACTTTTAAACCTTCAAACAGCTTTGGCTGTTGGTCACATTTCATACATCATTTCCATAGGGCTTCTCCATTGGTCTGTTCCAGGTTTCCTAAGCACCAGCCTGGGTACCTGCTGGATGAAAGCTGCATGCCCTGGATGTTTTAGCTCTCCCCGTGGAGGAGGATGGGGCTGGAGGGCCCCGCTGTTCCCCGAGGAGGTGAGCTTCTGTAAGAGTCATTGTATGTGGCAGAGGCCCAGGTCACCCAAAGAGCCCTCGCCGACCATTATGTTTTCCTTCACGAAGGGAAGAATTTCTTGGCAACCTATTGCTAGCTGCAGCCATATAAATCTGCTATATTTAAGCAACCTTTATGGAAAAGCAAATGGGATGGATAAGTCTCTGGAAAAACTCTCATGCCTGTGCTCCAGGAAAAATGCATGAGACTCTTCATCACAGTCTTGTTTGTGATGGTGAAAAACTAAACAACGAAAATTTCCTTCGGTGGTAGAATGGATACCTAAACTATTGATACACCCTACGGTAATCCCCACAAGTGACTTAGAAGTCTGTATATGAATGTGGAAAAATATTAAAAATATAATGTTAAGTAAAAAAAAAACAAGTTATTGAATTTTATTGTTTATGTACTTAGGAGGTACAAATTTTAAAATGGGCTTGGGATGGAAACACTTCAACTCAGGATAGTGGGCTCCTCTGGACTGGAGGGAGGCAATGACATTGGGTAGGGCCATGGAGGAGATAGCAGCTGCACTGCTAAGTTTCATTTCTTTAACTTCAACGAAAACTGAAGTGAATATGGCAAAGTGAAAATATTTATTATAGCTAAGTGATATAATGTACTATACTATTTTGTGTATTTTGAAATATTTAATAATAAAGTAAACATTAAAGAAAAAATCTAAGCATAAGACATAATGGAGTTAGATTTTTTTTGAAGCAACATTTTTTATTTATAATATAATGTTAAAAAGAAATTTGAGCTAGTCTCTTTATGCAGTCAGACTACATACTGAGCCAGTGAATGATCTGTAGATTTTCAGTGCTGTACCCTGAGTTGGTGCTCAAGCCGTGGGTCTTTAATTCTAATGCTACAGCTACTCCTCGGCCTACTTGTCTGTCTACATAGCATGGCCAGTGAGAATGTATTCTCTTGTTTTCCTCTTATACAAAATCCCACTTGAAAAGGGGATAAGGTTTTTTGTTTGTTTTTACCAACACTAATTCTTACTAAAACCTCTCTAGTATAATTCTGGCATGAACTTGCTTTAGCTAAGGGTAAAGTCAATGTTCCAGATTTTTTTCCCCCACGGACTTATGCAGTAGACATGAATTTTCTCTGTGGAACTAGATGGAAACATATGCTAGGTAAATTTTTTATGATGAATATAGAATTGTCTCTTCACTCTGATCATATTGAATTTTGAATAGGACATCATCCAATAATGATGTAAGAATGCAACTTCCCCAGTGCTCCATTTCTGCCTTATACACGGTGTTACGGGCAAGTTTAAAAGTGACTGCTCTTTAGAAATTTGATCCGATCCTCCTGTGTCTATTCTTTTCCAGTCACCTAGTACTTTGTCCTTTTCTTCACTCTGCAAGTACCATATGGTGCTATTTCTTCAGTCTTCCCAAGTTGCAAGGAGAGCTTCCTGACACTGTATGGAGGGAGAATTTATAGTTGAAACACAAGACTTTAAGGAGTTGAGGTAGTGGAGTCAGAAGTGAACATATAAATGTTTTTATACAATTTCTTGTTGTTGTTCCCTAAGTTAGAGCGGTAAGGATTCATGGCTGCTGCTAGGCCATACAGACCCTCTGTGCAAAATTTAAAATGCACCCTTTTCTCTGAGTGGACACAGCCTTGGTTGGCCAGGTGCCTTTTTGCAGGGCACAGCTTGCCCAACCATATGTGGCAGCTCTGCGAGGGATTATCCATACGTTTTACAGAGCAGGGTCTGGTAATATGGATATGCTATAGATAATTTAAATGTGCTTGATGGAAACATCAGGGTCTTTCTTCTGCACTTGAAACAATATGCATGCAAATATCTTTGCTGATATAGCATGTACAGTAAGAGCCATGTTTCTTCCTCTGTGTCTGTGTGTCCATCCAAATAGTCAGCGAGTGGGTCTGTTGAGTCATTTCCCACACTCACTGTGGCTCCAGGCGTCATGCCCCCAACAGAGCCTGGGGAGGGTGGTGGGAGCAGGCCTTTGCTTAGGGCAGCAGTCCCCGGGGGCTGGTGCCACACGGGAATGCAGTAGCGCAATGGCAAATTGGTTCAGACAGATGGCACCTATGAGTAGAAGTAAAATAACTTGAGTGCCAAGCTGTGTCTCCTGACTGTTTTTGCGATGCCCACACACAGTCCCGCCAGTCAGTTAAAAGTGAGCTGTCCCAGGCAACTGGGATCCACAAACCAAGGAAAGCATGGCACAGGGAGCTTCGTGTGGATGGAATAAATGACAGTTTTCTTTTATTATTTAATATGCCTCCCAATAATTGGCTAGTATTAGAAAATTCCAATGGGAAACAACTACCACAAAAGCTGGAAATGTTCTGTTGAATTTTTTCAGACCACTGACTATGTTCAGTCAAAATTCAATTAGCGTTTCT
This sequence comes from Ailuropoda melanoleuca, assembly GCF_002007445.2. Taxonomy (NCBI): domain Eukaryota; kingdom Metazoa; phylum Chordata; class Mammalia; order Carnivora; family Ursidae; genus Ailuropoda; species Ailuropoda melanoleuca. The sequence goes on along the minus strand of NC_048220.1, from coordinate 122,110,115 downwards.
CATGCACTATTTTTTAAAAAAAAGATTTTATTTATTTATTTGAGAGAGAGAGAGAAAGAGGGAGAGCACAGAGGGAGAGTGAGAGGAAGAAGCAGACTCCCCGCTGAGCAGGGAGCCTGATGCGGGCTCGATCCCAGGACACTGGGATCATGACCTGAGCCTAAGGTAGATGCTTAACCAACTGAGCCACTCAGGCGTCCCACTCATGCATTTTTAAAAGATATAATTTTGAAGCAATCACACAGGAAAGCTGCAAGTACACCACAGAACATTTTTACCTCTGAGACTTCTCTTTTCCTCTTTGTGATTAGTATTTTTGTGGGGAGATATATATGTATCCTGTACCTCATTAAAATACTGACGATTCGTTGATTGTATTTTTCCAATATAAATATGGGTTCACGGGGGCGCCTGGGTGGCACAGCGGTTGGGCCTCTGCCTTCAGCTCAGGGCGTGATCCCGGCGTTATGGGATCAAGCCCCACATCAGGCTCTTCTGCTATGAGCCTGCTTCTTCCTCTCCCACTCCCCCTGCTTGTGTTCCCTCTCTCGCTGGCTGTCTCTCTCTCTGTCGAATAAATAAAAATAAAATCTTTAAAAAAAAATATGGGTTCACGTTTGGGTAAGGATCTATGATTGCTGTAACTTACCTTGATCAACGGGCCTCCATTCAGGCTGGCTTCTTTTTGGTGTCCTTTTTGGCATGTCCCCTCATTCCTTGAGCACTTCATGCTGTCTGGCCTCAGATGTTCCAGCCTCATCTTCTATTTTCCCTGCCCCAGCCTGGGGGTGGGCCAGCCATTTCCTCGGGGAGCCCTGGTTCCCTTCAGTGGCCAGTGGTGGTTAGGATTCAAGATCTGGGTACTGGGTGTATTCACTGTTACTGGAATATTGTTGCTCCCAGTCCCCTTTAGTAGGTAGATTCTCTCTGTCTCCGTCTTTCTTGATATATGTACGTACAGAAACACACACTTAAATTTATATTAATTTCTGTATCTGCTATTTATTGAAACTCATGACCTCATGCCAATATCTCCAATCAGAATCCATCACCATAAAAATTCCTTCCTTCCTTCCCGTATTTTCACCTCTCTTCTGCATGAGAAGCCTGGCTCCGTTTGCTTTACAGCTGTCCCCCCTTATCAGAGCTTTCCCTTTCCTGGGCTTCGGTTGGCCGTGGTCAGCGGTGGTCCAGAAGCAGACGATCCTCCTTCTGACCTATTGTCAGAAAGTCACTAGGAGCCTGGCGCTCAGGCACCCTGCCTCTGCTGCCCACCTCACCTCATCTCATCATGCAGGCAGTGTATCATCTCGCATCATCCCAAGAAATAGGAAGGTGAGTATAGTAAGATATTTTGAGAGAGAGAGACCACATTCACATAACTATTATCACAGTATATTGTTACAGTTGTCCTGTCTTATTATTGTTGCTAATCTCTTACTGTGCCTAATTTATAAATAAAATGTTATCACAGGTATGTATGTACAGGAGAAAATATAGTATATATAGGTCTGGTACTCTGTGTGATTTCAGGCATCCACTGGGGTGTCTTGGAACATATCCCCTGCGGATAAGAGGGGATGACTGTACTTTACTCTATACTTTGATCAACCTTTGATCCTTTGATCAACCAACCTGCCACCCTTGCCCTGCCCAGATGCCCTCTTCACCCAGAGTGCTGGTACCCTTTGCCCCGCTGCCCCTCCACAAAGATACCCTTCTCCCCCTTGCCCCAGCACCCCAGCCTGGTGGCCCCCCAGCCCCGGAAGGATGCCCTCCTCCTCATGCAGAGATCTGCCACACCCCACTGGTTGTCCGAGCATACAGATACTACGTTCCCCTTGCTGAGCTGACATCCCATTCTGGGCCACCATGTCTTCTTCCCTCTTCTTCCCTTCTCTTGGCTCATCTGGTAACTTTAGGACTGAATGGTTTGAGAAGGAAAGACAAGGGAAGCAGAAGGAGGAGGAGTAGTTTTATGTACTTTTTAAGAATAAAAGGACCCAGGGGGTGCCTGGATAGCTCAGTGGGTTAAATGTCTGCCTTTGGCTCAGGTCATGATTCCAGGGTCCTGGGATCGAGCCCCACATTGGGCTCCCTGCTGAGCGGGGAGTCTGCTTCTCCCTCTCCTTCTGCCCCTCCCCCGGCTTGTGCTCCCTCTCTCTCAAATAAATAAATAAAATCTTAAAAAAAAAGAGAAAGAATTAAAGAACCCTAACCTTAACCTCACTAAATAAATGTTGAGCCATTTTTAAAAACAGTGTTGATTTGGAGACATGCCAAATGTTGGCCTTCCCGGGGCGCCTTGTATCTCTGCTCAGCCCTGGCTGTCAAGCCCTCTTATAGATGTCTTGTTTATTTCCTTCTGTGCAATCCCAGAGCCCAATCCTGAGGAAGTAGGCTTCTCTCCGCTTCCTTTACCTTCCTGAGTTTTCATTGAACACAGGTTCTGTTGTCTACCTTCATTTTTCTATTTTCAGCAGTCCAGCTCTCACAAGCATTCTTCCTTTTCTAAATATGCCTGTCAGGAGTGACTTGGGTTTACTGGCATCAGAATTCTCCGGCTTGCCAAAGAGATGTATAGCAGTAGGTTTGTTGCTAGAATTTGTTTATCAGGAACTTGTGACATGTTTATTCCTGAGTCTAGAGCTGTTTTTCTCTTTTTCTTTCTTTCTTTCTTTCTTTCTTTCTTTCTTTCTTTCTTTCTTTCTCTCTCTCTCTCTCTCTCTCGTTCGTTCTTTTTTTTTTTAAGCCTTAGCATTGTACCTGACACATAAGAGTGGTCGTTATATGTTTGTTGTGATTTTGGGTGATACTGTACTCCACAGTGTTTGAACATTTAATGAGCGGAAACTGGGAAAACTCATGACTTTTAATTTATTTGGTCAGCTGTCCCTTTGTTCTGGGGGAACTAGTCAAGACAGGCCTTTAGTAAGGAAAGTTGAAGCAAAGGCCTTCTTTTGGAACTGACAGGTGTTCGCTAAGTGACTTGTCTCAGTAAATGGGGCCGGTACTGTGGGCAGAACTGCCTCGGTGCCCATTGTCTTTGCATTAGTGGGGTTTCTCTAGGTACAGATCCAGGCCATGGTGCTTTGTATCATCCAATATTGGAGCACTGTGTTTGTATTCTTGCTCCCTTATCAGGAGCAGAGACCCTGAAGACTGAGAACGCACGCAGCCCCAGTCCTCTCTTTCCTTATGCTGGAGGAGAGACTGTGCTAAGGAACTTTGCTTGGAGCAAAACAACCTGGGTGGGATTTGGCTGACCCCAAATGGTGTTATTAAAGATTGAATACCCCATTTGGCAAAAGTACTGATACAGAAATGTGTTCTGATGTCTTTTGGGGGTAGAGAACAATACTACAGTCCTGGGAGTGGAGGCTGGAGTTTGCCGTGAAAGGAATGGACAGTCTGACCACCAGTCAGTCCTTCTGGAAAGAGGTCAGTCCTGAGGAAGGAGGTGGGAGCTAAGGGGTGGATCTTAGCAGAGGCAGAGGAAGAATGCCGTCTTCTCTCTAAGGCCTCAGGTGAGCTAGCCTGGAGCACTTTAGGAACTATTTCCAGGAAAGCTTCTATTTCACATGCTCTTAGACTTACTTTGAGCACTCCATTCCAACCAAAGGGGAAAAAAAACCAGTTCTTTACCCCACAATCCTTTATTTTGATAAACATGGTCATGTGTGTCATAGTGGCTCATAGCATTTAATTATCTGGTTTATCCAAGATGATGGTGAAGAAACAATGTCATAAAATGAAATGTTGAAATGTCAAAGTGAAAACGTCAGAGATGATCTAGGTTACTTTTACAATGGGGCTATGTTGATTTTCTGATGGAACAATTCTTTGTTGTATGGGACTGGCCTCCCATTACAGGGCATTTAGTATTCCTGATTCCCTTAATTTCTGTGACAACCCACACCCACCCTACACATAACCAAATGCCCCTGGTGGGGAGGGAAGTAACATTCCTATTGAGAACCACCAAAACCTTCGTTACCTAGAAGATAGGAGGCCTGAAGTAGTCATGTGACTGCCAAAATTACAGAGTGAATTAGAGAGCCAGAAAAGAAACCAAGTCCTCTCAGTCCTGCTGGTAAGTCTTATTATCCTCTTCATCCGAAATTAAGAAACTAAAGTTCAGAGTGGTTAAGGACATGTCTTGGATCACACAATTCGTAAATGGCACAGCGCGTGTCAACCCCAGATCTGGCTGGTTTCAAACTCCACCCATCGTACTTCATCATGTGATGCTCACTAACTAGCTCATATCCAGTTAGAAAATGAAGACCCTGACATGCTCGACACTTTATGTAGGATATTTCCTCCTTCCCCAACTTACAACTAACAAAGTGATAATCCGTAGATTTTTCTTTTCTTATTTTTAGAAAAGATTTATTTATTTATTTATTTGAGAGAGAGAGAAGGAGCAAGCATGTGCAAGCAGGGGGAGGGACAGAGGCAGAGGGAGAGAATCTCAAGCAGACGCCCCACTGAGCTCCGAGCCCAACATGGGGCTCCATGCCAAGACCCTGAGATCATGACCTGAGCTGAAATCGAGAGTCAGATGCTCAACCGACTGAGCCACCCAGGAGCCCCCATAGATTTTTCTGATATTTCTAAAATGTTCTAATTTTTCTCATATAAGGTACTGTAAAAGTTGACATTTTAAAGTGACAGATGGTGCAAAAATCTCTAATTTTTTTTGGTTATTACTCAACTATTAACTCATTTGGAATTGTGCAAATAATTAAACTTGCCCAACCCTGCATTCTTTCAGCATGACCAATTTCATCATGGGAGTTTTCATACAGAGATGTAAAATGTCGACAAAACATGTTACTCTTAATGTATTATAATACTAAAAGCAAATTCTTTGAATTTCTAACTGTGTAAATTAAAGATTATATATTATATTTTGTGTAAAATGAAACTAACTATTTTTTAAAAAGATTTTATTTATTTATTTGAAAGAGAGAAAGAGCAGGGGGCGGGGCACAGGGACAAGCAGGCTCCCTGCTGAGCACGGAGCCTGCCGCAGGGCTCAATCCCAGGACCCTGAGATCATGACCCGAGCTGAAGTGAGACCTTTAACCGACTGAGCCACCCAGGTGCCCCAAAATGAAACTAAATATTAAGAAGATGTTTCTGTATAGCTTCTCTTCATGAACCTAGCCTATTAACTAGTTCTGTTGATCTATGTAATCAGAATCATTCTGGCATTTGGAACTAGCACACGCAAGATTACTTTTTTCCTAAATGATGATATGAGAGCTATTCTTCATTGAAATATTCTCAGTGCTATTTGTTCATGTTTCTAAGACACTTGTAAACAAGGCATAATTATAAATTAAAGAGACCCATGTCACCAGTGATAATCAAAATCTTTCTAATTGCTATAGATGGTCACCCAGATAATCATAACATGCTGATATTAAACTTTCTTAGATTATTTTAGAAATATAAATGCAAAATTCAAACATTCCTGGAGGACTCTATCTTACCTATGAAAGCATTTCTTTTCAGCTATCTGTGTTTTGTTCCTTATTAAGATGCTATAATTCTGAGCCTAACTCAGCCACATAATTTAGAATAATTTAAAAAATGTATTTAGAAAGTCAGTGCTTGCAAAATTTGGTTGAGTTGATTTTTTTAAATGGAGCAGAATGTCATTTAGTCTTACTGGATCTGAAATATTTTAAAATCAAGTGCTGTATTTCACAATCACTGGGAAGCAAAATTCTCCATGTGTGCATTTACTCAGAATAGCTAGATAATTATTAGCCATTTCATAACTAGAGGAATGGTCGGAATCCCAACCTCTACTAACTCAATTTACATGCTCTTTTATACAATTTGAAGAATATGTATTACTGTATTCATAGAAACTGGAGTTTTCACTCACTCCACAGAGGTTATGAAGAGGTTGTAAGGTATTTTTTTCTCTTTAAATACAACATGCAGAATATCGAGGGTGAAAGAATTATCAGACTGCATATGGAAATTTTATACCCAATATATATCTAAGAATTTATAGCAGCAAGTCATTGTAATACCCTTTTCAAAGGGTTCATCACATATTTAGTCTAAGGATAATGCCATTGCCCTAAACACCTGTTTCTCAAACTGGGGGTCACGATCCCTGGGGTTCCAAGGATACAGTCTCAGATATCCATGAGTTCTTCATGAGAAAGTTTAAAAGTTGCATTTATGTTTCTAAGGTACTCTCAGAAATGTTAATATCAGCGTGTTAGGGATCATCCGAGTGATCATCTCATAACTTAGCATTGCCAAGAATTTTTATGCCTCTGTTTGTGTTTGCGTTTCTGATTGGTTAACATCAAATAACACTATTCTCATTATCGTGGGTTAAGAAGAAAAGAGCAGAGATATTTTCACGCCAAATGAAGGCCAAGTCATGACCTGGCCCTGCTGTCCCAAGGTTTCCCCGTGGGTTGAAGGGATAAAGTGGTGGGAGAACTGAGTCATCAGCAGGCATGCAACAGCGAAATGCCCGCGGTGCGGCAGGCAGAACCAGATACACATTGGGAGTAGCAGCTACATTTCAGAAAACTATCAGCTGTCAAATTAAACTTGTGTAAGTAACTTCAATTGTATTGGTTTTGTCATTTTGTTTGGGTTGAATTGTAAAATGTGTTGTGCCTTTATGATTTTATAAGTGCTGTAAATCCAAGGATTTTTACCCGTTTTCGTATTGGTACATATCTAAGTAACGTTGCAGCGAAAAGTAATTTAAGGCAACACTAGATGGTCTACGAGCTTTTCTTTTAAAATCTTTGATTTATTTTGTTAAAAGTGGTCCTTTTGAGAAATAGTACTCTAAACATTTTGGATCTTGTCTCGTGGAATTGCCTCTGCTGTGCATTTCCTTGAATATTTTCAATAGTCCAGATCTTTCTCCTCTGATCACAGATGTGTTGAGGTCATTGTGGCAGACATTTTGTTGCCTGCCCAGCACCCACGAAGGCTACCTGCGGTTACTGCCCCTCTGTTTTCCTTTCTGGAATGCAGTCTTGGTGGAACTGCCAATCACGGTGCCCCGTCCCCCTTCCACCCCCATTCCCTGGCCTGGGGCTGGACAGGGGATCGAAATGATGTCAGACGGACTCCCACTGGAATTTGAGGCGAGGCTTGACGCAGAGTGACACGAAGACTGAAAATAGTTGACACTGATTTATCCCACAGGGTCGAGGCCTAACGTGGCCTCCTGCCTGTTAGCTCCTGCTGCTTTATTCTTTGGTTTTGCCTGGGTTCTGTCCTTTCCAAAATTTGCTGATCAGTCATCACTTTAACCCTGTGGGCTAACCTTACCTTTCAACCAGTCCCTTTATTTTTGATAAGGTTAGCCAGAATTGGTTTCTGTTACCCACAACCACTGATGTAACTGCTTATACGAGTGAAGACTGGTAAAAAGATTCAGTGATGATGCCAGGAAGTTTTGTCTGGGGTTAAAAAAAAGAATGTATAGCACTTATTGGGGCTTGTCATCTGGCTATTCATTCTATAAACACTCTTGGAAGAAACTGTGGGGCCTAGTGGCTTGAACATCATGGAGCTGGTTCTCTCACTTATCAGTTGTGTATGTAACCTTGAGCACATTCCTTATACTCTCCAAGCCTGTTTCCTCATAGGTAAGCTGGGGATAATAATGGTCAATACCACATGGAATTGTTGTGACGATTAAATGAGATAAGATACATAAAGCTTATAGTAAAGTCTTAAAATATGAAGTGTTACGATTACAACTTTGATGTGTTTTATGAGACAATCCATGAGCTACATGCTGGGGATGCAAAGGTAGTAAGAGAAAAGAATTAAGTGCACCCATATTTTTCTTGGAAAAAATATTGACTTTGTTTGAAGAAGTACATTGGTAATCTGCCTCAGGTGGAAAGCAAGGGAATGCTTAATTAAAAGTCGAGTGAGAATGGGAAGAGAAGAGAAATTAGCCAAAGAATGGCAGATTGGGGATTTTAGAGTGAATAGTGATGAAATATGATGCAGCCTATGTACAGTTAGGGGACAGTTGTTACCTGTGTTTTCTTTCTGGAGTTCTACGTGGGATGGTGGAATTCAGGGACAACTTCCAGGTTATAATTTATATTATACTCAGAAAGCAGACCCTTGAAACAGGATTTTGAGATTGCGTTGCATACCTAGTCAAGAAGCACAGAGATCATGTGCTTAGTAGGGGTGAGGGAGAATGGGGCATGGATAATTCATGACGCAGAGCGGCAGCACGACTCCTCAAATGATCACAGCATGATAGTGAGAAGCCAGGTGGTGCGCCGGAGGGCCAGGCACGGGGAGATCAAGTGGCTGTGGGACTTGACTGCTATAGTGATAGTCATGTTGTAAGGATCGTGGAGACACCTGGCTTCTTCTGAGAACCCTAGATAGTCCAAGGGAAATGAAAAGCTTTAAAGATACACTTAAGAATGCACATAGGGAACCAGAAGGCCTCCACGACAGCTTGGAGGGAATCCTTCCTTCTTTATAACTACAGGGTTGTTATGGCTGAGGGGTAAAGGGTACAGAGGGTAAAACCTGCTAGGCTTCTTACCCTAGGGTAAGGGCACTGGTGGGGTTGGGATGTGAGGCATGGCTGGTTTGAAGACATTTGAGCAGATATGGACAAGGCTGAATCTGTACGTTCCCCTTACCTCCCTTGCCAGCAGAGGAAACCTCAGCCCTCTCTGAGGAAACAGGCCTTCCTCCCCCCAAAAGCTTTCTAAACCTGGCAATTGTGTCCCAAACTGGTGTCACCACTCATTGCCTCCAGGCCCCTAACAAGAATTGAACCAACAGAGCCCTGACGGAGAGGCACAAAGGCTGGTCTGGGAAGAGAGGGTTTATACGTAGCTCCAAGATGTCACTGATCTGAGTTGGCAAGAGTCTGGGAGCAACTGTGAGAGTGGGTTCTAATGCTGTTAGGCCAAAAAGGACACTATGTAAGGCTCTTTTGGTCTGAGTTATTAGCACTGGAGCACTCTTCTGGGATTCTAGATTTGATGTGTTGGCTTTTAGCATGCTCAGTTGGCTGACCCAAATCTGGACTCAGCAGCCATGGCGTGGTGGGTTGTATTTTCTGAATGGTTTGAAATATACATCCCACCCCATATGCTCAGTCCTGGGGCTAAGTTAATTCTCTTGCTCTCTATCATAGTGCAGTTTGGAGGAACAGCAGTCATTTTGCTATCCCATAGTGGATGGAATTACGCTAATGGGACATGGTGGTGAGGAGGTAGCAAACCGCTTTGATGTCTTACCAAAAAACAAGTATGCCTTAGGGTGAAAAAGAAACCCTAAGAAAGTTTAGGGCTTTGGCATCTTGGTGAGTTTCTAGAGTCCAGTGATGTTAACATTTTGGGATATTCCTTCTAAAGTGAAAGACATGTTGTTGCACCTTGCCTGGCTCGCCACTAAGAATGAGGTACAATTCTTGGTGAGCTCCTTTGGATTTTGGATGCATATATCCCACTTGGGCATGCTGCTTTGACCCACTTATTGGGCAACCCATAGGATACCAGTTTCAAATAGGGTCTAGAAGAAGAAAGGGTTGTGCAGCAGGTCTGGGCTGAGGGCCCAGCTGTCCTGCCACATGAGCTTTATGACCCAGCAGAACCAGCGGTAGTAGAGAATTTCTTTGGGAAAAGAAACTCCAATATAATACAAATAAATAAATTTTTATTTTCTCATTTTTATAAAAGAATACATGCTTAGCATGCAAGTTTAAAATATGCAAGTAAGGAAAAAGAAGAAAATAAATCAACTATAACCCCACAGCCCATATAACTGTGGGTCCTATCTTGGTGCATATCCTCCCACTGTTTTTTTTTTTTTTTCCCCCCTAATGCATGTAAATACTAACCTTTTTCTTAAGAAGAACAGATTATATAGAACATAGAATTCTATAACTTACATTTTCCATTAAGTATGTTAAAAGCCCTACCTTATTCTTCAGGAACATAATTTAAAATACCTGCTTCATGGTTCGTTGCATGGATAACTCATGATTTACTTAATTTCTTAGCTGTGGAGAGTTAGATTGTTTTCAATTTTTAGCTATTATGACAGGTTTTGCTGACCAACATATTTTAATTTTTATTCTATTAAACTGAACCACAACCTATAAAAGAAAGAAAACCATTACCTGAAAAGTAATATATCTTTAAATTAAAAAAAATGTGAAAAAAATACACATATTTTAAATTGGGGAGGAGGAAGGTAAAGCATGCATCTGTCCTTAAAATAATGTAAAATTTCCTGAACGTAATGCTTTTGTGATTTAGGTGATTAGTTCAGTTTCATATCCCACCAGCTTTAAGCAACGTCTGGGATAGAATTACAAGTCAAACCCACAGCCTGTAGAGATTTCCTCTTGTTTTTTTCCATCGGAGTTGATAAACATCAAATAGCAGTTCTAGGGGCGCCTGGGTGGCACAGCGGTTAAGCATCTGCCTTCGGCTCAGGGCGTGATCCCGGCGTTGCGGGATCGAGCCCCATATCAGGCTCCTCTGCTGTGAGCCTGCTTCTTCCTCTCCCACTCCCCCTGCTTGTATTCCCTCTCTCGCTGGCTGTCTCTATCTCTGTCAAATAAATAAATAAAATCTTTAAAACAAAAAAAAAAACAAAAAAAAAAACAAATAGCAGTTCTACCATGACATTTTGGTTTGGGTTGATGCTGCCAAAGAACGACTTGCCTAAGAGTGTCCTTCTGTATTAATCGTGATTTCTAGTTTCTGTATTTTAGACGTTTGACATCTTGCCCCTTCCGGGCTACTTCATTCCTAGAGAGTGCCAACCACTCCCTGATGAGCATCTTTTTCATACGCGCATTAACCCAACCAAAGTCTGACTTCTCAGCCGCTTCCTTTACTTAACCCGCATACCAAACCACCGTTTCCCCTGCCCTAAATCAGGTACTGGGCAGCTGGAGTCCACCCCTAGAGCTCCGAGCCCTGCAAAATTATTCAAACTAGTCAATCTTCAACATGTTCAAACTTGTCTGTCCTGCCTTACCCATTCCTTCCCCAAGAATAAAGGCTTTGTCTGGGTCACCCTATCTTTGCTCCTTCTGCCTCCTCGTGCTTTCCCACACCCTGTGTGGGGTGGTGGGCCCCTCTCTTGGGAAATGCAAGGACCGAACTCTTCTTTCAAAGGTAGTTGTTCCTGCGTCCGTCACTGCACCACCCTTGGTTAAAACAAATCCCAGGTACATCTTAGAACACCTCCCTTCTCTTCTTAACCGGAAACATTCTAAAGCTGCCTGGGGTCCCAATTCTGTGTCCTTCCTTAGCCTTTCCCGGTTTATGGCCACATCCACATGGAGCTGGTGTGCATCTAGTGTTTTTGGATTGCCTGAGCCCCAAAGTTCTGTGCACTGTGTGGACAGATGTTCCCCCCCCCCCATAATACAGAATGCCCTTTGGATATTACAATTTGTTTTTTTATTTTTCTGGTTTTATTATTATTTTTTTAACTGGATCTTTGTGGTTTTTCTTTGTTCAAAAGAAGAAAATAATCCATTATTTTGCTTCATAATCTTTGAATAGCTGCATGAAACAAGAGGACCCCTGGATTTTATATGACGAAAATATGTCTACAGCAAATGTAAATTTTACCCACTGTGAATCTTTCCCCAAAAGCCGGTAATTGGACATATAAAAGATGTCAACCAAAGCCTCCATTTGATCTCCATAGCTCTGGCAGCTTAAACATAGCTCCCACTGAGAAACAGAAAAGTGCCTGCTCACAATGAGACTAGGAAGCACAGGGACCTCTAAGAAAACACGTGATTCCCCAGGAAAGTATAAATCAAACAGAAATAGAACCTGGGGGCTTATGCATGTTTTAAAAAGACATTTTTTCCCCCTGCAAAATAAGCTTGGTAGATTTAAAAAAAATGACTTACTTGATAAAATGCTGAATTTAGAAAATCTAGAAAATTCAAACATTAAATGCTCACTGGGTAGCATGTCTACAGACTTCAGGCTCAGAACAAAAATTGCAGAGGTTCTTTTTTTTTTTTTTTAAAGATTTTATTTATTTATTCGACAGAGATAGAGACAGCCAGCGAGAGAGGGAACACAAGCAGGGGGAGCGGGAGAGGAAGAAGCAGGCCCACAGCAGAGGAGCCCGATGTGGGGCTCGATCCCACAACGCTGGGATCACTCCCTGAGCCGAAGGCAGACGCTTAACTGCTGTGCCACCCAGGCGCCCCTGCAGAGGTTCTTAATAACACAATGTACGATAACACAAAAAGACATATCATACTGAGGAATGATTGAGTCGCAATGCCTGAATTCTTGGCTTGGCTTCACTTAGTGGCATTGGGTATTCCCTTCACTTTCCAGACCCTCCTTCATCTGTGAAATGCAAGGATTGGACTGGCTGTATTCTTCCAATTCTAAAATTCTGACATATTAATAATTTACTTGGGATTCTTTCTGTGACTATCCCAAGCACATTTTTAGATTTAAATTAGAAAACCCTCTGGTAGAGACCTTTCCTCTTAATTTATTAGCAGTACCAAACACTTCTGATATATGTAAAAATATAGAGGCATGCATTTATATTTTATAATGAAATGAAAAAAAAAGGGCACCTGGGTGGCTCAGTCGGTTAAGCGTCTGCCTCTTGATCTGAGCTCAGGTGATGATCTCTGGGTCATGAGTTCAGGCCCTGAGTTGGGCTCCATGTTGGGTGTGGAGCCTACCTAAAAAAAAAAAAAAAAAAAAAAAAAAAAAAAAAGGAAAAGAAAAAAGAGTAATGGCTAAAATGGAAAACTTTTTGACAATGATTTCTCGATGAAAGGTGGGTTGAAGGCGTTCAGCACAGTTGTGGAGTGGGGGAGCCCTCCATGCTGGTAGGCTCTGAATTGCTCTCCACTGTAATAGTGACACTTGACACTGGCAATTTCAGTCCTGGTTCTGGCTGAATCCAAACCCCTTGTTTGCCTGTGGAATACTCCTTAGGAATGTAGGCTTTCGGTTTAGATAACTGGGTTCGGATTCTGGCCCGTCACATACTACCTGTGCTACTGCAGACAAATTACTCTGTTTTCTGAAGGTTCCGTTTCATCATCTCTAAAATGGAGCTGATAGTAATGCCTACGTCAGAGGCTTACTGTGAGGTTCCAGGGAGCTGACGGCTGCAGGCACCTTGTTCTGCCTGAGCAAGTGCTCACAAAGTGGTTCCTCTTATGATGCCCTGTTGCCTTCTTGGATCTCAATTCCATGCCCTTATGATCTTGTAGAATTAGGAATAGTAAAGAAAAAATGAGATATGATTTATAAATAATATAAAGGAAGTTGGGGGGAAATAGAGCATCTAGTGTAAAGGAAAGATGAACTATTTCAGGAAGGTAGAAAATCGATCCTAATAGAGTTTACAAAGGCAGAGAAATTAACTTAAGAAATGATAGACAAAAAAAGAATAAATCAGTACCAGATTGGGAAGGAACAGGACATTTTTTTGGTAAAGATTTTATTTATTTATTCGATAGAGATAGAGACAGCTAGCGAGAGAGGGAACACAAGCAGGGGGAGTGGGAGAGGAAGAAGCAGGCTCATAGCAGAGGAGCCTGATGTGGGGCTTGATCCCATAACGCCGGATCATGCCCTGAGCCAAAGGCAGACGCTTAACCGCTGTGCCACCCAGGCGCCCAGGAACAGGACATTTTGACTCTCATGAGGTTTCATACCACAGACATTTTGATAAGCAGACGGCAAAGGGTGTGATTGTTATTTAGGTGATAACAGCAGAATACCACCAGTGGTTTCATAGCTTCTTCATAACCCTGGAGAATAAAATGAAGTAGATTCAAGGCCATTAGGTTTTTTCCTGCTTGGAGTTTGTCTTTATCTCCCATCTCCCTGTCTTTTAAGAGTTCAGCCCTTTGTAAAAGCACCCAGCTCATGTTACAAGTCTTTTTTTTTTTTTCTTAAAGGTTTTATTTATTTATTTGTCAGAGAGAGAGAGAGAACCCAAAAGGAGGGGGAGCAGCAGGTAGAGGGAGAAGCAGGCTCCCCGCTGAGAAGGAAGCCGGACAGGGTACTGGGTCCCAGGACCCTGGGATCATGACCTGACCTGAAGGCAGACACAATGTTACAAGTCTTGATGGGAAGAGACACCCACTTCCCACGTTGGAAGCCAAAGGGAACATTTTCTCTTTTCCAACCTGCACACCCAGCCAAGGGGCAGCCCAGGAACCGTGCTCTGCAAAGTGGACATCCCTCAGACTTTGGCTCCTCTGGGAAGGATACAGTGTGGCGTGTGCACTGGGCTCTTTTCCCTAGTCCTACTCCTTCTGAGTTATGTGATTGTCTGTTTCCTGGCTTGCTTGTGAGCTCTCCCTCCCAATTCTTGGCACGTCCAGGAGCCTCCCAGTGAAATCCCTTTTTGCTGGAGAGAACCTGTTTAGTTTGGTTCCCCCCAGAAACAGACTCTAGGGAAAGAGTGAAAGCAAGGAGTTTATTTGGCAGATGGCAGGAACATTGGTTAGGAGAGTGGAGATGTGAGACGGAAAGAGAGACAGCTGATAAAAGCTGTATCATCGCAGCCACCACGGCGGGCTCCAGGAATGACCCCTCAGCGGAACTCTGCGAACGTGTGGGAACACGGATATCTGTGTTATCTTGCTCATGTGGGGCAGGCACTGAGGGAGTTCGAAACAGATTTCTGTGAGTCCAAGCCTCGGGGCTGCTCTGGCTTGCTCACTGTCTGATCCTGGCTGCTGTTAGCACAGGTAGGGCAGCCCGCTCCTGCCTTGGGACAGCATCCGGTCAGAGATGCAGCTGCTGGAGGTTCCCCCAGGCTGCAGCACATGGACGGGTGCAGGTGGGCTGCTGAGAGCATCTGCTGCAGAGCCAGCCAGGCCCAGTTGCTGGAGAATCAGAACCGGGCCTGCCACAGGCCAGAAACAGGGCTGCAGGCAGGCCGGCCACTCCCAGGCAGTCACACCAACATCACCTGCCTCCCCGACATGTCCACGTCTTCCTCCAGCCAGGTACGCCTCCTTCCAGATTCCTGGACCTCGGCAAAAACAGGCCCGACAGCTGTATGCTGGCTGCCAGGGAGTGGAGAGAGGAAAGGCTCTCTTTAAGCTGATTTCCACAGTGGGAGGCAGAGCACTGAACCCCACCTCTGTTGTCCTAAGATGGGGAGCGGTGGGGGTTGGGAAGGCCATGGGGAAGGAGCCCTGACAGATACTCACTGCAGCCAGCACTTTGGCATCTCCATTTTCACCTTCAGTAGCATCCCAAAATCACCTAGCCAAACAAGAAAATCACCTGCCTAACATGAAGCATTACTCTTCATGTAACTAAAAATGCACTCACTTGTTCTCTTAAGGAACTAAAATCACATCGGTTATGTATGGTAAACAGCTTCTGGGTCAGGATTTCTCAATAGCATCTGTTCTTTCTCTAATTCTGTGGTGATCCCATCACAATATTCCTGCAGCTGGAGAGCAGAACGACGAAAGGATCAGGCCTAGTGTGTAATTAGAATACTAGTGCTCCAGAGGTAGTTGAATTCTCAAATTACAAAGTGTGCGACACCAAGGTCAGGGCCACGACTGGGAAAGAATGGCGCTCTGTGACATGGCATGGGGAATCTCGGTCGATGCCTCAGAAAATCTCGAAGCCCCAGACTCCTCTGAGTGCCCCAAGTCTGAGAAAAGGGCATACGACTCCCTGTTAAAAGCCATGCTCCCCACTTGCTGGAAAACAGCACAGAAACGTCTGCCATGCAACACAATAGGAAGCCCCCTCGGGATCTCCCCGGATCTCCTCTTCTGGCTGTCTGGCCAGTAAGCAGGGTGAAGTCACACGAAACCTCAGCTGTGGAAGTGCTGAGCCTGCTAAGGAAGGACGGGGGCTCTGGGGAAGGAACCGCAGGAACTTAGAAGCGTGTGCTGGCAGCAAATGGGAGGGTATGGATGGAACTGGATCCTGACGTTGCCAGTGGTGGGGTGGTTAGACCATAACAAAGGAGAGTTTATCATGGGACCTTTCTTCCATGATATGTGATTTAACACCTTTGGCAATGACCCTGGGAAATGATGGCTCTTGAAAGTTTGAAGCAAGGCAAGGCCCACACCAAGTGAAGTCGAAATTCTGGAACTGCTGTGGCAGAAGGTGGAAAATTAGGTCAGAAGGCTCTGAGAATAGGGCGTGCTAGAGTGGACATATAACCTAAGGCCAGAGAGCCGCCTCAGCTGATTAATGTTCTGGGGCAAAGGGACAGTCCATTTATCAACATATTAAAGAACATTCTGTTGAGAGGGCACCAGATACACTGAGAGTCTCTTTGGTAGTTGTCCCTGGAGGCCAGGGCTGATGACAAAACTGGGCTTCCTGATAACAAGGGGATAAAGGGACTCCAAAATGATGAAGACCAGTACGTTTTTACTCATCAGAAACAATGAGGTTACAAAATCGGAGTGTCATGGGGGTGGGCTGGGCTGATCTCTAAGAAGGTTACAGAGCTGGTTAATAGACAGACGTGTTCCCTGGTAGAGAGCCAGGTGGGCAGGCAGTAAGTATATTGCTTAATTTAAGCTATCGAGAGAAATCAAGGATGGATGATAAGAGGGCTGAATGCAGCCAGCCTAAGAGTCATGATCCTTTGCTAAGTTTTCAGACCTGAGCTGTTTTAAGACCCAGATACCCTGAGTTAAGGAGAGACCATGTCTCCAGAAGGAAGGATACTGCAAATAGATATGGTAATGATTCCTTTAGTCCTTTCCCAGGGAGACCCATGGCCATTTGCTTAGATAACCAATTACTGGGGAAAAGGGAATAACCAAACATTTCCAAACCTGTTGGACATAGGGTACAAGTGGACAGTGCTGTCTGAGAATCCAAGGCAGTTTTGTGGTCTGCTGTTATAGTGGGGACAAATGGGAGGCCAGGAAATAGAGTCTTGACCCAGGTCTACTTCACAGTGGGTCAGCTGGTCCGTAAATTGGTATATGGCAGATCCTCTACATTGGCTCCTTGGCTTGAAAGATAAGAGCAGCACAGTGGGTATTCCTTGAAACTGCCCCAACCCAAGCAATATTACATCTTCGTGGGAAATAGCACAGGCTAATGTTACCCTAAAGGATGTAGGGCGTAGTGGTCCTCTTGCATCCCTCTTTAATTTGCAGAATTGGCCCCTAAGACATCTAGACTAATTCTGGAGGATCACACAAGATTACTTACACTCAGCCAGGTAATAGCTTGGACTGCAGCTGTTGTGCCAGATGTGGGCATCTAAACAAAACCTCAGGTGTGCAGATAGCAGTGGTGAATGAATGCTGGTGTGAATGAACACTGAAGAACAGTGAGGAATGTGTCCTTTTCCATTCCTGCCAGAGAGGAGATTAGAACAGCTCATATTTCACTAGGGGTGGACAACGGATCTATGGTCTGTAAATGTTCTTACTTTGAGTCTCTTCTCTTTCCACGTGAAGTGGACTAAGTGTATAGCCCTGATTCTGCTCGTTGTGAATACTTGCCTTCGCTGCTGTGTTTTGGGGCTTTTCCTATGGCACAGCAGCGGTCCATTTTCAGCCCTGCATACCATCATCAGCTGGTCCTCAGGGACTCTCCTCCGTACTGCTTTGGGTGTGGGCTGAATGAGGGGAACTTGATGAACCCATCTAGAATGCATCCTCTGCATGATGCTAATGGATTTCTGTCACCTCAACTTTGTTTGACATTGGTCACCATAGTTTAATGTTGGAGAAACTCAAGCTGCTTGCCGTGTGCGCCGAATCCAGAATCTTGGGTGAAGTTACCTGTATCAGTCTAGGTTCAACCAGAGAGACAGAACCAGTAGGAGATATACATTAACAGATCCAGATCTATTCCACGGAATTCGCTCATGTGATTGTGGGGGCTGTCAAGGCAAGTCCAAAGTTTATAAGGCGTTTTTTTCAGAAATGGCAGGCTGGACTTCTTGAGTAAAAACCTTTTTTTTTTTTTTTAAGATTTTAAAAAATTTATTGTCAGAGAGAGAGGGAGAGAACACAAGCAGGGAAAGCAACAGGCAGAGGGAGAAGCAGACTCCCTGCTGAGCAGGGCGCCCAATGCAGGACTCAATCCCAGGGTCCTCAGATCATGACCTGAGCAGAAGGCAGACACTTAACCAACTGAGCCACCCAGGCATCTCTTAAGTAGTTTTGATTTGTATTTCCCCGATGATGAGTGATGTTGAACATCTTTTCCTGTGTCTGTTGGCCATCTGGATGTCTTCTTTGGAAAACTACAATGAGATATCACCTCATACCAGACAGAATGGGTAAAATGGGTAAAATGAACAGTACAGGAAACAACAGGTGTTGGCGAGGATGAGGAGAAAGGGGAACCCCCTTACACTGTTGGTGGGAATGCAAACTGGTGCAACCACTCTGGAAAACAGTATGGAGGTTCCTCAAAAAGTTAAAAATAGAAGTACCCTACAATCCAGTGATTGCACTACTAGATATTTACCCAAAACGTACCCCCCCAAAAGACTTCATTTTTAAGGGCAGTTTTAGGTTCACAGCAAAATGCAGTGGAAGGTATAGAGATTTCCCATATATTCCTGCCATCACACATGTATGGTCTCCCCCTAATTATCAATATCCCCCACCAGAATGGGACATGTGTTATAACTGATGAACCTATACTGACATATCATAATCACTGTAAGTCCATGGTTTACGTTAGGATTCATTCTATGGGTTTGGACAAATGTATAATGACATGTATCTATCATTATGGTATCAGATGGATTATTTTCACTGCCCTGAACATCCTTCATGTTCAGCGTATTCATCTCTGTCCCCTCCCCAAACTCTGGCAACCAGTGATCTTTTTACTATCTCCATGGTTTTGTCTTTGCAGAATGTCATATAGTTGGAATCATACAGCCTTTTCAGATTGATTTCTTTCACTTAGTAATATGCATTTAAGTTTTTCCCATGACTTGATAGCTCACTTATTTTTAGGCTGAATAATATTCCATTGTCTGATGTACCACAGTTGATTTATACATTCATGTACTGAAGGACTTCTTTGTTGCTTCCAAGTTTTGGCAAATATGAATAAAGCTGCTATAAACATCCGTGTGCAGGTTTTGTGTGGGTATGTTTTCATTTCCTTTGGGCAAATACCAAGGAGCGTGATTGCTGGATCATATGGTAAGAGTATGTTTAGCTTTGTAAGAAGCAGCCAAACTGCCTTCCGACGTGGCTGCACCATTTTTCCATTCCTGTCAGCAGTGAATGAGAGTTCCTGTTGCTACACATCCTCACCAGCATTTCGTGTTGGTAGTGTTTCAGATTTTGGCCATCCTGATAGATGTGTTGTGGTTGAATCATTTTTTGACTGGAAAGTTTTTAGATCTTTCTATTACTTTTGAGTTATTTGCGAACTCTTTTGAATAAAGAGTTCACCAATATCACACCAAATAAACCCAAGTGTTATTTGGTACCAGGCAGGACACTTAGGATTTTACTTGTATTGTGTCATTAAAAATTTTATTTATTTATTTGAGAGAGGGCAAGAGAAAGTGAGAGAGCAAGAGAGAAGGGGGGAGGGGACGAGGCAGAGGGAGAGGTAGACTCCTCACTGTGCAGGGAGCCTGATACTATGTGGGGACTTGATGCCAGGACCCTGGGATCGTGACCTGAGCCGAAGGCAGATGCTTAACCAACTGAGCCACCCCGGTGCGCCTGTATTTTCTCATTAAATACCACGAGATCAGTATTATTATTACCCTCTTTCATTTTTGAGGAAAGTGAGATTTAGGGAAATTGCCTAAATTCACTCAGCTAGGAGTTCAATCTAGGTCTGTTTGGCTTTGAAGTTTTTGGCTTTTTTGTTTAAAATAGTTTTAGATTACAGAAAAATTGCAAACATAGCTCAGAGCGTTCCTGTATTCCCAGTGCTATGGACTGAATGTTTGTATCCCAGAATTCATATGTTGAAGTTTAAACCCCAGTGTGATGATATTGGGAGGTGTGATGTTTGGGAGGTGATTAGGTCATGAGGGTGGAGCCCCAATCATGGGATTTATGCCATTGCGAAAGAGACCCCAGAAAGCTCCCTTACCCCTTCCACAATGTGAAAACACAAAGAGAAGATGGACCTCTATGAACCAGGAAGTGTGTCCTCATTAGACACTGAATCTGCCAACACCTTGATCTTGGACTTCCAAGTCTCCAGAACTGTGAGAAATAAATGTTTTTGTTTAAGCCATCCAGTCTATGATATTTTTGTTATAGCCACCCAAGTGGACTAACATACTCAGTTTCCCCTAATATTAACCTCTTCTGTTACTGCGGTACATTTGCTGAAACTATGAGCTTAACATTGGTGCATTACTATTAACTAAGCTCTAGACTTCATTCAGATTTCACCAGTTTTTCCACTAATGTCCTTTTTCTATCTCAGGACCCAATCCAGAATATTCTGAATTGCATTTAGCAAAGCTTGTCATTTTAACTATTTCACTTGGATTGCTCTGTAGAGAAGTTTATAAATCTACAAAAAGGTATAAATTTCCATAATTGTTCTCTGAGTCTGGGTGACATTGCCTAATAATGGAATTGTTCAGGTCAAACATTTCTGGTTTTCTTAGAATATGCTAACCACTTTGATTTTCAGATATACTTTCATTTTTGTGTCTGATCTAAAAACTCAGATACTTTTCCTTAAAGTTTTTTGTAAAAGCTTTCAGTAACACTCTTAGTTTCTTAGTTTTCCAGAGAAACAATCTCCCAAGTAACCATGTTAGTGTTACTAGGAACTCTGCAGTCCTCTTGTCCTGATGACTTCCTTCCACAAGCCTTTAGTGTTCTCTTCATCTGTGTTCCTGTTGCTATCACCTGAGTCCTTCCAGGAAAAGATTATTTCAGATCTGGACTATTATAAGAATCCTTAAAGGCTCTTCTAACCTCTAGACTCCCTTCAGTTCCAAGCCCATCTTTAATGTCAAGACCAGACTGACCTTTTAAAATCATTAACTTCACCATATGGTCCCCCTGCCTTAAAAATCCTCAGGCTCTGCTTGATGATTTTAGGAGAAATATTCAAGCTCTAAAATGTTATTGAAAGTTTTCCCTATTCTTTTTCCATTCCATCTTCCTATGAACCCTTCACCTCAATGAGTCCATTCCTCTGAGACCAGCCAGCATACCGCTAACTGACTGGGAGTTCATGCTTGTGAGACTACCCTTATTTGGAATGTCTGTCGTCCTCTCTTTTCTGTGTCCAAATATTTTCCATCTTTTAAAGAATGGTTCAAGGTTTGTCTGATGGCTCTCCGGTGTGTAAAGAGTAATTCTCTTCTCTTAGTAATTCGGAACCTCTCATATTTATCAGTGTGTCCTAGTGAGGAGGGGAAGCTGATTTGTAGTTCTAATTACGTCCCCTCATGTGTCTTTTCATTTTCTTATTACCGCCAGCCACCTGTACACAGTCTCTGTCTAGGCAAGATTCTCTTGCCTTGTGCTCCCTGGGTAGTACAACTGAAACAAGGACAGAGCTTTGAAAGACTTTCTGTAAAACAGGAAAAAAAAAAGGAAAATAAATACCAAGTTTCAAAAAGCCACAAATAGCCCAATGTACATAGTACAAATTACTCAATCTACCTTGATGTGCTAGTTAGGATTAGGTTCAGATGTATTGGCTAAAAACTCAAAGAATGGCTTGAAAATACAGTTTGTTCACTCTTGTAAAAGAAGCCTACCAGTCTATCACTGGGGACTCAGATGCTGAGTTTTCCTACTCCGCCACCTTGGCATGAGGGCTCCATCCCCAAGGTCATTTCACAGTCTTAACATGACTGCTGAAGCTCCAGCCATCATGTATATAGTCCAGGAAGGAAGAAGAGAAATGGCCAATGGAGTCAGAGTATGCCCCTCTTTAAAGAGCCTTCCTGGAACTTTTACCCAACAATTAATTTCCACTTATATTTGACTAGCCATGTTTATTATTTTTTATTATTTTGTTAATCTTTTTCAAGTTTTTAAAAAAGCTTTTATTTATTTATTTATTTATTTAGCACAGGGGAAGGGCAGCGGGAGAGGGAGAGCATCTCAAGTAGAGTCTGTGCTGAATGTGGAGCCTGCCGTGGGGCTGGATCTCATGATCCTGAGATCATGACCTGAGCCAAAACCAAGAGTCAGACACTTAATCTACTGAGCCATCAGGTGTTCCTATCTTTTTCAAGTTTCTATTAAATTCCAGTTTGTTAACATACAGTGTAATATTAGTTTCAGGTGTAGAATTTAGTGATTCATCACTTATATACAACACCCAGTGCTCATTGCTCATCACAGGTGTCCTTAAAACCCTTCACCCATTTAGCCCATCACCTGCCCACCTCCGTTCCAGCAACTCTCAGTTGTTCTCTACAGTTAAGAGTCTTTTTCTGGTTTGCTTCTCTTTCCCCCCACCCATGTTCATCTATTTTGTTTCTTTTATTTTTTTAGATTTTTAAAAAATTTATTTGTCAGAGAGAGAGAGAGCATACAAGCAGAGGGAGCAGCAGACAGAGGGAGAAGAAGGCTGAGGAAGGAACCTGAGGAAGGATCCTGATGTAGGACTCAATCCCAGGACCCCGGGATCATGACCAGAGCCAAAGGCAGATGCTTAACTGACTGAGGCACCCAGGTGTCCCTGTTTCGTTTCTTAAATTCCATATATGAGTGAAATCATATGGTATTTGTTTTTCTCTGACTGACTTATTTCATTTGCATAATACTCTCTAGCTCCATTCATGTTGCAAATGGCAAGATTTCATTCTTTTTAATGGCTGAGTAATATTCCATTGTATAGAATGGAATATTTATCTTTATCTTCTGTACCCATTCATCAGTTGGTGGGCACTTGGCCTGTTTCCACAGTTTGGCTATTGTAGGTAATGCTGCTATAAACATTGGGGTGCATGTATCCTTTTGAATTAGTATTTCTTTGTTCTTTGGGTAAATACCTAGTTGTGCAATTGCTGGACTGTAGGGTAGTTCTATTTTTAACTTTATGAGGAAAATCCATGCTGTTTTCCAGAGTGTGATTAGCCATATTTAGCTTCACATTGCCATATTTAGTTTCAAGGGAGGCTGATCAATATAGTTTTTCATTAGAGAATCTTGTTGCCTTGAATAAAATGGGGTTATGTTAATAAGAACAAAGAGAATAATGGATATTGGGTAGACAACCAGCCCTCTCTGCCACAGATTAATTCTATGGCTAAGAATCCCCGTTCAGTGGCTCTCCTCCAGCTCCGAAGCTCAAAGTCTCATTGTCTGTTTTGTTTGTACCTTGAACTTTTCTGTCTAGTCTCTGTGTGGGAGTGTTGTCTTAGAACCCATTAATTCAGTGTTCCCTCAATCTCCTGGGCTGGCTTGACCCGGAAGAGCCACATACTTCTCTAGGTTTCAGTTTTTAGCCAGGGAGTCATACCTCTTTCTAGGTGACTCTCAGTAAAACACTAGTTTTAGTGCAGTATGCTGTGGAACTGTCCTCTAGAATAGTAGATTGTTATTTTAATGGCTCCCAATGAAGCATGCATCTAGCACTCACTCCCTTATGTGGTACCTTCCCACGCTGATGCTGGGTTTGGCCATGTGACATGCTCTGGCCAATGAGACATCAGCAAATGTCAAGCCAGAGACTTGATATGTGCTCTTGCACTGAGACTTGCCTACTGTGATCACCTCTGTATAAGAAACACAGGCTATCTTGTCAGAGAGCCCGCATGGATGAGAACTGAGACATTCCAGCTGGCAGCCCCATCTAATCTCCAGGCATCTGAGTGAGGCTCTCTTGGATCTTCTAGCCCCAGGTAAGCTGCCAGATGATTATAGCCACGTGAGTAATTCTAGACAAAATACCAGGAGGACCACTCAGTTGAGCTCACTTACAGAATCATGAGTAAATAAATGGGTTCTGTTTTAAGCCATGAAGTTTTGAGGTGGTCTCTTATGCAGAAACAGGAAACTGAGCTGTCTTGGATATTGCTCAGAGATGTTGTGCCTTGAGTTAGGGTTGTGGATTGGTCATATCTACTAACCACAAGGCTATAGTTTTAAGAACATATGCTCTAGTAAGTACTTGTTCTGCTCATTCAACATCCATTTCTCTCTCTTTTGGTAACAACATTGGGATTTAAGTTCAGGTGATCAATTATTCAGTTCTCATGCGTGACTCCTTTGGCCACAGTGTTTGGACAAGAGAGGTAGGTGACCTAATTAACAATTAAAGTCAGGTTTAGGACTTGTTCAAATTCTGTTATGATCTAGAAGACAGATACTGCAGTTACGAAGGGTCTGAGGAAACTGTTTCAGCCCTCCTCTTTATTAATGGAGACACACTAAACAGGCATTAGGAACATACTGAAATTTTACTCTAAAGAAGTTCCTAAAAGAAACCCTCATGTGTACCTGGTGGAGATGGAAACTGACACTGCCATTCTGCAGAGTAGTCTGACCACAGTAAGTAAAATAAAAACACATACACCTTTGACTCAACAACATAAAACCCCAGGGAAACTCTCACAGAGGGGTCCAGATGACAATCCTCGTCTGAGCAGTTTCTGGCAGCGGAGAATTAACACTAGTGGACAGCTAGGAGAATGAACAAGTAAACTATGGTAGAATACTATGCAGCATTCAAAAGTAACAACGTAGCCTGGAAGGTCCTGATGCTCATCTACCCCACAAAAACAAACCGACAAAAGCAGTAAGTGAACAACTGATGAAAATGGCTCTGGGAAGACTCTGGACTATAACGAAGGAGCAGCAGGAACTCTGCAGAGCTCAAAAACTGAGGACGTTGAAAAGAGTACACATAGAAAAGAGTAGGGAATATTTTACCTGTGTCATCCCATCCCCCTGTCCAAAATAGCTCAGCACCAA
The DNA here is from genome assembly GCF_002007445.2 of Ailuropoda melanoleuca. NCBI lineage: Eukaryota > Metazoa > Chordata > Mammalia > Carnivora > Ursidae > Ailuropoda > Ailuropoda melanoleuca. Next base: position 122,085,202 of record NC_048220.1, on the reverse strand, counting down.
GAGGGATCCCCTTAGAGGGATTTTACCCCACAGGGGAAAAGGAGAGCAGAACCCTGGTAAGCCTCACTGCCTTTGCAGCCTTTGCTCCTGAGGATGCCCACAGTCCTCACCAATACTGAAACCATCTGATGGAGCTGCCCAGAATCCCCACTGCTGTGTTCCCTCCCCAGGGCTAGAACTGTCACTGCACTGACATAATAAAGTCTATAATATGACAAGCCCACAGCCAACATCATACTCAATGGTGTAAAGTTAAGACTTTCCTCTAAGATGGAACAGGAAAAGGATGTCCACTGTCACCACTTCTTTTTAACGTAATAGTGGAAGTCCTAGCCACAACAATTAGGCAAGGAAAAGAAATGAAAGACCTCTAAGTTGGAAAGGAAGAGGTAATATTATCTCTGCCGTGGACATGATCTTATGTAAAGAAAACCTAAAGATTCCACTGAAAACTGTTAGAACTCAGTTAATAAATGAAGAAATGAATTCAGCTAAGTTACAGGTCACACAATCAACATATAACAACCCAGTTATGTGTTTCTATACACTAACAATAAAATATCTGAAAGAGAAAAAAAAGAATCCCATGTGTGGTGGCATAAAAAACAATAAAATACTTAGGAATAAATTTCACTGAGCAAGTGAAAGGCCTGTGCACTGAAAACTATAAGACATTGATGAAAGAAATTGCGGACAGAATAAATGGAAAGGATACCCCATGTGCTTGGACTAGAAGAATTAATATTGTTAAAAATGTCCACACTACTGAGAGCAATCTACAGATTCAGTGCTATCTCTATCAAAATTCCAATGGCATTTTTCACAGGAATAACAAAAACTATCCTAAAATTTTTATGAGCCCCCCAAAGGACCCCTAAGCCAAAAAAATACTGAGAAAGAAGAACAAGTTAAAGTATTACAGTTCCTGATTTCAAACTATATTATAAAACTATAATAATCAAAACACTATGGTTCTGGCATAGAAACAGACACACAAACAGGGGGTCAGAATTGAGAGCCCAGAAGACCCATGCAGCTATAGTCAACTAATTTTTGACAAGGGCAACAAGGACACCCAATGGGGAAAGGAGAGTCTCTTTATTTACTTTTATTTATTTATTTATTTATTTATTTATTTATTTATTTATTTCATTTTATTTTCTTTAAAGTTCCATGATTCATTACTTGCATATAACATCCAGTGCACCATGCAATACATGCCCTCCTTACTACCCCATTCCTCCACCCCCTTCCCCTCTGAAGCCCTCAGTTTGTTTCTCAGAGTCCATAGTCTCTCATGGTTCATTCCCCCTTCTGATTACCCCCCTTTCTTTATCCCTTTTCTTCTACTGATCTTCCTGCTTCTTATGTTCCATAAATGAGTTAAACCATATAATAATTGTCTTTCTCTGCTTGACTTATTTCACTTAGCATTATCTCCTCCAGTGCCGTCCATGTTGCAGCAAATTGAGAAATCGTTCTTTTTGATGGCTGAGTAATATTCCATTGTATATATGGACCACATCTTCTTCATCCAGTCACCTGTTGAAGGGCATCTCGTCTCCTTCCACGATTTAGCTATTGCGGACAGTGCTGCTATGAACATTGGGGTGCATATGGCCCTTCTCTTCACTACGTCGGTATCTTTGAGGTAAATACCCAGTAGTGCAATGGCTGGATCATAAGGTAGCTCAATTTTTAACTTTGTAAGGGACCTCCGCACTGTTTTCCAGAGTGGGTGTACCAACTTGCATTCCCACCAACAATGTAGGAGGGATCCCTTTTCTCCACATCCTCTCCAACATTTGTTGTTTCTTGTCTTGTCAATTTTTGCCATTCTAACTGGCATAAGGTGGTATCTCAGTGTGGTTTTGATTTGAATTTCCCTGATGGCTAATGATTTTGAACATTTTTTCATGTGTCTTTTAGCCATTTGTATGTCTTCATTGGAAAAGTGTCTGTTCATATCTTCTGCCCATTTTATGATTTGTTTATTTGTTCTCGTGTATTGAGTTTGAGAAGTTCTTTGTAGATCTTGGGTACCAGTCTTTTATCTGTAGTGTCATTTGCAAATATCTTCTCCCATTCCGTGGGCTGCCTCTTAGTTTTTTTGACTGTTTCCTTGGCTGTGCAGAAGCTTTTTATCTTGATGCAGTCCCACAAATTCATTTTTTATCTTGTTTCTCTTTCCTTTGGAGATGTGTCATGAAAAAAGTTGCTGTGGCCGATGTTGTAGGGGTTGCTGCCTATGTTCTCCTCTAGGATTTTGATGGATTCCTGTCTCACATCGAGGTCTTTCATCCATTTGGAGTTTATCTTTGTGTATGGTGTGAGAGAGTGGTCAGTTCCATTCTTTTGCATGTAGCTGTCCAATTTTCCCAGCGCCATTTATTGAAGAGACTGTCTTTTTTCCACTGGATGTTTTTTCCTCTTTAATATGATGTTGGGAAAACTGGATATCCACATGTGAAGGAATGAAATCTAAACCCTATCTTACACCACTCACAAAAATTAACTTGAAATGAACTTAAGACTTAGATGTCAGGCCTGCAAACCACAAAAATTATAGAAGAAAACAGGGAAAAAACTCTTTGACATTGGTCTTGGTAATGATTTTTTGAATAAGACACCAAAAGCACAGGCAACAAAAGCTAAAACAAACAAGTAGGACACATCAAACTAAAGAGCTTCTATACAGCCAAAGAAACCATCAGTAAGCGTGTTTGGGTGGCTCAGTCAGTTAAGTGTCTGCTTTCAGCTCAGGTCAGGATCCCAGGGTCCTGGGATCAAGCCCTGCGTCGGGCTCCTGACTCAGTGGGGAGTCTGATTTTTCCTCTGACACTTTCCCCTTTCGTGCTCTCTCTCAGATAAACAAACAAACAAACGAACAAAAGAAACCATAGATAAATTGACAAAGCAACCTATGGGAGGGGAGAAAATATTTGTAAGCCATGTATCTGATAAGGGCTTAATATCCAAAATATATAGAGCCCATACAAAATAGCAAAAAAAGTAAATAATCCAATTTAAAAATGAGCAAAGGGCACGAATAGACATTATGTCCAAAGGAAATATATAAATTAATGTCTAGTAGGTATATGAAAAAATGCTCAACATCACTCATCATCAGGGAAATGCAAATCAAAACCACAATGAGATATCACCTTGTATTTATTAGGATGTCTCTTATCAAAAAGACAAGAGAGAAATGATGAAAATATGGAGAAAAGGGAACCTTTATACACTGTTGGTGGGAATGTAAATTTGTGTAGCCATGATGAGAACTGTATGGCAGTTCCTCAAAAAATTAAATATAGAGCTACCATATGATCCAGCAATCCCACTTCTGGTAATCTATCCAAAGAAAATGAAATCAGTATCTTAAAGAAATATCTGCACTCCCGTGTTCACTGCAGCATTATTCACAAGAGCAAAGATAGGAAAACAGCCTAAATGTCCTTCAACGGATGAATGGATTAAAAAAATGTGAGATACATTTGTATATACATATTTGCCTACATATATACGTGTATATATACATGTACATATATAATGTAATATTACAATGAATATATAATGGAGTATTCAGCCATAAAAAGAAGAACATCATGCAATTTGCAACAACATGGATGAAACTGGAAGACATTATGCTAAGTGAAATAAGCCAGACAGAGAAAGACAAAGACTATATGGAATCACTTATATATATAATAAAAGAGAAAGCCAATTCCATAGAAACAGATAATAAAATAGTAGTTGCCAGGCGCTGAGGGAAGGGGGAAATAGGGAGATGTAGGTCAAAAGGTATAAACTTTCAGTTATAACAAGAATTAGTTCTGAGAATCGAATGTACAGCGTGGTGACTATAGTTAATAATACAGGACTGTATACTTGAAAGTTGCAAAGAGATTTTTAGCATTCTCACCAAAGCTAACTCTATGTGAGGTGATGTATGCATTAATTATCTTGATCTTGGTAACTAGTCCACAATGTATATGTACCTCACATTTTACACTTTAAATATGCATAATTATGCTTGTGAATTATTCCTCAATAAAGTTGGAAAAGAAGATGACCAGTTCTAAAAATTAAACAAAAGTAATGATATAAAATTTTCACCTAATAGTTAAGGTCTATTCGTGTTACCTCTGTGAAAATAAGAAATAGCATTATGCAATTTCTCTATTGGAATGATACAGACATGCCCAAGAAACACTCTTTTTCAAGAATCTAAGACCTATCTGTGGTGTATATTAAACACATAAAGAGGATCCCGTGGAGTGAAAGGAATGTGAAGAGAACGTTGGAGAGAAATTAAGAAAAGAATCTTGCAGATTGATATGTGCCAGATTGAATGTGCCCAGAATTGATGCTATGGTTAATTAAAAAATTTGTACCTGAGGTGAAAAACCCTCAACAGTGATCTACTATAACATGAATGATTTGCAATTTGAGACAGTTTGTATGCTTACATATATTTGAATATGAGAGAGTGCTCAAGTAGAAGGAGGGTCATTTGCATGTCATACCTTGAGACTTCAAGACTCTGCAATGCAATGTATTCAGGTTAAAATAATCTTTACTATTTTCCCTAGGCAGTTAGTAAAGGGAGAGAGAGGAGAACGGCTGAAAAGAGAATATTTTTGTAGGATGGATGAAGAGGAAAAAAGAACATTTAATGTCAAAGGAATTGCCAACAATTGAAAAGTAACAATGTCAGCTTGAAGAAACAATTTTCTCCACTAGTGTCAGGGCGAAATTTGATGTCACAACATGATCACTAAAAATATGAGAGGGCAAATGTCAAGAATTTTCCTGATGTTTTCCTCATGGCATTCTATTCTATTTTAGTCTCATGTATCAGCTATCCAATATTTAATACCTAGTGGAATGTACTTGCTGGAAAGAAATAAAAAATTATATCTCACAACACTGCACATAGCGTAACAAAAATTTTCCTCATCACCTTAAATTCCTGTTCATAGCATTACAAAAGATAATGTACTGATTTTTTTTTTTAAGATACTGCATTTTTCCCATTAGCACGGAAATAATTAAGAATTGAGTATGAGTGATGAGATGCTGGTATATCAATGTGTTAAGACCTCTTAAAATTGGTATTTAGGATTTTTGGCCTCTTACGTTGTCTGCATATCAGAAATCCAACATGCTCATATCTGAATGTTTTGAAAATTATGGATTTAGAAGTTTATATATATGAGTTTGTATCTATGAGCAAATTTCTCTTTGAATTATCTCTTTTTTCCTTTCATTGCTTCATTGCTTCTCTTCTAAATTCTGTTTTATGGGAAATTTGTATTCTTTGGATTTATTGTTGATGAGACAATTTTAAATGCCTGCTGAAGGAAGGAATGCAGGATTAAAGAAAAAACCCTCAGTCCTCATGAAGTCTGTATTCTAATAGATTAATGCTCATTGATTGAGAGTATAAACCATTCCATGTTGTGATGTAATAACACCAGGAAAATTATTTTTATAAGATGTTTTTGAAATTTGATATAAATTTGTCCTGATAATGTTTCTCCAAAACATAGCACAGTTGAGTGTTATAAAGTGGTTTTCTTTTTTTTTTTTTAAAGATTTTTTTTTTTTTATTTGACACAGACAGCCAGTGAGAGAGAGACAAGCAGGGGGAGTGGGAGAGGAAGAAGCGGGCCTCCAGCAGAGGAGCCCGATGTGGGGCTCGATCCCAGAATGCTGGGATCACGCCCGGAGCCGAAGGCAGACGCTTAACGACTGAGCTACCCAGGCGCCCCAATAAAGTGGTTTTCTATCACATAGAAGTAAGTGTAGGGGCGCCTGGGTGGCACAGCGGTTAAGCGTCTGCCTTCGGCTCAGGGCGTGATCCCGGCGTTATGGGATCGGAGCCCCACATCAGGCTCCTCTGCTGTGAGCCTGCTTCTTCCTCTCCCACTCCCCCTGCTTGTGTTCCCCCTCTCGCTGGCTGTCTATCTCTGTCAAATAAATAAATAAAATCTTAAAAAAAAAAAAAAAGAAGTAAGTGTAACTTGGGTCAGATCATAGCCCCAGACAAAACAAATGAATGTCTGATACAGTAGGTTTAATTAAGCCATAGAACACCATAGTCTTGGCACACTGTAAATATCTTAAAAGTTTGCTGAATTGGACAAGAGCATTAAGCCCTGGGCCTGACATTTTTGTTACCTGGGTATTTAGTAAATTAGGATGCATTTTATTCTTTTCTCATTATTTGTGATAATATCCACAATCTATAAAGTAAACATTTCCTTCCAGCACAATCCCTTTGTGCTTCCATACAATCCGCCTCTTGCTTCCCCATCCCCAAAGTCCTGCCCCTCTGGGCAGCTTCTCTATTTCCTCCTTCTTTTAAAGAAATCACTGATGTATCCTTGGCTTTCCTTGATCCCTTTAATTATCTGAGGCTGGGGGCAGCCTGACTTTCTGGAGGAGCCTTTTAGATGGGAACGGCAGGTGTGGGTGGCAAACATCAGCTCCTGCTCTCTTTGCTCCACTGTGCAGAGGGAAGAATATTGAACAAGCTCTCATCTCAAGCTTACCAGGAAATATCTGAGGTTGGGAATCCAGGGCCAGTATCACAGTGATTGCCACAAGTGTTTCCCCAAGGGAAGCCACTGTCACCAAACGAACAGTAAGTTTTGGTGATCAGGTGATAGATAATTCCAAGCAAGTTACACAAAAGCCACACCGTTTTGGGTTCTGAATTAATTCCTTCATTCCATAACCATTTATTTATTTATTTTTTAAATATTTTTTTTATTATATTATGTTAGTCACCATACAGTACATCCCCGGATTCCGATGTAAAGTTCGATGATTCATTAGTTGCGTATAACACCCAGTGCACCATGTAGTACGTGCCCTCCTTACTACCCATCACCATAACCATTTATTGAACACTTACTTGGTGTAGTACTCTTTACCAGGCATTGAAGGGAATTTAATAAGGAGAGCTGCCATTTATTTTCCTGCCGTATACAAAGCACTCTGCATCTATTTTTTCTCGTCCTTACTTCTGCAACACCAGGACAACATTATTATCTCCCATGTAGAAGCGAGAAAATTGAGGCCAGGGAGGACACTGAAGGTCAAACAGGTGAGGTGATAACCTGCCTATGCGCAGGGAGGGTTCTATGGGGGCGCTCTTTCCCCAGGATGGCCCCAGCTCAGTACTCAGGTTACACCAGGGCAGTAGGTCTACAGTTTTGAGAAGTCTTTCTAACGTCTTTTGTCCCAGGACATCTTCAAAGAAGTAAAAAGAGATCGTGGCTAATGGGAATGTGAAGAGGGAACAGTAAGACAGAAACAAATCTGACCTTAAGGAAGTAAGTCTGTTAGAGCTGTTTTCAAAAGAATCCCTCAAGGCCATCTTTAGCGGCAGTTTTTGGTGAAATTGAATCAAAAATTTAAATAGAAAAAATATGTAATTTCTATTATTTATAGTGATGGGAAAAAAATCACAGATTTGTAAAATAGAAGAAAAGGGGTCAATGAATAGAGTCCCTGCTAAGGAAAGCTAAAACCCAGAGGCAAAGTTGTAATTTAATTTTTTGGCATTCACTGATTTCTCTCCCAGGTCTTGAATGATTCCCTCTAAAAACATCAGCTATATGTTAAAACTAAAACCTCAATACTTGGGGCGCCTGGGTGGCAGAGCGGTTGAGCGTCTGCCTTCGGCTCAGGGCGTGATCCCGGCGTTGTGGGATCGAGCCCCACGTCAGGCTCCTCCGCTGTGAGCCTGCTTCTTCCTCTCCCACTTCCCCTGCTTGTGTTCCCTCTCTCACTGGCTGTCTCTATCTCTGTCGAATAAATAAATAAACTTTAAAAAAAAAATAAAACCTCAATACTCATTAAATTACAGAAATGTTCTGAACTCTGTGTAATATTCTTTCATCTTTTCTGCCTCTAGGGGGAAGTGTGTTTTCAACAATTCTGTCCCCAGAAGGTATTTTCTTTGTGGGCTGCAGGCTTCACAGGGATATACTTTACTGTGACCTCAGGGCTGGCTGCGCGAGGGAGAAGATGTTCTCTGAAAATCTGGAAGGGTTCTTTCTTTTTTTTAGTATATGTGCTGCCGAAGCGAGCACTGGAAGGGTTCTTTCTTGAGAGGTTGCCACTGGGGTTGTGAGGGAGAAGGTCATACAGACTATTAAAATTGGTGGAGAAATTCCTTATGATAGCATTTCTAACACGTTTCAGAGAATGGCATGTTGAGGTTCTCTGGATCATGCTGTCTTTCCTGGTGGTAGAAGAATTAACATACAGATACGGGACATTTCAAAGAGCCAGCAAACAAACAACTGAATATAGAAAACTAGCCACCTTATTTTAGTAACTTAAAGTTAAAAAATATAGTTTGTGGATATGGATGAAAACATTTCTAAATCCTATGAAAAAGTCGACTAGCTTTTGTAATAATCCTGTTTAGAGCTCACACTGCCTTTCATTTGGTTAATTTTATTTTATTTTGCAGCATTTCCCTGTAACTTTCTTTTGTTTTCATTCAGCAACTGTTGCCAGAAACAATGTACTAAGTGAAAAGGTTAGGGTGTTTTTTTTCCCCCTCCATGTCACTGTTTTACAGAATTGAAAAGAACAATGTTTAAAAATTGACTCTAAGGGATGAGTTATTTCTATTTGTTTTCTTTTTTCCTTCTTTCTTGGCTTGATCCATCTTCATGTTTATAGTGCTGTAAAAATTCTATTATACTCTATTAATAATTATCTTAGTGTGCTGTATATCCTCAAAACTTAACTGCATATAAAATAAAATTTTAATACAAAGAATGTTATTACTTAATGAAAATTAGCTTTGTTTCCAAACCTCTTTTACATGGTATAATGGGTGGTACATGCTTATTTCTAATTCAATCTCGTTTTAAAATACCCTCAGGGACGAAGATGAATTTAAGTACCTCATTTTTATTCTTTGGCCTTAATTCACCGTTTAGTGAGTGAGGGGTGTCAGGGTGGTGACTTCTAAGATCTTTTCCAGTTCTAAGATTGGAGAACTTCATGGTAGTTCAGAAATTTACACAGACTTTCAGCTGCTTGGAAAAAAATCTAATTTGATGGAAAGTAAACAAACTCATAACATTAAAATTCATATACTTCTATTACTTCCTATAATATGCATATTTTCAATTAAAATTTTTCTTTAAAAATCCTAATTTCTATCAAGTAAATAAGTCCTGGGGAGGTAAGGTATAGCATGTTGACTATAGTTAAGACTGCATTGCATATTTGAAAGTTGCAAAGAGACCTCAGACGTCCTCATCACAAGGAGAAAATTTTTGCAACTATGCATGGTGATGAAAGTTATAACTAGACTTATTGTGGTGACCATTTCCCAATATATACAAATGTGGAATCATTATGTAGTACACCTGAGACTAAATGATGTTACATATCAATTATACCTCAATTAAAAAATCCTAATTTCTGCTCACTGAAAAAATTTAAGCAGTGCTTTGCACACCAGCAAGGGCAGTAAGCTGGCTTCTCTGGTTCTGCTGTCTAGTTTTGGGCTCTTCCTTTCCACAGCTTGGTTTGTCTGTGCCCTTGAGTGACAAGCTGGAAGTTGAGAGCTCTGATCCAAAGGCCACCAAGAGGCTATGATACCCAAACGTAAAGGCACTGCCCCAGGCGGGCCCTCCTTGCCACTGGGGCAGAGGCGTTCTTGCCTGGTGCCACTGAAACCACAGGCTCTACTAATAAGCCCACACCACACAGTGTGCAGAGTCATATCGCCATTGGCGGTGTTCCCCAGACACAGGGCACAGAAAGCAGTAATAGGAAACCTTGGTTCCTTTACATCTCCTGGCAACCAGTTTCAAAATCCATTAAGACCCTTGGAATTAGTGATTTAGTCC